>NC_048595.1:259725598-260068931 GCF_003668045.3 Cricetulus griseus
GACAGTGAAAGAAATGTAAAGTTATAGGCTTTGAAGCTGGGAGAGATGGCCATGAATCAAGGACTATGCTCAGCAACTAAAAGCTGAAAAACAAACAAATTAATTTCCTTTGTCGCCACCACAGGGAAGCCCAGCCCAGACAACAATTTTATTTCAGCTCAGTGAGATCTGTTTTGGACTTAAAAACCTAGAGAAATGTAAGATATTAAGTTTGTGTCATTCTCAGGCACTAATTGTGGTAATATATTATAGCAGCTATATGAAACTAACTCAAAGAATAAGAGAAAATGAAGTACTCTCAAAACGTGATCATGTTCAATCATTCTGCTCTCTGCCATCATAAACAAGTGGTGAGGCCACAGACTTTGATCACAAGGGCAGTTCCACACAGAACAAACAGCAGCTCCAAAGAATAAGAGGAAGCCTGCACACTTTCTAGGTTAGCCAGGCCTATTAAATGCACATAGTGACCTCCCAGAGCCATTGTCCCAGGGAAGAGACAAAAAGTAAGACTTCATTTCTTCTAGACCTCTTCATGCATTCTCAAAGTTCATAAACATAGTTGTAGTGGAAATGCCCATGGAAATTTTGTGGCAAAGTACTATTTATATAATGTACGTGTGTGCGTGTGCGTGTGCGTGTGCGTGTGTGTTCATGTTCCCAAGCGTGTGGGACCACATGTATGTGCATATGTTTGGAGACTAGAAATTGATCTCAGGTATAGTCCTTGCTCACTCTTCACCTATACATTGAGACAGGAACCCTCACTTGAATCCAGAGCCTACCAATTCAGCTAGGCTGTCTAGCCATCTGGCTCTCAGGATTCCCTATCTCCCCCAACCCATGTGTCTTAGAGAGTTTCTTTGCTGTGAAGAATCACCATGACAATTTTTATAAAGGAAAACATTTAATTGGGACTTGCTCACAGTTCAGAGGTTTAGTCCATTGTCATCATGGTGGGACGTAGCAGCATCCAGAAGAGAAGGAGCTGAGTACTCTATATCTTGCAGTCAACAGAAACTAAACTGAGACACGGTGTGGCATGGCTTGAGTATATATGAGACCTCAAAGCCCACCTCCACAGTGACACACTTCCTCCAACAAGGCCACACCCACTCCAAAAAAGCCACACCTCTAATAGTGTCACTCCCTTTGGGGGCCATTTTCTTTCAAACCATCACACCAAGCATGGAGATTATAGGTGTACTACAATGACCACTCAACCTTTATGTGCGTTCCAGGAGTCAGAACTCTGCAGTCTGTGTGCTATCCATTGAGCCATCTCCCCAGCCCAATATTTTAAAATATATATAAAATTATTGTTTCTAATGCAGAAAAAATTAATAAAAAAATTCTTTCTTCTTTCAAGCCTGTGGAATCCATACTCAATCTAAAAAAATCAGGTGCACCCAAAGACCAGAAGACTTGGCTTTGTCCCATTTACCCCAGGTTCCACTCTAAGGGCTCCTAAAAATTTTGTTCTGTCGGAAACCATAGCACTATGGTCTTTTCACTAAAGCTAATGGAATTCAAGACCACTTATTGATCATCTAATACATTTCTAGTTTCTGAAGGACCTATTAGTTACCAGGTAAGGAACCAAGGGTAGCTTCAAGTTGAGAATGTGAAGAAAGCATCCCTCCAGAACTGCAGCTCAAGGTCGCTTGTCAAGAAAAGCTTTACAATTGGTTCTTTTTATTGTATATATCCACCTAGCTCTTAAAAGAATTTCAAGTGGCAATTTTCTTGTTAAAATTTGTTTTTAATCTTGTTCTTCTGGATGCATTTCAACTTGTTGTACTTAATCAACCTTGAATACTAAGATGTACTGAGTATATACAAAAATATGAATTACCATTAAAGTTAGAATATTAGCAGGTTTAATCCACAGGTAAGAGTTATTGACATATGTATTTGTGTTTGAAAACCCATTGAAAGAGGCTAATGATAACAGTTCATTATGAGTCTAATCCAAGCCTTTCTTCTGCTAATGATAAAGGTCAAATTTGCAGAGCTGCCTTTTAAGTGCTAATTCCAAAGCTGTTCTCCAGGAGAAAAAAAAATACACACTCGGTACATCAATATTTCAAAATTGTATCAACCAACCTGGTAGCTGTTTGATAACAGAACACAGACTGCAAGCCAGGGTAAGTGGTGTGCTCCTGTAATCCCAGCACTGTGAAGGCTAAAACAGGACAATCTTGAGTTCAAGTCCAGGATAGGCTATGCAACTAAAAACAAAATACAAAGGAAAACAGTATAGTTTGCCTAAAGTTTCAATCGATATAATACATTGAATTTCACTAGTGAATAGATAATGTGCACTGCAAATTAAGGATGTTGACCACTTCCATAGGGACACATAATTATTGTGTGGCTGTGCACATGGACTTATGATCTTGTGTGCATGTGTGTGTTTACATGTGTGTGCGTGCGTGTGTGTGTGTGTGTGTGTGTGTGTGTGTGTGTGTGTGTGTGTGTGTGTGTGTGTGTGTATTTTTCAGAAATTCCCTAACAGTGTCTCATTGGTGACTCTTACATTTAACTTGATCTGAACAAATTTTTCATCTTGGAATTGTATTGGGTTTCTCCAAATCACAATGATATTTCAAAAACAAACCAGGTGTTTATTTGCTGTGATTGTCTGTCTTTGGTGTTTGAGCCTCCATCACTAATGTTAAAATGGTATTAAACTATTAAGGGCACAAACTTACAATTTTAAATTCTGAGAGCAGAGAATTGAGAGCTCCCTGTGGGATACTGGAATGGCCTTAGGAACTCAAACTGAAGATCTAAGTATTACCAGACACAAAAGCACTTGAAATAAGGGTTCATGGTTACAGTGGGAGAACTAAACACACACCTGTGCCTATACTTGCAACCTACAAGCCAATTCAAGCACATAAGCCATTATTTTGGATGGAATTTGTTAAAGGCCAAATTATTGCTTACTTTGCGGCTACCTTCAAACATTAGTCTTCCCAATTATCCTCTTAAACACATTTAAAATAATAAAATATACAATATCATTGTTATTTACATTAATTATATTTTACTTTGTCTGGTTCAAAATCACATGTGCCCCTGCAATGTACTCCGCAAACATTTCCAGAACCCCTGGAAGCTTGTCAGCTCTGTTGAAACACCAGCTTCCTAATGTCCAAGGAGATGTTACAGAGATAGGGGTGGGTGCTGGTGTGCACACACAGGTCGGGGAGAGAACCCACAAACCCATCTTTCCCTATTTTATATTCCCTTCTAATAGTACAGTCATCCAAAGTCAGTAGTCAGAATCCTCTTATAATAGCACTGTAGCAGAAGACAAATCCAGGCAAAAGACAGCACAATACACTCAGAAGCTGATAAATGTCCCATAACCAATGATCAATTGACTGAGTAAATCACTATTTCATTCTGATTTGAGAGTCTCATTGGTGTGTTAAACTTATCTTCCTATTTCTTTCTTCTCTTGAAATGGGTTCTCAGTCAAGAGATTCTAAGACCCTTTATGTAAATTGGCCTTTGGTGGCCATCTCATCAGACAGATGTGGCCCCCAGCATTAGATGCAGCACAGGATTTTCTTGGGCTCCTAAATGCCTGCTACACTTTAAATAAATTGTGAGTTGCAAATTCTAAGCACTGAAAGCTAACTTTATAGTCAATTCTTCAAGATCCTCTTGTGTCAGCCACCAAATGGCACTGTCCTCTGTGCTTTGTAATATATAATAGTAAGTCAGCAAGTGTCAGCACCTACTTATAAAAGAGCTGTTGGCCGTAGGTTATATGGGTCCTCACATTGTTCTTATTAAGCTACTTAGTTTTATACTTAATTAAGCATTCGCTGAAATTGTACGTTTCACAAACAACGACCAAAACAATAAAGTAATTGCCATTATCACAACATTAAATCAATGCTTTGAATATTCATTGTTTTATAATTTTACAAGTGAAAGTCTTAGTTCACTAATGGCGTAGAAATTAGAGCTCATTTTTGTTGTTAATTATACTTGAATTCTACCTCTTTTGCATGTTAATGCCTCTTATCCTGGGAAAGGGCCAGACACAATATGGTGGATCTGAAATGGGCAGTTCCTAAGACCCAGGGACTCCAGAGAATGACAGGGATCTGCAGATACACAATACCCCAGGATAGATAGGGAATTATATTCAATTTGACAAACTTAGGAAATCTTTACTATTAAATACTAATTAAAGAATGACTGAAGCTAATTGTTTGAATAAAGTTCTGAGTATGCACACAAAGCAAACAGACCGAGGATGACCTATTCATTCCTATTCTTTAATGGCAGGACCAGCAGCAAATTAAAAATGTTATCCTATGAATCAATCTAGTCGATCACTGCCTCTCAGATAACTGATTGGACAACACAGACACAGTCCCATCTTTTAGGAACACAGTTTGATGCATGAATAATCTTGAACAATCACCATATAAAGAAGCAACAGCTATAAACACACAGAAAGCTCTTGACTTCTCCGTATATGAGTCACTAGAGCTACATTTATATATCAAGTCAGCCTGGCAGGCAAGATTGGCATCTATTCATTGAACTGTTTCAGTATCTCGTAGATGATTCTCTCAGAGAAGCAAGAGCTGTTTGGATTAGTCTCTACCCCTCATGGGATTGAGAAGAGAGCTGAGAGACAGAAAGCTTGGTGACAGTTGTCAGTGACAAGGGTAGAGCCAGATTTCAGCATGTAAATCCCCCCATCCATGATGCCCTGCTCTGGCTGTGTTTATCTCATGGTTGTAATTGCAGTCAGAAATTTAGAAAGAACTTTTTCATGGAAATTCTTGGGGGGAAATGTAGCAAGCCTGGAGGAAGGCCACATCCATAAGCTCAGTGTGTTAGGCAGGAGAACTGAGAACCTGGCTTTACAACACAAAGCAAAGAATCAAGGAATGGATATTACCAAATTCTTTACAACATGGCAGTATTTATTTAGAAACCCTGAGAACATGTCAAACATGAAAAACTGTCATATTATAAATTTCCCTTTACTTGTTTGAATTAAATGTGGGGAAAAAAGTGCCATAGCTCCTTGTCTCCCATTGTTTTTTACTAAAGAAGGTATCAAATAAAAAAAAACATACTTAAAGGTGAGAAAACAGAAGAGGGTTCTTGGTTTACAAACAATTCAGAAATACAAGCTTTAAGATGCTCAGACGTGGGTGAATTCTTTTCTTTGACTCTTATGGTCAGCATATGGGTTCTTGATACTGGATATATGAAATGTTGGAGAACTGATGTCCCAACTACATTTTCAGAGACCCCAATAAAATTGATCTGGGAAAAAGCCTAGGCATTTTGATGTTTATTTTTAAATCTCCCAAGATAATTCTGATATACAGCCTGGCTTGAAAGCTAGGTCCTAAAATGTAAGTGTTGACATTACTGCTGTGTAATTTTACCATAATTGATGAAATGATGCCTTTGACATTTCTTCTGCACTATAAGCAAATGTGTCATCTATACCCCCTTTTCCTTGGTTGATGCATAATTTAGATCACAGTAGGTGATAAAATTTCCAATAAAAATGTCACCTACTTATTACATGGTACCAACAATCTTTAAAGTTCATTACTTTAGAGTACCTGATACACAATACATTCAGAGACCAGCAGCTAAGGCTGGTATTTGGTATACCCATGTAGTATGTGGTCTATTATAGGAAAGATAATGGAGGTGACTTTTTTAAAGCCTTACATTAACAAAGAAGTCAAAGTCTGACTACTGACACTGTTTGCAAGTCAAGCTCAATGACTAATCCTGAAAACTCTGGCACCTAACACAAATCTTGACACATTCTACTCCGAACACATTAGGACTTCAGAAACTGGTAGCAGATGCTACAGAGATGCATCTCAGGAGGAGGGTGCTTGTCTTACACATGCCAGGTCCTGGGATCAAACCTCAGCACTGAAAACAGATGTAATGTGGCCTACTAGAGCAGGTGAGTAACCACAGTGAGCTGGAAGGCTGGAGGACTGAAAGTTCAAGGCCTTCCTGGGATATAAGGTGTTGACCGTGTAGGGGTATATGCTGCCCTTTGACCTCTGAAAATACAAAATCTCACCTCTTGACATAAATTCTTTCACATCAGAATTTCAAGGTGTGCTTTCAGGGTGTTCACCTTGTTCATCCTGATCAATTCTTTCAAGAAACAAAAGCATGCGACGCACAGGCCAGCAAGAGAATCCACTTTTGAACAGGGCAAACGAGAAAAAGTGCAGGCTTGCTAATCCATATTCCCATGGAATGCTTTGGCTTCAATATTCCTTTTGAAAAAATGTAGCTTCTCTAGTAAGTTGGTCACACTCCAAGAGGAATTAAGCTTGAAAGATAACAGAACTTCAAAAGCCAAATTGAAAAGACCAGACCTGAGGCTGTGAAGGGTGCTCAGAAGAGAAGGGCTTTAACTCAGCTTTCAAAGCATGTGTGCCTTCCTCTTTGAAAGTTTCCGACACTTTCAGGGTTGCTGGAGATTTTCCCACCCATGACATCTTTCATCCAAAAACCATGAAATAACAAAAATCTCTCTCCAGTTAGAACGGAGAGAAAGTGTGACAGCGAGCTAAAGCCAGTTGCTTCGGTTCTGCTTCTTCATGGTCACCTCCATGAGGGTTTCTTGAATTGTGTCTTGAGGGTAATTAACAAGATACATATCCTACTGTGAGTGGAATGAGGCCATGCTGTGCTTGGATGTGGTTTGTCTCCCAGGAGCGCCTACAGGGCAAGTTTGATCCTAGGTGATGGCCGATGGTGGTGACCCTTTAAGTGGTGGGGCCTAGACAAATGACCTTAGACCAAAGGAGATGCTACACTCTGAAGGTATAAAGGCAGTTCTCATGGGACTCAAAGTTAGTTACTGCAAAAGCAAGTCGTTCCGAGGAGAGCCATTCCTTCAGCTCCCCTGTCAGTGTGATGTCGATCATGGCCCCAACATTGTGAGCCTATCTGTCTTAACAACTTTACTAGAGTAAAGCTAACACAGGTGTCATGCCCTTGACCATCCATAATTGTGAGTTAAATCAACCTTTCTTCCTTACGAAGTGCTCCTTCTCGGGTACTTCAATATACTGACAGAAAACAGACGACTATGGGCCCCATGTAAACAGCCTCGGCAGGAAAGTAGTAAATGCTGCCAGCAACACACTTCCATGACCCATTTCTCAAGAACAGTAAATAATAATCATAATTATAATGGAAAACTGGAAGGTCAGGCTACAAGACGTGAATATAAGTTTCAACAATTATATCCACACCTTTTGTGAGCTACTCCTGTCACCCATAATCCTTTGTGTCCTGCCTTTACCTGAGCAAGTTCTGCTGACTGATGCTCAGTGACTAAACAGTGCATTTTTTGTTGAGACTAGACCCAGTCCTGACCACAAGGATCATAAAGTTCACGGTGCATAATTCGTCTCGTCAAAGGCTGTCTTTGCTAGACTCACTGTGGAGCATACGAAAAACAGCAGTCAACAAAATGCCAGTCCTCAAAGAGCTAAGAGTAGGCCATCTGCTAGACACAAGAAATGTGACAGTGCACAGCACAGAATTCCTCCTCAGAAGTACCCATGTGCTGGACTCAATATGGGCAAAATGGTGATGTCCAAGGCAAGGTAACTAGTCCTCAGGAAGCAGCCTTCCTGAACCCCTGCCTCACAGTTACTTCCAGAACCCCACTGATGCCTTAATAAATACCGATACTCAGGGGCTGAGCTATTTTCAGTGTCTGTCTCTCCCACAGACTAAGAACATGGTGAGAGGATCATTTATAATTTCTAGTTGCATCTCTTACACTACACACAGTGACCTCAAAACAACAAAATCCACAGTCATTAATGACAACAAAAGAAGAATGTGTCTTTGGACCAATGACTAAATTTCTGTCTAAAAAACCATGAGTGGAGTTTTGTGGAAGTATTTACTTACTAATCTACTTATTTGTCTGCATCAATATTCAAGGGTGATATTGGCCTGTGGCTTCCTTGGGCTGTCTTTGTGCAACTTTTCTGTCATTTCTATGCTTGCCTGAAGGGAGGCGACAGGTGTGTCCCTTGCAGTGTCTAGAACAGGTGTTGAAGGGAGACTAGCTCACTGGAGCATGTGGCTCTGGTAGGCCTTGCCCTTCTCCCCAGTTCCCTCTGTCTTGCTAAATACCATTAAATTATATTCCTAAAGCTAGCCTTGAAGGTCTATTCCCTTATTTGGTCACTTCCTCCTCCTGAGGCTGACTACCAAAGTCCAACAATCAGAAACCCCCATTACTTTGCCTAATCAGTATGCCCAATTAAAATTTAGCACCTCATCCTAACACAGGGTTTCCTCCTTTAGCTTCCACAACATTTGCTTGTGGGCCACATCTGTCTCCCCTCTATTCAGAGGCAGTCCTCTGTCCCTCTGGGACAAATGTCCCTTTCCTCTTTCCTTTGTCCCCTTCCCCTTCCCCCTTATCCCTGCCTCCTTTACCACCACATTCTAGCCCATTCTAACACAGTCTAACACAGACCTCCCTTTCAGCAAGGACTGTTACAGAAAGAAACCCTGTCTCAAAAAAAAAAAAAAATTATACCTGCAAGGTCATTTGCTGCTGTTTTCCTGCCCAAGTCAGAAAGCAGCCACTTTAACTTTTCTTCCCTGCTTAATAAAGGATCTGTCTGTGAAAACAGATGTTTGGGTGTGGTCTGTGTCCAATCTGGGTCTGGAGGAAGCGCTGGCTGTGCAAGGGTCTGCTTCGGGTACCATCACATTCTTTCCTAAATGGGTCAATAGTGAGTACTGCAGGTTCTGTATGTGAAAACTACTCAGCACTGTCTGAAAGCAATCAGTCAGTGGAGACAGGAGCGGACATGGCTGTGTGGCCGTTGAAGTTTATGAAAGAAAAGCAGGGTTGTTGGAGCAGAACTTCATCTGTGGATTTCAGTATGGTACCATCTGCTCTTGAATAATCCATGAAGCATCTGGACCATGAAGACTTGATGGATGCAACTTGGCAAATGAGTAGGTTCACCTAAAATTCATCTGCTGAAACCTGCCGCCAGTATGAGATGTATCAAGGTACTGACTTCCAGAGATTAGGAATCAGTGCCCTGTGAAAGAGCACAGATAGGCCCCTTTTCTGCATGGGCCATAACGAGGAAAGAACAAGATGGTGTTGTGTGTGATCTAAGAAGAAAGAGAGCACCGGAGACCTGGAGACCTACAGTGCTGCATTCTTCACTTCGGAATATGAGAAACATGTTTCTACTAAGGTATTCTGTTACAGCAGCCTAAAGAAACAGCAATGGGAGAATGTCCCTGTGCACTGGAGAAAATCTCTGATGCTTCTCCATAAAGATCAAGAGATGTGCCAAGGGTCATGGTACCCTAGTGACCCTAGCATTTGGAAGGCAGAGACAGAGGGATCTTTAGTTCAAGATCAGACTGGGTGAAACTGAGATCTACCATGACCCTGACTCAAAAAAAAATTTTTAATTAATTAGACAAAGAAGAGGAAATCCAGATTTCTTCATATCCCACTAAATTTGGAAGCAGAGAGCAGTACTGGAAATCGGGTGCCCCCCTCCCAGTGACTTGCTTCCTCTAGCTAGGCCGCACTTCCTCCAACTAGGCCCCACTTCCTCCAGCTAGCACCCCCACTTCCTAAGATCCAACAACACTGAAACAGTGCCATCAACTGTTTAAACATATGAGCCTGTAGGGCTTGCTTCACACTGAAGCTATAACAATGCTGTCCCCAGCCGGCAGAAATGACCTTGAAGAAGATAGTACCTCCCTGGGGCATCCATGGGATTTGTATCTAGGGCTCCTTCTCCTTATGTAAGAGTATAATTAGCCCACATAAAAGGAAAGTGAACTTGTATTTCTCCAGAAATATTCTGTGCATCTCGTTACCCAATACTTTACATACATCAAGAGGAAGGGAAAGTATTGGTTTGTGTTTTTATTTGTTTATTTGAGTGGCATGGTGGTAAGCGAATAGCATCATTTGTCTGGAGGGTAAATAGATCAGATTTACAACATTTGCTGATACCTGTGGTGTAAATGTTCATACCTAGTACCATAGTTTCAAGCTACCACTCTACAGTCCCTGCCTGCAGAGCTGTGGGAAAACGTACAAAGGAGTACAACTACACCGTAGTTCTATCATTCTACAAAGCAGTTACAGTAGCCTTGAATGTAAATGACAGTAACATGGGATAAAATTATTAGTGATTGTGTTTAGTACTATATTTAATATGTTGTATTTAATTCTAAGTATGTGATTTAAATGTTAATTTATGTGTTTAACAACTGGCTCTTAAAACTCCTATTTATCAGCTTTGTTTTAAGAGCTTGTGTGAGCCAGTTCCATGTCACTACTGATTGCCACCCATTGCCTTCCAAGCACTAAGATCAGCACGAGAGAGAGAGAGAGAGAGAGAGAGAGAGAGAGAGAGAGAGAGAGAGAACTAATATCTTTGTAAGCAATAAAGTTTCTGAACAATAGGCCAAAGGAATTTTCCTGTAACATTTCAACTACTGTTTCCAGTCAATTACTATTGTAATTTTGTGAGTCAGAGTTATTGTTTCTTCTCATAACAAAACACGGCATTCTTTGTAAAAAGCAATACCATTACAAAGTTAGGACAGAGGTTACTCGGTGCAATGGCAAAATGTGTGCACTCGTGTGCCTGTGTGTGTGTGTGTGTGTGTGTGTGCCCAAATGCATTCACACATGTATGTGGAAGCCATAGGTCATATGCCTTAGGTGGTTTCTCCTTTTTCGAGGGGGGAGCACTTGCTGGCTTCCACCCAGGAATACCACCATACCACCCTTTTCCCCTTTGTTTGTTTGTTTTTAAAGCAGAGTTTTTCTCTGGAACCTGGAGCTCATCAATTGGACTAGACTATCTGACCATTGATCCCTGGTGATCCACCTGCCTCCACCTCTCCAGCTCCAGCATCGCTTGCCCCTGCCACCACACCTAACTGTTTATGTGGACACTGAAGACAAAACTCTGGTCTCCATATGCACAATCGCTTAATGACTGAGCCATCTCCTCAGCTCCATTTTAAGACATTTTAAAAATTAATAATACATTTTTCCAAAAATATGGGCAGCACATGAGTAAACACAATTTGTAATTCAAGTATTGTGGATACTCACTAGGTAATACTTGGTCCTTTACATAACCTTCCATTGACTTAACGGCCATCATCTGCCATCCTGAGTGGTCAGCCCTACACGACCATGCTAAAACTGATTCTTGTCATGTACTTTGAGCAACAGTGGGCTTTTCTTTGTTTGTTTTTGAGAGTATTGATACTGGTGTGTGTAGTGCGACTTTCCCTGGGAAGATGTGAACAAAAGACTATTCACTACAGTTAAGGCACCAATGACAGACCAAAGACTCCACCCAACTTTAGCTTGGTGAGCCAGTCGTGTCTGGAGTTACTTGTAGGATGTGAGTGCCACAGAGGCAGGTGCTTCTCTGAGAGGTGCTTCTCCAGCATGGACGATGACTCACAGAAGCTGCATCCATGGCTCTCCCTGCCCACAGCGCAGGCTCCACAGAAGTTAGCCACACTGCATGTGCACCATGGGGAGGGACCTCTTGACTCCTGTAACTTTCTGAGCTTCCTGAAGCTTGTAAGCTAGTGGCCTCCCTCCAGGAGAAAACATTTCCATTCAGAAGAAATACCTGCACATGACAATGAAAAAGCATTTCCTCTATTGCTGGTTGGTAAAATTATTCTCACCAGTATTTTCATAAAGCATTTTGTGGTTTGAGAAAGAATTGGAACTACTACTTTTAATTACAACAACAGTCCCTGTTTGCTTTGGGGAAAGTGCAGGAAGGTGTGAAGAGCAGTGGGCCCCTCATCTAGAAACCTGAACTGGTATGGACTAGGCACCCTTTCACCTTCACAGTTCTGCTGCTGTGGCTCGGATCATCAGTTATTTTCTTCTGTTTTTCTTGTAGATTCTCCCATTTTCTCCCCCTTCTCTTCTGTCCCCCAGCAAGGAGTTGGGAGGAAACCAGAAAGGAACTTGGACATGCCTCTTTGGTTGCAGTGCCCAACACATCATAGGAGCCTCGGGGATAAGCAGTGACTAAAGCGGTAGAGAAGGCACACTGGGCAAGGGCCAGAAATCTCATATTCTGCATGAAGGTAGAAAAGAGAGTATGATGCATGTGTGTGGCTGATATGAACATGTGTGAGGAGCTGTATGTGCAGAGGCCAGAGGAAGATGTTGAGTGTCCTGGTCTACCACACTTTATCTTGTTGTCTTGAGATAGGGTCACTCCCTGAGCCAGGAGCTAGGCTTGTAGATGGCAAGCCCAGAGAGCCTGCTGTCTCTGCCCTCTGTATCACTAGTGTTACAGACATGTGGCCATGGCTGGCTTTTCACCTGGGTGCTGAGTGTTTGATCTCAGGTATTCCTGCTTCCACAGCAAGTGCTCTTGCACACTGAGCCATCACAGCAGCTGTCCGTACCTGTGTTCTTCACAACACACTTATCTTATAGAAGGGCTTAGGTGGGGTTTGTTTTGTTTTGTTTTGTTTGTTTTGGTTTGGTTTTTGCATTGAAATAGAGGCAGTCTGAAGTGACAAAAAATATACAGTGACAAAACAAGTTGAGACAATGCTATCTAAACACATTTTTTGCATCCCTCTTGTTCATCCTAAAACCAGAGGCTTAAACAGTTTAATATAAACACAGGGGGACTGAGGCAGGAGGGTGGCAGGAGGGTGGTCCTAAGTTTGAAGTCAGGTAGAGAGAGCTTCACAGCAAGACTCTCAAAAAAAATAAAAATTATTTGGATGTGATCAGGCAAGGCTGTCTTATGCTAACATCACTGGTGCTGTTAAGAAAGGGCAACAGTTTCTGAAAATAAAAATCAATGGCTATGGTGGATAGCAGAAAGGGACCTTCCATTTTACTTAATGTATTTCTTACGGCATATAGAGATCCTTCCACAGACCTTCTCTTCTCTCTGTTCCCCAGCAGACTCAATCCCTCAGGCTTATCCCTTAGCACTGGAGCAGAGTACCAGCTGCAGACGCCCTTCCCCCATCTCTATGACTCCTGTGAACCCCATAGACCAGCCCTTCCTGACCTCCCTCCCCTGAAACTGATGTTGTGCCCCAGCCCCCAGCTCAGACAGTAACCCTCTGTTCAACCATAGGTCACAACTGCCAGAAGACAAGGTAGGCTGCATGCAGACTGTCTCTGTTCTCTCTGTTACCCCAGCAGACACAGTCCCTCAGACTCCTCCTAGCTGCAACCTCCCCTGCCCTTGTCCATGACTCCTGTGGATTCCACAGAGCATACCCTCCTGACCTCCCAGAAATCAGCACCTAGACCTACAATCACCACACACCCAGATGCCTGGAAGCCAGCATAAAAACCTAATCATTAACAGCTAGGACAATATGTCTCCACTAGAGCCCAGCCATCCTATCATGGCAAGGCTAAATATTCCAACATAATTGAAACACAAGAAAAAGACCCTAAAACCACCTATATGAAGATACTAGAAGTCCATAAAGAAGAAATGGATAAATCCCTTAAAGGAAGCCTAGAGAAAACAGTTGAAGGAAATGCATAAAACAGTCTAAGACCTGAAAACTGAAACAGAAGCAATAAAGAAAACACAAATGGAGGGAATTCTGGGAATGAAAATCTAGAAACACAAACAGTAACTACAGAAGCATGCTTCCCCAACAAAATACAAGAGATGAAAGAGAGAATCTCAGGCACTGAAGATACAAAAGAAGAAATAGATACATTGGTCAAAAAATGCTAAATCTAAAAAAAAAAAAAATCCTGTTATAAAATATCCAGAAAATCAGGGACACTATAAAAAAGACCAAACATAAGAATAATAGGAATAGAGAAAGGAGAAAACACATAGAGTATTGGGAAATTATTCTACTATAAGCAAACCAGTTTAAATAAATTGAGAAAACTCATGGTTAAGGAAGGAAATGGAACATTAAAGAACTTTTCTTTTAACAATGGAGAAAACCACAGGTCAGGCAGTGAAAGCATAGAGTGGCACACTCTACTGGAGTTGTCCTTACTAACTTCAAAGGTCTTCAAAAACAAAAAGCTACAAACATTTAAACAAGGAAAATCTATAAATGGCTGGTGAATTTAGAAGTTTGGTGAGTTTCAGGCTAGGTAGTAATTCACAACTTTTCGGGTGTGTTTAAATAAGGTAGAAGTTGACAAACCTGAATTGTTATGGAAACTTTGCCAAAGCACACAGAGAGAACAGATGGAGGATGATAAAAGTAGATGCATTACATGCTGCTTAACTCCAGCACAGGGATGGACCATTAGGCTAAAGACAAGAGAAGAAAGAAACTAGTTAACGCAAAATGAAATAAAGAAACAACCTAGATGCTTTCAATGTGTTCTGTCTGAGTTTTATTTTCAACAGTTTTCCTAGGGTCAGAATTGCATCAGTGCAGGAAGTCGGAAGAAATGAGAGCCATGCTGTTCACAAGGCTAGATCCTCACAAAACAAGAGAAAGAGAAAGGCTGTCACGTCAACATCCCTTGATCCTGCTATCACTAGTGGTGTTATGTCATTTTTAAAAGTCCTCATTAGACAAATTCTTGACAAAACATGTAAGTACCTAGGTGACTTAATTGGAGTAACCAAGCAAGAAATTGAAGACATTCTTGAGAAAATGAAGTGAAGACCAAAGATAAAGTACCATGCAAGCTCTAGATTCAAAAATTATAGACTGGTTTAAATTCTATCCTGAAGAATTTTATTTGGGGAACTCAGCCCGAAATACTAATGGACAATGTTTCCCCTCATTACAGGGAGCTGGGCTGACTGGGAAAATAAAAAGGCTATTCTTACTCACAGAGATAATAAACAATGTCATTTGGAGATATTACAAAAGGAAAAAGTCAACATTGTAATTAGATTTCCACAAAGAGCATGAGAGTATCTCGCATGCAGAGAATCAGAGTAAAGGGTAGTGTCTAGGAAATGCTGGCAATGACCCCCCAAGCACTCTATGTTAGCACTTACAATGAAGAGAAGAAGAGGTTGTCACACTGGAATCTCAGAAGGTTCGGATGACAGTACCCTAAATGTGAAACTAATATTACTGAGCAGCAGTTCTTATTAAATATAAATAATAGATTACAAGTTGCCTTAAAAATGTTCCAATATGGCAAACAATATGATACTAAGAACTATAATGAGTAAGGAAATACAAGCCAATCTACAACTTAGGAAATTGGGACAATTTCTCAGCTGTGATGTTTTTCTGAAGACATAAATGGACAAAAGAACATATCTGGAAGCTTCCACACAAAAACAAATATCTTATTTCTTGTCACAGACTCATTCTACAAATATAATTTTATCAAGGAACAGTACCCCCAGCTGGTTCAGCCCACAGCTTCATCAGTCTCAGGAATGCACCCAGACAACTGGCGTGCCAAACTTTTTGATGTATTGACTTTTCACTGTGGTGTCGTGGGATTATTCAAGGGCATAAATGATTTCTTAAGCAGTGTATCCTTTGACGGGCAAGCTCTTTCATTTTCTAGACTCAGAAGCAGTATATGCCACTAAATATTTCACCACGTCCAAATATTTATTGAGACAAAACCAGCACACATAAAGAATGTGTAATAAAAGACAAAGCAGTCTGCAGCACATACAAAGTGACTGCTAAGGACAATGAATACCACAGAGAGGGGTAACCATAGTCCAGAGAGATGCAGGAAAAAAATTATGAAGGATGAGGATATGAAGTGAATTTATAGACAAACGAGGCACCCAGAGTAAGGACAGAGTGTGGTAAAAGGTCTAGAGATCTCAGCTCTCCTGAGTTTTCTCATTTTAACATAATATAAATTCCTAGTACACATGTCACAAAAAATAAAAACAAAGAAAAAAAGGCAGTTAACAAAAGATGCCATTTCTTGGATGTCAGGTTTTAGTCTGTACTTTATTTGGAAGGTAAATAGGCTGATGAAACCAAGCCTGTAACACCTGATACTTAGGAAGCTGAGGCAAGAGGATTACTAGCTGAAAGTCAGTGTGAACTACAGAGTGAGTTCAGGGCCAGCCTGAAGAACTTAATGATCCACACTGTCTCAAAATTAGAGTAGAAACTGGAGAAATGTGCTAACTATGAAGGCTCAAGCACTTTGGGTCCCCAGCATCCCAGTGTGCGTCTGTAACCTCAATTCTGTGCTGGTGTGGAGCAGAGACAGGTAAATCCTCAGAGCTCACTGTCTAGTCTGACTGAGTCAATGAGAACTCTCTGGGTTCAGTGAGAGATGCTGTCTCATAAAATAAAGCCAAGAAGGCACACCTTTAATCCCAGCACTTGGGAGGTAGAGGCAATTGAATTGCTGATGTAGAGGCCAACCTGGCCCACAAAGCAAGTTCCAGGATAGCTAGAGCTATACAGAGAAACCCTGTCTGCAAAACCCAATATATATATATATATATATATATATATATATATATATGTATATGTATATGTATATATATGTATATGTATATGTATATATATATTATATGTGTGTGTGTGTGTGAGAGAGAGAGAGAGAGAGAGAGAGGAGAGTGGTTGAGGAATGCAGTCAACATTGAATGGCCTCCACACACATGCACATGTACGCGCACCCACATGAACACATGTATACATGCATACAAATAAAAACTAAAACAAAGGCCAGGAGATAGCTCAGTGAGTAAAGTGCTCGCTGCCGAGCTCGACAACCTAAGTTTGATTACCAGTACTTCCATGGTAAAAGAAGAAAACCAACTGCCGTAAATTTTCCTCTAACTGCCATATACATGTTGTGGTATATATGAAGCCAGACGCGCGCGCGCGCACACACACACACACACACACACACACACCAACTAAATAAACAAATAAATAAATAAGCAATTTTTGAAGTAAAACATGGTTTGGGATGTGTCTTGGGGGTAAACTACTTAGCAATTTTTTGTGATCCATAGGTTCAGTCCCCAACATCATTTTTAAAATTAATTTCTAAGCTGATGGTTATAAAAGATAAAGCAGATAGTCAAAAACAAGCTGAGTCCAAAGAACTGAAACTATTCAGTAATTCCCAAATAGATTTTTTTTTTTGGCCTACATACTTCTTGAAAAAAATCATTTCAGTTGCAAACATTTAAAATTGTAATATTTGGGTAGGAAATGTAGCTCATTTGGTAGACTGTTTACCTAGCATTCTGGCATGGGCATATAATCTGTAATCTTACAACTCAGGACATGAAGGTGGACAAATCAGAAGCCGAGACTCCTGAAATGGTTCAGTGGAAAAAAAAAATGCTTGCCAAACAGCATGGCAGCTTGAATTCCTTGTCCAGAAGTCACAAAAAAAGACAGATATGGTGGCATACGTCTGTAATCCTAGCACCCCTATAGTGAAATGAAGGGCAGAGACAGGAGCATTTTGTACAAGACAGCCTAGAGTAGACAGCATGGCAGAGGCAATAGGAGAGACTATGCCTCAGCAAGGTGGAACTCAAGAACCAAAGTTGTCCTCTCCCCTTCATAAACATAGGCTGGCCTGCAAGGGGTCATGCTCACACACTCGCTACAGAGGGAAAAGCCAGAGAAGTGACCTAAGTCCTTCAGAAGAGTCTAGCAGATCTCAGACATTGGATTCTGAGTTATTTACAGTTGGAGTTTGGTTTTGCTTTGATTTGACTGTGACTATGCCCTGGTTCTTCCCTCTTAAAGTAAGAAAGTATTTAACTTATTTTTTATAGGTGCTCACAAAAAGACATTTGATTTTAAGAGACTTTGGATTTTAAGAGACTGGCTATTTTAAAGAAACTGAACTTTTAAGTGTTTGAATTTTTAAATACTGTGGGTGTTTTAAATTTTAGAATGCTTAGAATGTAATGCTGATATTAATGTGTGATCTTGGAGATGAACACCAAAGTAAATGCAATGGCTTAGTAGTGATGTATTTGTATGTTGAGTTGACAAGGGGTCAATCGTGCTGGCTAGTTTCATGTCAGGTTGACATATGCTAGAGTCATTTAAGAGATAGAAACCTCAATTGAGAAAATGCTTCCACAAGACTTGACTTAACCCTGTAGGGCATTTCCTTAGTTGCTGATTGATGAGGGAGGACTCAGTCCCTTGTGTGTGATAGTACTCTGTCTATAAAAACACAGGCTGAGCAAGCCTTGAGGGGCAGTATGTATGGGTCCTATGAGAATACAGAAGAACAAGCCAGTACGTAGCACTCTCCCATGTCCCTTGCCTCCTGGTTTCTGCCCTGCTTGAGTTCCTGCCCTGACTTCTGCCAGTGGGGGACTACACTGTGGAAGTATGAGCTAAATAAACCCTTTCCTCCATGCTTGCTTTTGGTCATGGTATTTCAGCATAGCAACAGTCACCCTGACTAGGACAGTAGTGCTATTTTTCAACAATTACAGCTGCTCAACTGGTTTCAAATCTGCCTTGTCTGCATCTTTCTAGTTGCTTCGTCCATACCAAACTGCACAATTTTCATCTTTCTGTCCCCCTTGTGGTGCCCCCCAACCAGAACCAGGCTAAGAGCGGTAAGCAGTAGCCATGACAAGCTGAATTCTGTCCTGTGGTGAAATTTCTTCTGCCAGGCAAATTACTCAAGTACCTTTGAACTCAGCCTCAGAGCATAGTATGTCTCAACAAGAAGTTATTTTGGTAATGTGTAGGGGTATTTGGAATTATACCCAGAGAAGGGAGGGAGTGTACTCAGTATTCATAAATATTTGAGAGGTGAGGAAAGAGAAGGGAGTGGAATTGCAAATAGCAAGCAGTGGTTCAGCTAGGAATGAGTTAAATACCCTCCAACATCTCACAGGACAGAGCATAATGTTCTACAAAGAGGTAACTAGCCAGATTGCCAATCCTTCTAAGGAGCAAGTTCTTATAAATGTTTTGCATTGTCTTTCCATATGACCACTCCATACAGACCTCAACCAGATTGCTATACCACTACCAATTCAAGCAAAGGAGGCCCTGGCAGATGTTTCTGGAATATTCTTTTGGGTAGTCCACAAAACTAAATTAGAAGACCAAGGAGTAAGATCCAACAATCTGTTTTTAAAACCTTCCAGGTGTTGTGATGCATCCTATATCTGAGAGCCAGTAAGCCTCCAAGTGTGGTGCATTTGGCAATTTTCCTGTCATCACTGCCTGCTGAGTGCACTGCTTGAGAAGGTGCTAATGGGAAAAGGAAGTGCTGGTGACAGACGAAAGAGTGGGTAACAAGGTAAAATGAGTGATTGCACTTGGCTGGGCTCTCAAGAAAAAGTACTTGTGCTTATAAAACACTGATTCCCATGTGACACTGTAGCTTCTCAAAGGTAGGAACAATTCCTTAGGCAGGGCAATGTTTAGAGGACAAGAACCAATGGTGTGTGTGTTGTATATAGAGCAGATATATTAGACTGGCTTGCAAATCTGTGGACAGTTCAACAATGGCACATGGATGATGGAGAGGCAGAAAACCCAGCAGCTCTTCTTCAGTCCTTTAAGCAGTCACAATCTGGTAACGGAAATCTGAGCAATACCTAGGGAGGAGCCACTGGTATTGAGTCAAGACTACAGATTCAATGCAGTTCCCATCAAAATCCCAACACAATTCTTCACAGACCTTGGAAGAACAGTACTCAACTTCATATGGAAAAACAAAAAAACCAGAATAGCCAGAACAACAGTGTATACTAAAGTAACTTCCGGAGGCATCACCATTCCTGACTTAAAGCTCTATTATAGAGCCATGGTCCTGAAAATAGCTCAGTATTGGCACAAAAATAGACAGGTTTACCAATGGAATCAAATTGAGAACCCTGATAATAACCCACACACCTATGAATCCCTGATTTTTGACAAAGAAGCTAAAGTTATATAATGGAAAAAAGAAATGGTGTTGGCATAACTGGATTCAGACATGTAGAAGATTGCAGATAGATCCATATCTATTCTCATGCACAAAATGTAAGTCCAAATGGATCAAAGACCTCAACATAAATTCAGCCACACTGAACCTCCTAGAAGAGAAGGAATGTGGTACCCTCCAACAAATTGGTACAGGAGACCACTTTCTGAACATAACACAAGTAGCACAAACATTGAGATTGGCAATTAATAATTGGGACCTCCTGAAACTGAGAAACTTCTGTAAGCAAAGGACACAGTCAGCAAGACAAAACGCCAGCCTAAAGAACTGAAAAAGATATTCACCAATCCCACATCTGACAGAGGGCTGATCACCAAAATATACAATGAACTCAAGAAGTTAGCCACCAAAACACCAAACAAGGCAAAAGTGGAGTGCAGAACTAAATAGAGAATTCTCAACCGAGGAATCTAAAAACGCTGAAAGACACTTGAGAAAGTGCTCAGCATCCTTAGCCATCAGGGAAATACAACTCAAAACCTCTCTGAGATACCATCTTACTCCTATCAGAATGGCTAAAATCAATAACACCAATGACGGTCTATGCTGGAGAGAATGTGGAGAAAGAGGAACACTCCTCCATGGCTGGTGGGAGTGCAAACTTGTACAACCTCTTTGGAAATCAGTATGGTGGTTTCTCAGGAAAAAGGGAATCAGTCTACCTCAAGATCCAGCAGTTCCTCTCTTGGGCATATAGCCAAAGAATGTGCATTCATACAATAAGGACATATGTTCAACTATGTTCATAGCAGCATTATTTGTAATAGCCAAAACCTGGAAGCAACCTAGATGCCCCTCAACTGAAGAATGAATAGAGAAAATGTGGTACATTTACACAATGGAGTACTACTCAGCAGAAAAAAGCAACAGAATCTTAGGCAAATGGATGGAACTAGAAGAAACCATCCTGAGTGAGGTAACCCAGTCACAGAAAGATAAACATGGTATGTACTCACCCTTATATGATTTTTAGACATAGAGCAAAGGATTACCAGTCTACAATCCATACTGCCAGAGGAGCTAGGAAACGAGGAGGACCCCAAGAGAAGATTACATAGTCTCTTGAAGAAGGGAAAGGGGACAAGAACCCCTGAACAAAGTGGGAACACGGGGCAGGGGTGGAGAGGAAGAAGGGAGAAGGGAAGAGGGGGTGGAGGGAGGAGAACAAAAGGACTGAGACAGGGGAGAAATAGAGGAGGGCAAGAAAGGAGATGCTTTGATAGAGGGAGACAGTACAGGGATGGAGAGAGGCCTGGCACAGGGGAAATGTTAGGGGATCCACAGGGAAGACCCCAACTAAGAATCCAAGCAGTGGTGGAGAAAATGCCATTGATGCCCTTCCCCTATAATGATATTGGTATCTACCTTAGTTACAATTCCTAGAGCCTTCATCCAGTAGCTGTTTGAAGCAGAAACAGGCACCCACAGCTAAGCACTGAACCATACTCCTGGAATCCAATTGTGGAGAGGGAGGAGGGATGAGCAAAGGAGCCAAGACGGTGCTGCAGAAACCCACAGAAACAGTTGACCTGACCTAGTGAGAGCATGGAGACCCCTAGTCATAAAGCTGGGGAAACAGCATTAGACTGAAAAAAAAGCCCTCTGAATGTGGGTGCCAGCTAGGAGGCCAAGACTGTCTATAGGACGTCTAAGAGTGGAACCAGTATTTATCCCTAGAACACAAAGGGACTTTGGAAGCCCATTCCCTATGGAGGGATACTATTGCAGCCCAGTTACAGCAAGGAAGGCCTAGGCCCTCCCCCAAACAATATGACAGACTTTGAAGGTCCCTGGTGGAGAGCCTCACTATCCCTGGAGAGGAGTTGGGGGAATGGGTTGGGGGGGCACGGGAGAATGGAAGGGAGAGAGAATGGGGGGATGGTTTTGTAAATATAAGTAGTAATTAAAGAATATATATATATTCTTTAACATATATATAATATATATAATATATATATATATATAGAGAGAGAGAGAGAGAGAGAGAGAGGGAGGGAGGGAGAGAGTGCAAAAGAGACTACACGAAAACACTCCCCATGGAAGGCCTCACTATCCTTGGGGAGTGGGCGGGGGTGGGTTGGGGGGTCGGTACAGGACAAAGGAGGATGAGAAGGGGAGGGAAGGGGGAATTGATATATAAAATAAGATTGTTTCTGAATTTTAAAAAAAAAGGAGGGGATGACCCTGCCCTTAGCTTTTGTTTCTTTTACTCTATGTTCCTGTATCTAGCCCTCCTGACCTTCTGAGGGGTTACAGGATAATCTGTGAGCACTTCTCCCTTCTTCTTGCTTCTCCTGTTCTTGGCCAAGAATAAGAGTCATTGTTGTTTGACCAGAGCTCGGCCTTATTATTATTGATTTGACAATTGTGAGAGGAAAGAAGATACAGTTTGGGTCAAAAATAGGCGTTGCTCTTGAGGTCAGAATCTAACTGCATGATATGGATACTAAAATCCTGCCATCGAGGAGAAACTTCCACTGAAAAGATGGATTGTTTTGTTTTGTTTTGTTTTGTTTTGTTTTGTTTTGAGAAAGGGTTTCTTTGTGTAACAGCTCTGGTTGCCCTTGAACTAGCTCTTGTAGACCAGGCTGGCCTTGAACTCACAGAGATCCACCTGCCTCTGCCTCCCAAGTGCTGGGATTAAAGGTGTGCACCACTGCTGCCTGTCGGAAAGATGGGTTCTTAAAGCTGAAGACAAAGAGGAAAGTGTTTGTCCTGAAGAGAATCTATAAGATGACTTGGTTAGCAAGGAAGCCAAATGAGCAAATCAAGGAAGCCCCAGCAGCAAGGATTCTGCTAAGGTAACAAGCTGGCTGGAGGAGTAAAGAACAACATGGGGAGAGTTGGTAGCACTGGGTTATCATGAAATGCAAGGGTAAAGAGACAAGGGTCTCCAAGCCTAAAGACATTAGTTAGATCCACAGGACCAAGAACTGAGTCCTGAAAGCGTCACACATTAATTAGTGCCTTAAGAATAAAGAGCTGTGCAATAATAGGATAGGAGGGGTCCAAGAGCCAGAAAAGGAGGTCCTCAAATATCAAGGAAATGTCATGAAAAAATACCCTAATTAGATTTACATTTTACCAAGTCAACCAAGCTGTCTGAAAGGTGAACTCAAGTAGAGCAGGTAGCTTTCAAAATGTTGGGAGAAAGCCAGGCATAGTGGCTCACTATGTAATCGTAGCACCTAGGAGTATGAGGCAGGAGGACTGCAACAAATTCCAGGGTACCCTGGGCTACAAAGTGAGACCCCTAGACAAATAAAAACACGGAGGATGCTATCATGTGCACTTCACTAATGGTGCTTCAAGAGAGACATATATGACATAGGAAAGAGCTGGTCCTGTTACACTAAGGAAAATCAAAACTTTATTATGCATCAGTTGTATTTCCAGTCATCGAAAACCTAAGATTTACCAGTGTTAACATATACACAACAACATTCTTTTAGAACATTCTTTTTTTTTTTATTAGTTCTAGTTAGGGAAGAAGCTTATTTCAAGTCCCTTCTCCCTCTCCCTCCCCTCACCCCCAAACTTCCTCCCCCACCCCCAGCCCACCCCCACCCCATCCACCCACCACTCCCCAGGCAGGGTAGGGCCCTCAACGGGGGCTCTGCAAAGTCCACCAAGTCTTCCTGTGCTGGTCCTGGGCCCTTCCCCACGTGTCCAGAGCCAGAGTGTAACCCTTCACATGGGGATGGGCACTCAAAGTCCCTTCTTGCACCAGGGAAAAATACTAATCTACTACCAGAGGCTCCCTGGAGTGCAGAGGCCTCCTTATTGACATCCATGTTCAGGGGTCTGGATCAGTCTTGTACGGGCCTCCTGGACAGCATCTGGGGTCGATATGCTCTCCCTTGTTCAGGTCACCTGTTCCTGTGGGTTTCTCCAACCTAGTACAGACCCCTTCATTCTTCATTCCTCCCTCTCTTCAACTAAATTCCCGATTTCGGCTCATTGTATATCTGTGGATGTCTGTCTCTGTTTCCATCAGCCACTGGATGAGGGCTCTAGGATGGCATAAAGAGAAGTCATCAATCTCATTTTAGGGGGAGGGTTTTTAGGTTATCCTCTCCACCGTTGCCTGGATTGTCAGATCGTGTCATCCTTATAGGTCTCTGGAGATCTCCCTGGTTCCAGATCCCTTCTCAGGCCTATAGTGGCTCCCTCTGATATGGTATCTCTCATCTTGCTCTCTTTCCTCTATTCTTCCCCCAACTCAATGTTTCTGCCCCTCCGTTTCCTCTCCTCTTCTCCTCTTCTCTTGCTCTTATTGTAGCAGCTCCTTCCCCCCCCCATCCTCATGCCCCCAATTAGTTCGGGAGTTCATGCCACTTCCATTCCTGGGGACCGTTTATCCCTTAGAGTCCTTCATGGTTCCTAGTTTCTTTGGTGAAGAGCATTATATACTGGTAATCTTTTGCTCTATGTCTAAAATTCATATATCAGTGAGTACATACCTTGTTTGTCTTTTTGTGACTGGGTTACAATCTTTATTCTGGAGTAAATATGAATGACCATGACCCAGGACTGAAGATCTATGTAGTTGATTTTTCTTGCTGAACTTTCTTTGGGACTGCTGGTCCCCAAATAATGGCATGGAGACTTATTATTAATTATGAAATCTTGGCCTTTAGCTTATGCTTGTTCCCAACTAGCTCTTGTAACTTAAATTAATCTGTTTTTATTCATCTACATCTGCCAAGTAGCTTTTTACCTCTCCTCCATTCTGTATGTCTGAGTCCCTCTTTGTCTTCCTGGCATCTCTTGCAGGCCCAGATTCTTCCCAAGTTCTTCTCTCTCCCACCTATTCTTTCCTGCCTATTTGTCATCCATCTCTTCATTAAACCAATCACGATGAGACATCTTCACACAGTGTAAACAAATATCCCAAAACAGATATAAGTTGCCCTGAGTGACATATCCCACCATAGGTAAGACTATATGAACTTTCATACTCACAGAAAGGAGTCTCTCCTCTCACAATAGTAGGTAATGCACAAATTAATTTTAAGACTACTAACTTCATTCTAAGAGAGGCTCAGGTGTGATTACCTACTACTACAATATAGGGAAACCTACAGGATTTAGACCTCTTCTTTGGCATAGCCTTAGCTTTGGAGTTCATGGGGCTCAGAGATGCATCAAGCTTAGCAATACATTTTGAGAGTTGATCTAAAAGTTGAGTGGATGTTAGGGTAATTAAAGCTTAATAGTTATCAAAAGGAGCAAAATCCAGCCCAAGACTGTTTGGGCTCTTGTCCTACACCCTTCCATCTTTCCACAGTCACAATGTCCCTCAGCCAAGGTGGCAGTCTGCAGCATAGTTGATACAGACCACGCACAGCAACTTTTCAAAGAACTTCAGTTCACTGTAGCCTTGTAAAATATGAATACATATTTCAGGCTGTAGATCCCAAACAACTTTTTGAAATATGATTTTTCTCCTCTTACACTAGTGGCATTTAACATGCAGATTCATTTGGAGACTGTCACTTTGTGTGCCAGAGAGCTGCAAGGTGTTTGTGCTGACAGAGGAGTGGAGAGAGTTCTCTGATGTAAAAATATGGTAATGGCATCCCTCATCGAACATGATTTACAGTGCATATGTCAGTAAAATACACCCAGTTAGAACTGATGGCTGATATTATCTGAGCTAAAGTAGCTCTCACAAAATAACAGGTGATTTTTGAAAGATTCTTGCAGAGAGAAATTGGGTTGCACAAGGCATGTAAACCTGAAGTAAAGGAAAATGTAGAGACAAGGCTTTCTTCCCAGTCCAAACTCTCCCTCAACTACCACACACCTTAAAGGCAATGACATGTAGATCCAAAAAGAAGTTAGGCCAGAAAGTCCAAGTCATCCATAGTCCATACTAAGTCTTGCCTGATACCTAAGAATATAAGCCATATCCAAATTGTATTTTGTGCTTTCAATTGTGTTAGTTAGTGGCAGTATAAAACCACCAAAATTGATGCAAATATATAAGCAAAGAGAATGAAAAAGCGTGTGTTGATTCTCACAGTAAAAATAAATCATGGGTTGTGAATGTAGCATAGTTAGGAGAGTGCTTGCTTAGCATGCACAAAGTCCTGTGTTCCATGCCAGCACTGCATAAGCCAGATGTGGTGGTGCATGCCTATAATCCCAGCCAGCACTTGGGAAGTGAAAGCAGGAAGATCAGAAGTTCAAGGTCACCCTTGGCTTCACAGTGAGTTTGAGGCCAGCCTGGGATACACAAAATTCCAGGAGGGACAGGGGAAGTAAAACCCAAACCAAAGCCTAGAGGCCAGCCATGAGGAAGGTTAGTTATAAGACTGAATTCACACAAAATTCTGAACAAGTAAATTTATCATGGGGTCCAGAGCAGATTAGTAGTCACCTTTTCATACATGTATCAATAACTGGAAATGGGCATGAAGGAGACTTCTGAGTGCTGATAAGGTTTTACTTCCTGGTCCTACTAGATTATTACATGGTCATGGAGCTATGTCCACTTTGTCAATTCTTCAAGCTGGACACATACTTACAATTACAAGGATGGATAGATAGATAGATAGATAGATAGATAGATAGATAGATAGACAGACAGATAGATATAAGCTGCCACTGAATAACTATATTTAAAATGCCTGTTTTGGTTTGGTGCTAGGAATAGAATCATGGCCTTGCACATGCTTAGGTATATCCATAATCTATAATACTTTAAATTTAACATGTTTAACTTTTTCAGATGCTTCATATCAGTAGAACTACACAGTATTTGTCCTTCTGTGACCAGCATCTTTTACTTAGCACGATGTCATCATGGTTTGTCCGTGATGCTAAAATGGTAGGATTTCCTTCTTTTTAAAGGCTAATATCCCATTGCATCTCTTTACGACATGATCATCATCTATTACTCTGTCAATGGTTATTTGTGTGGTTTCCAGATCTTAATTCCAGTTACATGGGGTTTCTAAAAAAATGCCATTCATAAAAGCAAAGAATAGGATGGTAGTTTCTAGAGAGTAGGGCAATGTAAAGGGGTCATCTTTGTTCTCTGGATAAGAAGTTATAGTCATGCCAGCTTGACTAGTTCTATAAAACTGGAGATCTGTCAACATGACACTGTGTGAGGTCAGTGATACTGCATTAAAAATTCCTTCAAAGCTGAGGTCAGTCTGGGATTGGTTAAGTGTCCTTATCATAAACACACCACACACACACACACACACACACACACACACACACACACACACACCACATACACACCATACCACATACATGTACAAACACACTACATATACACCCCATATGTGTACACATGCAGCCACATACCACATATACATACATATCACATTCATGTATACACTCAGAGTACATACTACACAAATACACCACACATTCCACATGTACACACATATCACATGCATATATACACACACAGAGCATACCACATGCATACATCACAGGCATACCCCACATACTACACAAATACCAAATGCATATACACATAGAACATACATGTGTACACATACACACAACTATAAACCCTGGTACATGTTGTCTGACATGAAAGGGATGAAGAGGCCATGCCCTAATGGGTCCTGTGTTCCAACATGCTCCAAGAGGCTGCTTATGCCTTACCTCTGTAAAGACTGCTGGAAGTAGGGAACGTGCAGACACAGGATTTGGAAGTCACCTGTTGTCTCCACCCACAGTAGCAGCCCTGTGTCAAACAGTCAGCACTGAGAGAGGGTGCCCTCTGTTTACTAAAGCCACACAGTAAGTATTAGTCTTTGAGGAGATGCTAATGAATGCCTAGTGCTGGCACTGTCAGCTTTGTAGCATGTGACTAGTGTTGGAATACACAGGCTTCTGAAAGAAGGCTCATTGGAAAAGACTGTAAAATTGAGTGCTGTAATTATTTTCATGGGTATAGAAAGAGTGTAGGTTTTATTATCAGTGTACAGAAAGGGCAGTGTAATTAATCATCAATTATATTGCTAAAATTGGGCTTCCTTTAAAATGTAAAGTCAAAGAAATGAGTTTATTTTTAATTGAGGCTCTAAGAATATGTTTTAAATTAGCATCATGAAAATGTTATTAGGACAAAAATCATTTGCTTGGCCAACAAAAGACCCCATTTTCAGTAATGGGTGTCACGTGTATCAACTATAATAAGACTTTGCCCTCGCTTGGCTTTTTTTCTTTCTTTCTTTCTTTTTTCTCCCCCTAATCTAAAAAGCCTTAATTTCTTTGCAAATATTTATCCAGCTTCCTTATGTCTCATGAGGATAATTCTCTGGGATATTAAACACACACACACACACACACACACACACACACACACACACACACACACAAGCACATGCACACACAAAGGTGCCCTCCCCGTGGGCAGAGCAGCGACCAGCCATTGGGAACCAGCATGAGAAAGAATCCAGGCTGCACCATTCGGGCACTGCATTCTCTGTTTCCCACAATACAAAGTGACTGTGTAATGCTACCAGGTCCATATGGAAGACCCAAAGACGTGCTGAAGGATAGGAAAAGCTCCTCAAAGAAGAATGCAGAGTGCTGCAGGGAGAAAGAAAATCGCTGCAGACAGCTCTCACCATTGCTTTTCTGATACTTTCATTCTTCTGATAAACTGAAGTTTCCATTCCTTCCCCTCTTTTCTTTTTCTTCCATCTTTCTTCTTTCCTCCACAGCTGTCTGCTGATGCCTGGCTACAGGCTGATAGTGTAATTAGCCACTGGAAGTGGCTGTGGTTACTGCCAAGTTCCCTCTCTCAAGAAACTGACAGGTGAGGAGGGAACTCAAGATTTAGTCAATGGGTTGGAAGTGGAGGGTACAGGCCTGTAATCCTAGAACTTGGGAGGTGGAGGCAGGAGCTTGAAGCCAGCCTGCACTACATAGAAAGCACTAAGTCAGCCTGGGTTAATAACAGGAGCCATGGGAAATAAAAAAACAAAACCAAGGGGGCTGGCTACATGACTCAGTGATTAATAGTGCTTGCTGCTCTTGCACAGGAATGGGTTCAATTCCCAGCACCCACATCTGGTGGCTCACAACTACTGTAACACCAATGCCGGGGACCCATGCCCTCTTCTGGCCTCTTAGGACACCAACACACACACACACACACACACACACACACACACACACACACAAATTTAAAAATAAAATAAATATTTTTTAGAAAAAAGTAACAGTCAAGGAAAAACATGCCTCTTATTTTTAAATAATTTTATTTTTAATTGATAAAAACATATTTAAGACTGGTAAGATGGCTCAGAAGGCAAAGGCACTTGCTGCCAAGCATGACGACCTGAGTCCAATCCTCAGAAACCATGTGGTGGCAGGAGAGAGGACTCTAATAAGATATCCTCTGACTTCCATACATATGTTATGACATGTATCCTCATGCACACACACACACACACACACACACACACACACACACACTAAATAAATAAATGTATAAATGTGTCTATTCCTTACACATGAAGTTTTGAAGTACATATACCCTGAGCAATGAAAAAATCCAGCAAATTTAAATGTGGATCACTTCACATAATTATTGTTTCACAGTGAGAATTTATAATGACCACTCTCGTAGCATTTTTCAAGCCTGGCAATTTATGTGTGTAATCCCAGAGCTCAGCAGGCTGGGGTACAAGGCTCTTGAGTTTGAAGGCAGCATGAGCTACACAAGGAGAACCATAAAAGGAAGAATACATGTTATTATTAATAGTTCTCTTAGTTGGGGTTTCTATTGCTATGAAGAGACACCATGACCACTGCAACTCTTATAAAAGAAAACATTTAATTTGGGCTAGCTTACAGTTTCAGAGCTTGAGCATATGAGACCTCAAACCCAACCCCACAGTGATATGCTTCCTCCAGCAAGGTCACACCCACAAGGCCATACCCCCTAATAGTGCCACTCCCTATAGGCCAAGCATTCAAACACATAAATCAACGGGGGCCTTCCTACTCAAATCACCACAATGGTGTCTGAACAATAGTCTTCCTTTAGGAGTTTGCCTGGTTGTTTTTTGAGGCAGGGTCTCACTCTATATCTCAAGTTGGCCTGTGACTTCACTAGTTAGTCCATAGTGGCCTTGAATTCACAATCTTTATGTCTCAGACTCAAATAATAGGATTACAGGTGTGCACCATCACACCTGTGGATGTTGGACATCTAGGAGTGCACCATAACACCTGTGGATGTTGGACATCTAGGAGTGCACCATCACACCTGTGGATGTTGGATATCTAGGAGTGCACCGTCACACCTGTGGATGTTGGACATCTAGGAGTGCACCGTCACACCTGTGGATGTTGGACATCTAGGAGTGCACCATCACACCTGTGGATGTTGGACATCTAGGAGTGCACCATCACACCTGTGGATGTTGGACATCTAGGAGTGCACCATCACACCTGTGAATGTTGGACATCTAGGAGTGCACCGTCACACCTGTGGATGTTGGACATCTAGGAGTGCACCGTCACACCTGTGGATGTTGGACATCTAGGAGTGCACCATCACACCTGTGGATGTTGGACATCTAGGAGTGCACCATCACACCTGTGGATGTTGGACATCTAGGAGTGCACCATCACACCTGTGGATGTTGGACATCTAGGAGTGCACCATCACACCTGTGGATGTTGGATATCTAGGAGTGCACCATCACACCTGTGGATGTTGGACATCTAGGAGTGCACCATAACACCTGTGGATGTTGGACATCTAGGAGTGCACCATCACACCTGTGGATGTTGGATATCTAGGAGTGCACCGTCACACCTGTGGATGTTGGACATCTAAGAGTGCACCGTCACACCTGTGGATGTTGGACATCTAGGAGTGCACCATCACACCTGTGGATGTTGGACATCTAGGAGTGCACCATCACATCTGTGGATGTTGGATATCTAGGAGTGCACTATCACACCTGTGGATGTTGGACATCTAGGAGTGCACCGTCACACCTGTGGATGTTGGACATCTAGGAGTGCACTATCACACCTGTGGATGTTGGATATCTAGGAGTGCACCATCACACCTGTGGATGTTGGATATCTAGGAGTGCACCGTCACACCTGTGGATGTTGGACATCTAGGAGTGCACCATCACACCTGTGGATGTTGGATATCTAGGAGTGCACCATCACACCTGTGGATGTTGGATATCTAGGAGTGCACCATCACACCTGTGGATGTTGGACATCTAGGAGTGCACTATCACACCTGTGGATGTTGGACATCTAGGAGTGCACCGTCACACCTGTGGATGTTGGACATCTAGGAGTGCACTATCACACCTGTGGATGTTGGACATCTAGGAGTGCACCGTCACACCTGTGGATGTTGGATATCTAGGAGTGCACCATCACACCTGTGGATGTTGGATATCTAGGAGTGCACCATCACACCTGTGGATTTTGGACATCTAGGAGTGCACCGTCACACCTGTGGATGTTGGATATCTAGGAGTGCACCATCACACCTGTGGATGTTGGATATCTAGGAGTGCACCATCACACCTGTGGATGTTGGATATCTAGGAGTGCACCATCACACCTGTGGATTTTGGACATCTAGGAGTGCACCGTCACACCTGTGGATGTTGGATATCTAGGAGTGCACCATCACACCTGTGGATTTTGGACATCTAGGAGTGCACCGTCACACCTGTGGATGTTGGATATCTAGGAGTGCACCGTCACACCTGTGGATGTTGGACATCTAGGAGTGCACCGTCACACCTGTGGATGTTGGACATCTAGGAGTGCACCGTCACACCTGTGGATGTTGGACATCTAGGAGTGCACCATCACACCTGTGGATGTTGGACATCTAGGAGTGCACCATCACACCTGTGGATGTTGGATATCTAGGAGTGCACCATCACACCTGTGGATGTTGGACATCTAGGAGTGCACCATCACACCTGTGGATGTTGGATATCTAGGAGTGCACCGTCACACCTGTGGATGTTGGACATCTAGGAGTGCACCGTCACACCTGTGGATGTTGGATATCTAGGAGTGCACCGTCACACCTGTGGATGTTGGATATCTAGGAGTGCACCATCACACCTAGCCTGCACTATCACACCTTGTTTTACACTGCTTCATTTGTTTTACCTTTTGTTTTTGTGAAACAGGGTCTCATGTATCCCAAGCTAAAGATGACCTTGAACTACTGTACCTCCTGCATACAGCAATCACAGGCATGTGCCACCATACCCAGTTTATAAAATGTTGAGGATCAAACTCAGGGATTATTATGTAAGAACACTACCACTGACCTACAGCCCAAGTCCTGAATTTGGCTTTCTTAACACAGCAACTTCCCTGTGTGTGGAGTGGTGGCCTGATGCTGGTGATGATGAAATGGATAAATGAGCATGAGCCAGTACTCTGAGTGGCCTCCCTCTAATAACCTGTCTTGTTTGGGAGAGAGAATGCATGCATGGGGCACCCTAATGGCTGCACAGTCCTGCAGAGGCTGTCATATGCAAAGGAAGCCCAGGCTTTGTGCAGATGAAGCAGATTTTTGCTCAATGAACTGCCCTAAAATGCAATCAAAACCTTCCTTTAATGGATTGAAAATTCAAACCAATTAGAAAACTGTGTGACCCAAACCACAGTTCAGTTCAGAGTGGGAAAGAAGCTACTGTCTCTAATGTATTTCACCTCTCCTCTGAAACAAACCCTGCTGCTCTGGAAAAGGTTAAAATTATGTCCAGGCAGCAAAGCTATAAATGGCCTGCCTTATAAGGAGCAAGCAGCAACATGACACTGGGATCCTCACCCTTGGCAGGACCAGAGAGCAGATGCTGGAAGGGCATGGCTGCTATGCTTTCAGGCAAATACCAGGAGAAGTGGGAAAAGGGATCTTTAATAAACAGGCACTTTAAGATCAGGTCGAGAGGAACATTAGTGCTACCTTATTCAAAAGAGCCGCTCCAGTCTCTGAATGTCCATGCACACAGAGGGAGTGATGAGTATAATGGACCAACTGTTAGCTCATACTTAAAGGCTAGAAAAGTCAAACTGAAGGCCAGGTCAGTGTGGAAGGAAAAACAGGAACAAAAGCTCAACAGGCTTTTTTAAAATGTGACAAAACTGAGATGCAACTCATTTTGACAGAGAGAAAGGTCTTCAGTAGAATTGCCCGACTCTCTATCTGCTTCTGTGAAAGTCTCATTCAGCCCAGCAAGTGAAATGGTGGATTTGCTGTAAGAGTTCAAGGACCAGTGTGGCTGGAGCAAAATAAGAAGGAGAAAGTTAGGAAAGAAAAGTACCAGATGCCAAGGTGGGGAAACAGGGTGTGCCCTTAAGCAGCTGCCTTGAGATGTGAGCTCTGGCTAGGGAGCCAAGCCTGCAGAACGTAAGTCATAGGCTATAGCATCCTTTTTTGTTCTTTAACACACAGTAGACAGCGCTAGCATTTCCTCCTCCTTTTAAAAGGACCCTAATCCTCCTGGAGTCTAACAGTTAGACCCTGTCCGAATGACCTCATTTGGTCTCAGTCACCTCTTTAAAAGTCCTCGCTCCAATTTACCCAAATAGCAAAACCTGTCGAATCTCCTTAAAACCCTATTATCTTAAAGGTTTGACCTTTGCAGCAACACTGTCATCCACAAAGTTCATTTCTCAAAACCACACAATTGAGTTACCAAGAACAATCTAAGAAAAGTCTCACGATGTGTTCCCATTATGGTTTTGTGTTGGGATGAATTCAGACCTATGCTTGGCTGTTTGCAGCCTGCAGGCTACAGGTTGAACATGCCTGAGAGTTTCAAGGGATCAATGTTTCAGATACAATTCTGTTCACAATAGGTTGCTTCTTATTAATAATAAACCATCTGTAAAGTTATTGTTGTCTATAACCACAGTTTCAGTGGGTTTTCAAAAGTCTGCTGGCACAATTTGATAGTGTAGAGTGCCCGTCAAATTCTCAATTTGCATAGTATCAACAACTTAAATAGCCTTTAGCAGCCCCCTGAGAGTTCTGGGGTATACAGGTGATATTATTACTAGTATCACCAGAATCAGAACTACTTATACCAAGCCAGTTTATCGGGCATAACATGTAGCTATGAGGAGCAGAAATATCTAGAGAAAACGAGTCTAAACATTGCTTGAGTTGCACCGTGGGAGGAGGAAGCCGAGAGTTACAGATGTTCCTGGAGTTGTTGTAAAGCCATCTAAATCATCAGGCTCAAATTATTTCCAGCCTGCAGACTGACAGTGTCCCAACAATTCTCTTACACTCCTAAAAATGAGTGTGGTGGTTCCAGGTATCACAACATCACACAGCACCCCACAGCCAAAGCAAATCGGGAAGAGAGTTTTTTGTTTTGTTTTTTTTTTTTTTTTAAGTGTTTGTTTCCTTCCATTCTCTAAGAATAAAGAAAGTTTGCCATGAGTCCCCCACCCAACCGACCCACCACCACCCCCCACCACCCCCACCACCCCACACCACCCCACCCCACACACCCACCCCACACCACCCACACCACCCCACCCCACACCACCCCACACCACACCCAAACACCCCACACCACACCACCCCACACCACCACCCAACCAACCCACACCACCACCACCACCCCCCACCACCCACCCCACACACCCCACCCACCCCACACCACCCCACCCCACCACCACCACCCCACCCACACCACCACCCAACCACCACCCTACCCACACCACCCCACCACCACCCCCACCACCACCCCACCAACCACCACCCCACACCCACCACACCACACCACCCACACCACTCCACCCCACCCACCACCACCCCACACCCACCCACAACACCCCACACACCCCACACACTCCACCCCACACCACCACCAACCACCACCCTACCCCACCCCACCCCACCACCCCACACACCCACACCACACCACCCCACCCCACACCACCCCACCCCACCCCACCACCACCCCACACACACCATCCCACCCACCACCACCCCACCCAACCCACCCACCCACACCACACCACCCCGCCACCCCCCACCACCCCACACCACACCACCCCCACCCCACCACCCCACCCAACCACCACCCCACACCACACCACCACCACCACCAAACCACCCCATACCACCCCACACCACCATCACCCCACCCCACCCACACCACACACACCACACCACAACCACCCCACCCCACCCCACACCACCCCACACCACCACTACCCCACACCACACCACCCCATCTCACCACAACCCCACCACACCACTATCCTACCCCACCCCACTCCATCCCACCCCACTCCACCCCAAGCATCTCCTTGAAGGAACTTTTGTCACTTAACATGACAGGGTTAAGTCAGCAGATTTGTTCCTTTTTTGGTTGGTGGAAGTAGTAGCACACATGTCAAGTCAATCAAAAATGAAAGGAGGGTTGGTGAGATGGCTGATTGGATAAAGGAACTTGCTATTTGAGTTCTATCCCAGGATCACATTGTGGAAGGAGAGAACCAACTCCCTCAAGTTGACTACTGATCTCTGCCTATGCACACTGTCAGGAAAGAGCACATGATAGATAAATAATAGATGATAGATAGATAGATAGATAGATAGATAGATACAAACATACATACATACATACAAAGATGAGAGATACATAGATAGATGATAGAGTGTTTATTTTTGTTTGAATTTATGGACTAGAGAGATGGCTCAGTGGTTAAGAGCACTTATTGTTTTTCTAAAGGACCTGAATTCAATCCCAAGCACCGACATGGCAGCTCAGTATCCAACACTTGTTTCAGCCTCCAAGTTTATACAGAGATACACATGCATGTTGGGACAAAGGCCCTTGAACCGACAGATCACTAGGGAAACCAGGAATCTCAAACACACAGGGGCCTCTTCTCAATGGAGACAATAAAATACCTATTTTCCTGCCCAGGAAGCTGGGAGTCCTTTTTTCTCTCTATGGAGACAGATCTCACCTACCTTTTGCTGGAGAGACATATCCAAATCCCCCAGAAGGTTTATCCCAGAGTCTCCCTCCCTGGACCATAATCTTCAGCTCACAGTTAAACCCATCCTTAGTGGAAATGCCACATGTACCTTATGGCCTGCTGACCTCTATGCTATCTGTCAGAGACCACACTTGATTCCAGACCACCCCCATAGTCACGTGTGCTTTGTAAAGGAGTTTCTATATAGTCACACTTTAAGCTTTACTGTGCCCTGGAACTGGACTGATTGTTGCCTGGAAACATTTTCTCAAATTGAACTGTGCATTAATTATGCTGACAATGAACTGCCTGTTGTTAGACTCCCCGAAGTCTGATCCAGGTTGACAAAGTCAATCGGTTCCTTCTCATCTCTTCCAGGGTGCAGTGTCCTGCCTGGACACTTGCTGAGTCCCTCTCACATGCAAGCAAAATCTCATAAACATAAGATAAAATAATAATTTAAAATTTGAAAACAAAATTTAATATTTATTTTTATTTTATTTTAATATTTATTTTAATTATGTATATACATATGAGTCCAGGTGTGACAGAAGCCAAAACACCTTTGAATGCTCCTGGACATGGAAATACAGGTTGTGATCCATCTGACACGGTTGCTGCCAGTCAAACTTGGGCCCTTCAGAAGTCATCCCTTGGGGCTGTAAGGGGCCAGTCTCCCCTGAAACAGGTGCTCCCTTGAGGAGAATGAACCAAATCTAGATTGTGTGAGCAGTAAAGGACAATCTGCTGGCTATGGGGATAACAAGTATTTTATTAAAACCCTGAGTTGAAGCTGCCTGGATATGAGCATCTTAATATCTGTGTTGCCCTGGAAACTTCAAAAGACCACAAAGACAGTGTCTACAATGCTTCATACCTTGCATACCCCAGAAATATCAGAGGGTATTCATGGAATTTCTGAGCTATTTTCAATATCATGAAATCACCAGAAAAAAAGGTAGATGGAAACTAAAGTAGATATTTGACTTCAACTGAAATTCTATCAAGTCAGGACACAAAGAACAATTCTTTTGTACTAATCAGGAGCTCCTATTGGCTGTTAGCCATCTAGTGAACTATGAGCATGCTCTTAGCAAAGAAATAAATATATAAATAGATGCATAAGTTGTGTTGGGAATGTAAAATGCTCTTAAAATAAGAAAGCCATAGAAGAAAAATAATTCCAAAGCAACATTGTTGGAGGAAACATGTAAGACATAATTAATGTCTTGATGGTTTGGGCTGTCAATCTGACAGCATCTAGTCACCTGGGGAAACAGCCCTGGAAATACCAGTGAGGGGTTATCTTGATTACAATAATGGATGGGTAATACTTACCTTAGTTGTGTACTGGACTGTTCCTTAAGCAAGGAATCCTGAGCTGTTTGAGGTGGAGAAAATGAGCTGAACATAGCCTGTGGTTATCATTGCTCTCTGGTCTTGGTTATGGATGTGATGTGACTGGCTTCTTCAAACTTCTGCTACCACAACTTCCCTACTAGGATAGACTGTAATCTATGAACCAAAACAACTCCATTATTCCTTAAATTTCTTTGGTCATCACAGTAACAGGAAAAGAAACTAAAACACCTTCTGTGGTTGTGTGTATAATGGCCCCTAGAAGCTTATATGTTTGAATATTTGGCCCCGAGTTTGTGGAACTTTTTGGAAGGACTAGGAGTTGTGGTTGTGATGGAGGAGATGTCCCTGGGGGTAGGCTTTCAAAAGCCTATGTCATTCCTAATTAGTTCTTTCTTCCTCATGGCTGTGTGCCTGCCTGCATGCTGTCAAGCTCCCTGCCATGGTGCTCAAGGACTTAACTACCCTCTGGAACTATAAGCCCTATATTAGATGTTTTATTTCATAAGTTGCCTCATTCAGCTCCTTGAGAGTTAGGAGTGCTTTCCTCTTTGCACAGAAAAGCAATGACCATTGACAGAGGCTTAAGCATCCAGTCCCTGTCTTGTCTGTGCCTGTATGGTTATTTCTCATATTCTCAGCAATCACTCATTTCATGTCATTAACTCACCACACTATCCAGATTTCTTGAATAAGAGCATGCATAAATCTAAGTGGAATGGAATGTGTATCGTTGTTATCCTTTATTTCTGTAGGAGAAGGACCAATCATAGTAAGCACTTAAATTAGGTCCTATCAGGAAAATGTATTTACCCAGTATCATTCACATTCCCATTTTATACTCTGCAATTATCATCTACTAAAAGTAAATTATTTGTTTAATAAATAGTAAAGACTAATGAAGGCAGAGAACATTTTAATATGAGTTCTGGTTTGATGATTCAATAATGACAAATTATGTTTAGTAATTTCAAAAAGATCATTAATGAAAGCCCGAGAATGATCATGAGTGGCAATGCATGTTTGCTGAATATTAGCTGGTCAAAGGAAACACAGATTTTAGTTATTTGGAGACAAGAAAGTCTAGCATAAGCTGTCGGGTGCTTTGAGTATTTGTTGTGCTACTAATGAGTAGTAGAGAGTGACATAATATGTAGACAATATAGTACAACAATTGACTGGTCTAGCAACACACACTGACTGGTAAAATAGTGGCATGGATGTTGCTGGAGTAACTAACCACTTTATGCTTGGATTTAAGACCTGTTCCATGGTTCGGTGTCACTGCTCAGAGTCATCTGAGGCCAGCAATCTGCTCACTGGATCCTAACTCAGAAGTGGAATCCAACACACCTGACATTCCCGAGGCACCGGTGGCAGTTCCGACTCCATCCACGAGAAGAGGACAGACATCACAGTATTGGATCTGCTTGCATCTACCAGAAGGGAACCTTGGTCCCATACCCACCAGAAAAGTAACAGACTCCTGCTAAACCCACCAGAAGAAAAGAGGAGAAGAGGACAAGGTAAAAAGCATATTCAACAACAGAAAACCCAATATGACACCACCGGAGACTAGGAACCATACACCAGCAAGACCTGAACATAACAATGCAGATGAACCAGAAGAGAATGACCTTAAAAACATCTTCAGGAAAATGATAGAGGACCTCAAAGAGGACAGGAGAAAATCCCTTAAAGAAATGGAAGAAAAAACAAACCAAAAAATACAAGATATCAACAAATCTCTCAAGGATACAGTTCAAGACCTAAAAATTGAAATAGAGACAATAAAGAAAGCACAATCTGAGGGAACTCTGGAAATAGAAAAGCTGGGTAAACGATCAGGAACTACAGAAGCATAACCAACAGAATACAAGAGATGGAAGAGAGAATCTCAGGAGTTGAAAACACACTAGTGGAAATAGATTCATCAACCAAAAAACAAAAAAAATCCTAAGTCCAACAAATACCTAACACAAAATATCTAGGAAATATGGGATACCATGAAAGACCAAACCTAAAAATAATAGGTATAGAAGAAGGTGAAGAAATCCAACTCAAAGGCACAGAAAAGATATTCAACAAAATCATAGAAGGAAACTTTCCCAACCTAAAGAAGGACATGCCAATGAAAATACAAGAAGCCTACAGAACACCAAAGAGACTGAACCAAAAAAATGGGTCTTCTCGACACATAATAATCAAAACAACAAACATAACAGAATAAAGAGAAAATATTAAGAGCAGCAAAGGAAAAGGGTCAAATAATCTATAAAGGCAAACCTATCAGAATCACACCTGTCTTTTCCATGGAAACACTGAAAGCCAGAAGGTCCTGGATAGATATTCTACCTACACTAAGAGACCATGGATGCCAGCCCATGCTACTATACCCAGCAAAGCTTTCAATCAATATAGATGGAGAAAACAAGGTATTCCATGATATCCACCAATCCAGCCCTACAGAAAGTTCTGGAAGGAAAGCTGCAACCCAAGGAAGTTAACTACAAACAGAAAAATATAGGCAATAGATAACCCCAATTTACCACAGCCAAAAGGAAAAAGGGACAGAATCCCACACATAATCTTGTCACCATCACCAAATCAAAAACAAACAAGAATGAACAATCAATGGTCATTAATATCCATCAATATTAATGGTCTTAACTCGCCTGTGAAAAGACACAGATTAGCAGAATGGACAAGAAGACAGAATCTTTCCTTCTGCTGCATACAAGAAACACACCTCAATTTCAAAGACAGACAGTACCTAAGAATTAAAGGTTGGGAAAAGATTTTCCAGTCAATTGGACCTAAGAAACAAGCTGGTGTAGCAATCCTAATATCCAACAAATTGGCCTTTAAACTAAAATCAATCAAAAGAGATGAAGAAGGTCACCTACTCATCACAGGAGAAATCCCTCAGGATGAAATCTCAATTCTGAACATTTATGCCCCAAATACAAAGGCATCCACGTTTGTAAAAGAAACATTACTAAAACTCAAATCACACATAAAACCTCACACACTTATAGTGGGAGACTTCATCACCCCACTCTCACCACTGGACAGGAACACCACACAGAAACTTGACAAAGAAACAAAGGAACTAATAGCAATTATGGCGCAATTGGACTTAACAGATATCTATAGAACATTCCATGCAAATACAAAACAATTTACCTTCTCCTCAGTGCCACATGGAACCTTCTCTAAAATTGACCACACACTTGGGAACATAACAAACCTCAACAGGTACAAAAAAATTGAAATAACCCCGTGTATCTTATCAGACCACCATGCTTTAAAGTTAGAATTCAACAACAACACGAATTACAGAAAACCTACCAACTCATGGAAATTAAGTAACACTCAATTGCACAACTCCTGAGTCCAGGAAGAAATTTAAAAAAAAGAAATTAAAGATTTTCTAGAATTCAATGAGAATGCAGACACAACGTATCCAAACCTATGGGATGCTTTGAAACCAGTGGTTAAGAGGAAAGCTCATAGTGCTAAGTGCCCACATGAAGAAATAGAAAAATAATCACACCATAGAATTAACAGCACAACTGAAAGCTTTAGGAAACAAAGAAGCCAATACACCCTGGAGGAGCAGACACCAGGAAATAATCAAATTGAGGGCTGAAATAAATAAAATGGAAACTAGGAGAACAATACAAAGAATCAATATAATGAAAAGTTGGTTCTTCAAGAAAATCAACAAGATAGACAAACCTTTATCCAAACTTACAAACAGCAGAAAGGGAACAAGCAAATTAATAAAATCAGCAATGAAAAAGGGGACTTAATAACAGACACAGAGGAAATCCAGAGAATCATCATACTTCGAAAACCTATATTCCTTAAAATATAGGAAATCTAAAGGAAATTGACAATTTTCTCAACAGATTTCACTTACCAAAATTAAATCAAGAACAGATAAGCAACTTAAATAGACATATAACCCCTAATGAAATTGAAGTAGTCATCAGAAGTCTACCAACCTAAAAAAGGCCAGGGCCAGATGGCTTCAGTGCAGAATTCTACCAGAAATTCAAGGTACAGTTAATACCAATTCTCCTCAAAGTATTCCACACAATAGAAGCAGAAGGGTCATTGCCAAGCTCTTTTTATGAGGCTTCAATAACCTTGATACCCAAGCCATACAAAGACACAACTGAGAAAGAGAACTACAGACCAATATCCCTCATGAACATTGACGCAAAAATTCTCAATAAAATACTGGCAAATCAAATCCAAGAACACATTAAAGAAATCATTCACCATGATCAAGTAGGCTTCATCCCAAGGATGCAAGGATGATTCAACATACAAAAATCCATCAATGTAATCCAACATATAAACAGACTGACGGGGGGGGGGACATATGATCATCTCACTAAATGCCCAAAAAGCCTTTGGCAAAATCCAACACCCCTTCATGATAAAGTTTTTGGAGAAATCAGGAATAACAGGAACATAACTCAACATAACAAAAGCAATATACAGCAAGCTGACAGCCAACATCAAATTAAATGGAAAGAAACTCAATGCAATTTCTCTAAAATCAGGAACAAGACAAGGCTGTCCACTCTCTCCATACCTCTTCAATATTGTCCTTGAAGTTCTAACTAGAGCACCAAGACAACAAAAGGAGATCAAGGGAATACAAATAGGAAAGGAAGAATTCAAACTCTCACTGTTTGCAGATGATATGAAAGTCTACATAAATGACCCGAAAAACTCTACCAGGGAACTCCTACAGCTGATAAACACCTTCAGCAAAGTGGCAGGATACAAGATTAACTCAAAAAAATCTGTAGCCCTACTATATACCAACGACACATTGGTAGAGAAAGAAATCAGAGAAACATCACCCTTTACAATTGCCACAAACAACATAAAATAACTTGGGTAACACTAACCAAAAAAGTGAAAGATCTGTACCATAAGAATTTTGAGTCTCTAAAGAAAGAAATTAAAGAAGATACCAGAAAATGGAAAGATCTCCCATGCTCTTGGATAGGCAGGATCAACATAGTAAAAATGGCAATCTTGCCAAAAGCAATCTACAGATTCAATGCAATCCCCATCAAAATCCAACACAATTCTTCACAGACCTTGAAATAACAATTCTCAACTTTATATGGAGAAACAAAAGACCCAGGATAGCCAAAACAATCCTGTACAATAGAGGAACTTCTGGAGGCATCACCATCCCTGACTTCAAGCTCTACTACAGACAGAGCTATAGTCCTAAAAACAGCTTGGTGTTGGCACAAAAATAGACAGGTAGACCAATGGAATAGAGTTGAAAACCCTGATATTAACCCACACACCTATAAACACCTGATTTTTGACAAATAATCCAAATTTATACTCTGGAACAAAGAGAACATCTTCAACAAATGGTGCTGGCATAACTGGATACAAACATGTAGAAGACTATAGATAGACCCAAGCCTTTCACCCTGCACAAAACTTAAGTCAAAATGGATCAAAGACCTCAACATAAACCTAGCCACACTGAGCCTATTAGAAGATAAAGTGGGAAATACCCATGAATTAATTGGTACAGGAGATTGCTTCCTGGACATAACACCAGTAGCACAAACACTGAGATCAACAATTAATAAATGGGACCTCCTGAAACTGAGACCATTCTGTAAGGCAGAGGACACAGTCAGGAAGACAAAACAGCAACCCACAGACTGGGAAAAGATCTTCACCAACCCAACATCTGACAGAGGGCTGATCTCCAAAATATACAAAGAACCTAAAAAGCTAGTCTCCAAAAACACCAAACAATCCAATTAAAAAGTGGGGTACAGAACTAAATAGACAATTCTCAATAGATGAATCTAAAATGGCTGAAAGACACATAAGAAAGTGTTCAACATCCTTAGCCATCAGGGAAATGCAAATCAAAACAACCCTGAGATACCATCTTACTCCTATCAGAATGGCTAAAATCAAAAACACCAATGACAGTTTATGCTGGAGAGGATGTGGAGAAAGGGGAACACTTCTCCACTGCTCATGGGAGTGCCAACTTGTCCAGCCACTTTGGAAATCAGTATGGTGACTCCTCAAGAAAACGGGAATCAGTGTACCACAAGATCCAGCAATTCCACTCCTAGGCATATAACCAAAAGAAGCACATTCATACAAGGACATCTGTTCAATGATTTTCATAGGAGCATTGTTTGTAATAGCCAGAAACTGGAAGCAGCCTAGATGCCCCTCTAATGAAGAATGGATAGAGAAAATGTGGTACATTTACACAATGGAGTACTACTCAGTGGGAAAAAAAATGGAATCTTGAAATTTGCAGGAAAATTTGCAGGATGAAACTAGAAGAAATCATTCTGAGTGAGGTATCCCAATCACAAAAAGACAAACATGATATGCACTCACTCATAAGTGGATTTTAGACCTAGAGTAAAGGATTACGAGCCTACAATCCACACTGCCAGAGAAACTAGTAAACAAGGAGGACCTTAAGAGAGACAAACATTGTCCCCTGGAGAATGGGAAAGGGTCACCATCCCCTGAGCAAACTGAGAGCATGGGAAGAAGGGGGAGAGAGCTACGAGAATGAGAAGGGAAGAAGAGGAAGGATGCAGAGGTCATGAGGGTGCAGAAAGTTTGAGTCAGGGGAAGAATAGAAGAAAGGATATGTGATAGGTAGGGTTTTAGTTGGGGGGTGGTAAGGGAGGAAGGAAGGAGAAGGGAACTGGGATTGTCGTGTAAATTAACCTTTTTCTAATTCAAATAAAAAATGATAAAAAATAAAATAAATGAAAAAAGAATATACCTTCTCAGCAACACATTGAACCTTCTCTAAAATCAACCACATACTCGGTAACAAAGCAAACCTCAACAGATACAAAAAATTGGAATAACCCCCAGGATCTTGCAAAAAAGACCTGTTCCACAATATGAAATCTGTATCTGGCACCACTATTGAACCAATAACCTATGGATAGAGAGGTAATAGGTCATAGGTGAGAACTTACTACTATTATGCTACTAAATGGACATAGTCTTAACCAATTCCTAATAACTTATTGCTATGCCCATAGATAAATGCATCTGTTAACCTTCACCTAAGAAACTTCTATTAGCAGTAGATGGTGGTTGACACAGAGACTCACAACTGGCCAAAGCTCAGAGAAAAAGAGACTGCAGAGCTCTCAGCCCTAAAGGAAACATATATACAGCAGTCCCTCCCAAGGCTCAGGGATCACTGCAGAACAGGTGATGAAGAAAGCTTAAGAGCCAGGGTAGATAGATGACTATAAAGAAACATCTTCTGGATATAGCTGGGCAGGTGCATGTATAAACTTGCTAAGATTATAACAGCACAAAACCTGTGCCAGCCCAAGCTAAATCAAATCCCAGAATGGAAAAGGGCATTGCATAGAAACTTCTATTCACCCTTAGCCATGGACCATTTGGCAATCATTAGCTGCTGTGTAACCCCTGGTAAGTTGACTATGCTCCATTGGAAGACCACATATCCACAAATATTTGGGGAAAAGCAAATTGGTATTAAAAGTTTGTATGTTTTTAAAATGACACAAGTGGCTAGGTAGGGAAGGGAGAATGAATCTAGAAGAGTTCAGGGAAATGAAAGTCAAAACTCTTTTTAAAAAACTAATAAAAATAAATTTCTGAAAGTGTGTGTGTGTGTGTGTGTGTGTGTGTGTGTGTGTGTGTGTGTGTACACTTTAGAGAATGTGTGTCTAGGGAGGCCAGAAGAGGGTGTCATATTCCCTGGAACTAGAGAACCAAGTAATTTTAAGTCACAAAACATGGATGCTACAAACTGATCTCCTGTCCTATGCAAAAGCAGTAGCACTTGTAACCACTCCATTATCCATGCATTTAAAAAGAAAGAAAAATAAAGGTAATATGAAATCCCACTCAACAGCTAAAAGGTGCTAGTAGCCTAATAAAAACTAAACTTCTACAGGGCAGGAATTGATTTCAATTGCTATTGTAAGGCATTGGAAGAATCATTTTGTAGCAATTCCTTCGGTGTTCTGTTTGTGTTTCGGAAGTGAGTAAATACGGCTTGCATTTGCATGATGGTGATGCAGACACTGAGCAATGTATTATGTGATACGTATATAAAGCTAAAAAGCCACGCTTTTTCTCCTTTTTATTTATTCTTTGCGTCTTTCACATCATGCATCTCCATCCCATTCATTTCCCCATCCCTTTGTATCTACCCTCTGCTCTTCCAACATCCTCCCCAAAATAAAATAAAATAAAATTTAAGAGAAAAGGAAAAAAAAAAACAACCTTGCCATAGAAGCTGTAGTGTGACATAGCGAGTCACTCAGTAAATCCTTCTAACCTTTTTATCATTATATCTTTACTTGCAAGTGTTCATCACAGAGAGTCAGTGGTCTGGTTCAAGGCCTCTGGTTCCTCTATACTAGCAATGCTGAGCCCTCACTGAAATTCCTCTTTGTTATCTTGTTGTTGCCCTGTGTTGTAGAAATCCTGCAGCTTTGGGTAAACAGGACCTGTCCCGTCACATGCTCCAGCAGACAATAGATGGGTTGGCTAATACATAACCCTGGTTCTGAGCCTGGGTAGTTGCAGGGTTGGTCAGCCCACCAGCTCTCCCTTGTCCTCACCACCAGGGTGAGCTCTACTCCCAGAAAGTTCACCCCTTGCAGCAATGAGTAAGGCGCAGGGCCAGTTCTCCCAGGCCTACACCTTCAGGGTCAGCTCTACTGTGTTGCCCAGGGGAGGCATAGGAGCCACTGTCCCCAGTGCTGCAACTGATGAGGGGCAGGGACAGCTCTCCAGCCCTTATGACCTCGAAGCCAGCTGGAGAGCCACTCTTAAGGAGCTGTTTTGGTTTCTAGATACACTTCTGTCTCAGTTATGGTTTTATTGCTATGAAGAGACACCATGACAATGACAACCTTTATAAAGAAAAACATTTATCTAGGGCTGGCTTACAGGTCAGAGGTTTAGTCCGTTATCATCATGGCAGGAAGCACAGTGGCATGCAGACAGACATGGTGCTAGAGAAGTATCTGAGAGTTCTACATCTTGATCTGCAGGCAGCAGAAGTGAATGTCACACTCAGCCTGGCTTGAGCATCTGAGACCTCAAGGCCCACCCCCACAATGACACACTTCCTCCACCTGGGTCACACCTCATAATAGTGGACCTATTCTCTGTGGGCCTGGGGGGGGCATATTTATTCGAACCACTACAAGGTCTAATTTAATTCAAATAAGTCAAAGTGTGTGGAACATCCAAATAAGCTGAAGAAATATTGCAGACACAATACACAGAAACTGGAGCCTAGGCATGCTCCAGACTCATGCCTTGAGAAGAAAACCTAAAGGGTGGGTCTTTCTCCAATACTTACCAAGCTACCTCAGCCATTCTTTTCTGCCATGAACCAATTTTCAGAACATGCCTTCTGTGATGGAGGTTTGAATGAAAATGGCTCCCTTGGGATCATAGAGAATTAGGAGGTGTGACTTTGTTGGAGTAGATGTGGTCTTGGTGGAGGAAGTATGACGGGGGTGGGGAGGATAAGGCTTTGAGGTTACAGACACTCAAGTCAGGCTCCCTGTTCCTGCTGTCTGCTGATCGAGATGTAAAATGCTCAGCAACCTCTTAGCACCATGTCTGTCTGCATGCCACCATGCTTTTCCGCCACTATGAAACTGTAAGCAAGCCCCAATTAAATGTTTTCCTTTGTAAGAATTGCCATGGTCATGGTATCTCTTCACAGCAATAGAAATCCTACTAAAACACCTTCCCTGTTTTCTTACGAACTAGCCTCTTTGTCTTTTAATGTGTGACTCTTCCCTCTATCTCAAGTATCTACTCATTTATGACTATTTCATGTAGAATTTACCCCATTCGAAAGGTGATGCAGCCCATCTCTACTCCATTTCTGTTTATATTCTCCTCCCACAGCTAACTCATTTACTTTCCTGGGAACACTCCAGGTACAATGCCCAACATAGACCATCTGATTGACCCAGATAACCTTTTGTACATGGAACAAGTTCATGCATTGACTGTATCTGTGTTAGGAGGCCATTTTTTTTCCCACAGAAGCCAGCATACATATGACTGCTCAAGAGTTGTCCCATAAGGCATGACTATGATGCCACCTTGCTCAGAAGGTCAGCCAGGCAATCTGATTGGCATTACTCATCAGACAATTAAATCAGGAATATTCCGTTAGAAGATATACCAATAGACAACTTTGCTTAGATTAGAGGCCTTCAGTAAGGCAGTGAATGGGATGATGGTTCATATTTCTTTTATGTTGTTTGACTATTGTCTGTATTTCTTTTAACTTAAAAGTAGATATTACTAATTAGGAGAGATAACTTTCAAGTGTACAGGAGTGTTCTTCAACAACTTGCTTCTTCAATAAAAACAACTCCAATAGAAATCCACAGTAACCAGCAATCTTCCCTAAATCCCATAAATAAATCCCCTTAAAAATCCATGACATTCCAGTCGTGTTTAATATCTTTGTAGAAGACATGTCACAAAACAGGGCAGTTATTATTTATTGTTTGTAATGAAGCTTTTATCCTAGGGGGGACATGATAAAGATCACTGTCAGATTTTGTAAAATACCTTTGGCTTTTCAATAGGAAAGTTCTATATGTGGCAATAGATGGGGTAGCAATAAGCTTCTCATACAACCCTGACACCAAGTTCATTTTGGTCTTAAAGAGTCAGCTCATCTTTGGGCCTCCTGGGGATTACTGAATTCAGTTTGTCTGAGAATTCTGGAACTGATGGGGAGAAGTGCTTGTTGTAAAGACAGTCTCTGGCCAGACATGGTGGTCCATACTTGGAATCTCAGTGCTCAAGAGCATGGGCAGGAGGAGGATCTTGAGTTTGAGGCCAGCCTGAGCTACATGGTAAGCTCTTCTCTCAAAACTAAAATAAAAATACATTCTATTACATTCTCTTTTTTTCTTTTTTTTATAAGTTTTTATTAGTTCAATTAGGAACAAGCTTGCTTCACATGTCAATCCCTTCTCCCTCTCCCTCCCCGCCCTCCCAACCCCCCCAATCTCCCACTTGCCCTCCACCCCATCCACCCTCCATTCCCCAGGCTGGGTAGGGCCCTCGACGGGGGCTCCCCAAAGTCCACCACATCATCTTGGGCCGGGCCTAGGCCCTCCCCCATGTGCCCAGGCCCAGACGTGGGATAGGCTCTCAAAGTCCCTTTTTACACCACGGAAAAATACTAATCCACTACCAGGGGCCCCCGAGAGTTCGGAGGCCTCCTCATTGACATCCATGTTCAGGGTCTGGATCAGTGTCGTGCTGGCCTCCCAGACAGCAGTCTGGGATCCATGTGCTCCCCCTTGTTCAGGCCAGCTGTTTCTGTGGGTTTCACCAGCCAGGTACCGACCCCTTTGATCATCATTCCTCCCTCTCTGCAGCTAGGTTCCAGAGTTTATTTCAGTGCATATCTGTGGGTGTCTGCCTCTGCTTCCATCAGCCATTGGATGAGGGGTCTAGGATGGCATAAAATGTAGTCATCAGTCTCATCATAGGGGAAAGGCATTTAGGTTATCCTCTCCACCATTACCTAGATTGTCAGTTAGTGTCATCCTTGTAGATCTCTGGAAATCTCCCTAGTGCCAGATCTCTTCTAGGACCTATAATGGCTCCCTCTGTTATTATATCTCTCATCCTGCTCTCCTCTATTCTTACCCCAACTCAACATTTCTGCTCCTCCATTTCCTCCTCTCCCCTCCTCTTCTCCTCCTCTCATTCTGGCAGCTCCCTCTCCCCTACCCTCATGCTCCCAATTAGCTCATGAGATCCTGCCCCTTCCCATTCCTGGGGTCCATACATTTTTCCCTTAAAGTCCTTCTTGTTTCCTTGTTTCTTTGGTGAAGAGGATTGTAGGCTGGTAATCCTTTGCTCTATGTCTAAAATTCATATATGAGTGGGTACATACCATGTTTGTCTTTTTGTGACTAGGTTACCTCACTCAGGATGGTTTCTTCTAGTTCCATCCGTTTGCCTGTGAGTTTCAAGATTCCATTGCTTTTTTTTCATCTGAATAGTACTCCATTATATAAATGTACTACATTTTCTCTATCCATTCTTCAGTTGAGGTACATCTAGGTTGCTTCCAGGTTCTGGCTATTACAAGCAATGCTGCTATGAACATGGTCGAACATATGTCCTTGTTGTATGAATGTGCATTATTTGGGTATATGCCCAAGAGATGAATTGCTGGATCTTGAGGTAGACTAATTCCCATTTTTCTGGGCAACCACCATACTGATTTCCAAAGTGGTCTTACAAGTTCTCCCACCAGCAATGGAGAAGTGTTCCTTTTTCTCCACGTTCTCTCCAGCATAGACTGTCATTGGTGTTTTTGATTTTAGCCATTCTGGCTGGTGTAAGATGGTATCTCAGAGTTGTTTTGAGTTGCTCTCTTGCAAGCCTTGTGACTGCTGAAGATTTGACACTTATGAAGGCACAATGGTGCTAATTGGAGTCTAAAGGCATAAAAGTTTTAAGATGACATAGGAAAAAAATTTCTGATGAAACTGCAAATATACAGACTGAGATCAAATGCATGTGCCATGAATATATACAAAGGGGGAAATAAAAAAGAGACACAGCACACGACTTGTAAGAATGATATTATAATCTTGTACCTATTGTATGTGGTAGGATGTAATAGAATGGTATTCTATTAGTTTATATAGAAGTTTTATGTGTATGTATTTGTATACATTATTTCATCTGGTTCTCACTAGAAGCCTTGGAGCTAGGTGAATTGATGGAGTTTGCTAATTCTATTGCCCTGGACACAGTTAAGAGTCAAAGGGACTAACCTTTTCAAGGACAGCAGGGCTGGGGATGAGGAAGCAGATATAACAGCCCTTCATGATGGACACAAAGCAAATAAACATACAAAATAAAACCCATGGAGCCAGGAATCAGTGACTCCAGACACCAGTGTTCTCCATTAAGTCTGAATATAGATTCTAGTTGTTTTTTCTTGAACTCTCCAGTGCTGGGGGAAGGGGAAGGATATGGTATAAGGTGTTGTTTGAAAGAAGGGCTAGGATAATCTGGCTCATTCCCAGGCAATTTTTCAGGGGCCAGTAGAGACCAAGTAGCCAAAGCCAGCCACAGAGATCAAAGTAAGGTGGTCTGAGGAGGCATTGAAATCTGGGATCCCGAAAAGAACACCACAAGGAAGCTGGACCCATTCATGTAATGTGTTTTGACAAAATCCCAACACCCAACTAAGAAAAGGAACCAAGAGAAGTTGCCCTAGATGGCCTGTGCCTTTATCAGTCTCTGCCTCTTTTCAATAACTATGTGTACTCCTGCTCCTTTTTGATTCTTACTTTGCAGACATTTCAGACTGCCTCAGACATAGCAACCTAGCAACTTTGTCCCTATAGAAAACTCACCGTGTCGTTCTGTCATTTCTAAATCCAATTAAGAATTGCTTTTCTGGTTTTTGCAACTCTTCCTGGGTTTGCTCCACCTTCCTCTCCAGATTCATTTCTCCTCATCTTCATCAATCTGTCACCCTCAGCTCCACCCCCTCATTCCACTTCTTGGCTTTTCAGGCAGTTACTGTGTGAATGAGAAGACTGTGAATTTCATTTATCACTTGTGAAAAGTCTCACGGGAACATATTGCAAAGCCTCCCTCACAATCTACAGAAAGGGACAGACTGTGCAAGAGACACCCTAAACATGAATCTCTAAACAGGGAGGATCCCCAAAATATCTCCACTAACAAGCAAGTACTGCTGTGTTTAAAAAAGAAAAAAAAATCCAAACCCACAATAAAAATTTGCCATTGTTCCACAAATTGCTGGATTCCCTTTAAAAGGCAATTTGTGAAGTTTAAAAGTCTGCCACAAGGCACATGGGGAGGTGAGTGAGAACACTACCCCGGTGTACGTCACACCTCAGAGCAGACCTGACAGTTCAAGCATCTGGTGTAAGACATACTTTCTCACAAGGGCTGGTACCTTAAGTCAGGTTCCTTCCCAAGGCTATGACAGATTGATGAATTCTTAATGACTCCAGGTGACATATAAGTGGTTGGTTCTCAGAACACTGCTTTGTATCACTGCCCACCCCCACTCCACACCCTGCTCCAGGCAACAAAACTGAATTAATAGATGACTAGCATCTAACTTGCTGGCAGGAACACCAGACAGTGGAGTGCTGGTACTGCTACACTGGTATTTCATAAGTGACAACACGTCACAAGATACACAGAGAAAGAGAAAGGCACACTCAAATGCCCAACTCAAGGGCACACAGGATTCTATCTGAAGGACCTTATTGGAGATGGAATGGAGAATTCGGTAGAAAACTACTGCCACCATGTTAGGACCATTACTGATTAACATTGAGTCTTTTGTCTTCAGAACCAGGTGAAAAGTAAGTTTCACAAGGGCCTGAGTATGAGCTACTCCATCAAAGTAACATATTAAGGCATGTTTGCTGTGCCATAATCTTTTTGCACACTCTGAGGATGTGTCTTTGCCAAGGCACCTTCAGATTGGTTTAATAAAGAACTAAATGGCCAATAGCTAGGCAGGAGGTAGAGTTAGGACTTCCAAGCACAGAGAGGACTCTAGGAAGAAGAAAGACAAAGAAGTCATCCAGACATGGAGGGATGTCTGGATGAGTGAAGAGGTAAACATAGATTAATAAAAACATGGATTAATTTAAGTTATATGAGCAAGTGGAACAGGCATAAGTTAGGCCAAGCTTTCATAACTAATAAGTCTCTGTGTCAATATTCAGGAGCTTGTTGGAGGGACAGAGGAAAACATATTATATAGGGTGTCCAATGTATGAACTCGAATACCCAAACTTAGGGGCTGAGAAAGCTAAGAAAATGTCTGGACAAGGAGCCTGATGTGGATTCCTAGTCCTGTAGTCTCACAAGCAGGCTGGTGGTCTTTGATGTACAGAGACATTGCTCCTGAGCTCTGGCTGCCGGCTGAAGCCAGGTGCCAGTGCCATGTGCTAGTGCCATGAGCTAAGCTAAGAAGCCCAGAAGTTGGCATAGCAGTTTAAGATTTATCTCATGGGGTCAGAGAATGTAGAGGTGCTTAATAAAGCCAGGGCCATATACAGAAAACCTCATAAAAGGTCCAGTATGCTTAAAGTTTTGCTTAGATGCTGAAGAAAAAAAGAAAATGGGAATAGATAGTCACAGAAAATAATAGTTTAAAAGTAATAAAGTCTTTAAAGACAGAATAAGGTAATACTTTTTAAAAGCCACATAAGGATGGGAAATACACAGGGCATTTGGATCCTGGATGGTGTTTTGTTGACTTTGAAGTTTTGTCTGCTAATGAACAGAGAATGACAGCTGCTGGGAGACACTGGACTGTGGAAAGGACTGCTGAATTAAACCAGTCTAGATACTTTAGGGATGTCTTGGCTTCAAAACAGGAGTCATACAGTGTGTTGCATTGGAGGAACGGTTATGCTTTTGTTTCCATGGATTTTATTCCACTTGATTTTTTTTTTTGTAATGTGAAATCCAGTGTAGAGTGAAGTGTGTACTTACAGTCTCTGAATCAGGCTATGAAGAAGATCTTTTAATGAAGGATCTGCTTCTTGTGGTTTTGTGGTATCAAGTACAATAATGAAAACTAATCAACTTCTGCTTCATTAAAATGTAGGAGCCAGTGGATAAGAGCACTTGCTATGCAAGCATGATGACCACAGTTCCAATCCCCAGAAGCCACGTGAAAAACTAGGCATGGTAGTGTGTGCCTGTAGGCCTAGCTTTGAAGAGCAGAAACAGGAATTCTGAGAGCTCACCGGCCAGCCACCAGCCTAAATGAAACAGCAAACCTCAGGTTCAGGGAGAACCTTTCTCAAGGGAACATGACAGAGAGCCAGCTGTAAAGGAAGACCCCTGATTTTTCCCTGTTATCTGCATGTATATGCATAGGTGCATATACAATATTCACACACACACACACACACACACACACACACACACACTGAAGTCCTGAGTGCATGTGTAATGTTGACATGGGCATGAGCATGCCAATGACATGAATGTCTCAGCTCCATGTGAGTGGCAAAGACTTCCCCCAGTGAGGCTTAAAAACATGGTAAATCCTTCCTCTGGTTCAAGGTCAAATATTAACACTGTGGTCAGAAATATCCACTATAGCTTTCTTATCCCACCACCACCATCAAATATTTATGACCTGAAGACTGCTCCTTTACAGGGACTGCTCCTACTGAGTTTAACTAAACCTGATTCTCTGGTTCAGCTGTGTACCATAAACCCTGGTTCCTTGTTCAATTGTGTATAACAAACAAGCTGAGTTTTGGAGGACCAGAGGTGCTGCGGTTTCCCTATCGAGAGCTGTATCACCTGATCCCAGCTTTTCTCTATGTATATCTGCCATTTCTTCATTCCCTCAATACCTGTTAGGTCAATTCCTACATATAATGCATTAATGCACTCATGTTTGGGCATGCCCCCTGCCTTCATTACTACTCTATTTCTCGATAGAGAAACCATGACCATAGCAACTCTTATTTTTAAACAAAAAAGCATTTCATTGGTGGTTTGCTTCCCATTTTAAGTTAGTTCATGATCACCATGGCAGAAACCAGACAGGCATGGCATTGGAACAGTAGCTAACAACTTTATGTACTGATCAACAGGCAGCAGCAGCTGCCATGCACTTTTGAAAACTCAAAGCTCACCCCCGGTGACATGTCCTCCAACAAGGCCACACCTTCCAATCCTTTCTAAACAGTTCCACTAACTTGGGCCCAAGTATTCAAACATATGAATCAATAGGGACCATTCTCATCCAAACCACCACACTTCCTTAATATTTGTTTCTTTAGAGAATGGATTTTGTTGTTGTTTTGGTTTATGTTTGTTAGTTTTCAAGACAAGGCTTTTCTGTGTATCCCTGGATGGTCCTGGAACTCATTCTGTAGAACAGGCTGGCCTTGAAAATGATCCCAGAACTTTGATCCCAAGTGCTGGGATCAAAGGCATATGTGCTGCCTCCACTGCCAGGCAATATGTATTTCTTAAGAGGTTGCAAGCTCGTCTAGCTTCATGTTTCCTCTAATGCAGGAAGCACCTACCTTTCTCCTATTGCCCACTACTCTTCTGATTCGCATTTGGCTCTCCATTACATTTTCCATTCTAACATCCCACTGGAAATAGATAGTTTCATAATTATTAAGAAGTAGGTGGGAAGCAAGATGGTGGACCTGCAGAATGAAAAACTGTGTGCCTAGAAACAGATTTTAGGAGTGATTTCTCCTCACAGTATCTTTTTTTCAAATCACCTGATGAGGATCATGGCAACAGCAGTAAAATGGGTGACAACAAACAGAATTATCTGGAAACCTTTATTTCCAGTCCAAATTGGAGCTTTATCTAGTGTTTGTCGTAAATCTACATATTCTTCTCTTCCAGATGACTACAACTGCAAGGTAGAGCTCACTTTGACATCTGATGGCAGTACAACAGTGTGCTACCACCTTTCTGTGGACATCCCATACAAACATACCAAAGTATAACAAATGTCATAAGAAACTGAATCCTCTCAAAGACAGGTGACTGTTCTTGATTTTCGGAGCATCAAGGAGAGTTTGTATCTTACTTGTCAGCTCAGAAAATGCAAATGGTGTACTCATTAAGATGTCATGCAGAAAAATAATAAAAAACCTTTCATATGTTAAAAAAAGAAGTAGATGATGTGTGAAAATGGAAGCAAGAATCTTAGAATATGGCATGTTTACAATAGACCACATAAAACAGAGTGGGAACCCCAAAATCCAAATTTGGTTTTGTTGTTAGTTGTCGTTTTAGCTAAACTCAAATCCATTTCTCAGCAATAAATTATTATGGAGTTATTTCATCCAAATTGACAACAAAGTAATAAATAGACATACTAATGCTATTAACTCATTTTTAGTATTAAGTAAAAAAAAAAAGCTGTGGATAGACTTGATAGATTTCTGTTAAGTGCTTACAAAAAAAAAAAAAACCTTCAGGAACAGAAAAGGTTTAATTTGGCTAATAAAATAGACAAATATTAACTGATAAAACAAAAATGAAATTGCTCCCTTAGTTCATCAGTGTTTCTCTTTAGCAGGGGGATACCCAGGCTCTACTGGCTCGGCTGTAGCTGCTGGGGAAGCATATGTTGTCTGGCCTGAAAAAAACCTGCTTTGGTATAGTTTACTGATGGTGATTTTTTTAATTTGTTTAATGCTGAGATTTACAATGAAGAAATGATTTTCTTTCCCTGAAGAAAAAGAGGTGTGATTGTAAAATGTGAACACCAGACCAAAAAGTCCAGACCCCAAGGAAAAAGAGGAACCAGGAGTAGGTGGCTTCCCTGCCCAGACAGGCCAGAGAGAGAGAGCTGCTGAAGGCAGGGCCATCCTTCAGGGAGAAGTAGCAGGCTGAGGGTGACCTCGACTTGGGGGGAAGGAGAAGAGCTGCTGGGAGCAGAGTTACAGTGGAACAGCTTATGGAAAAGTAACCTGCCTGGCTGAGGCGAAGGTATTCTAAAAGGACACTCCCCATCCATCAGACTGTTGAAACAACAGATTCTGAAGAAATAGAATTTATCCTGGGAATCTCATGATGAGAGAAGGAAACAGCAAGGGGTGAAGAGTAGGGAGGGGCAGGGCTGACGACAGTGGACAATGGGACACATCCGTCCAGACACCTGACTACCTCAAAGAGATTTCATAACTTGTCACACTTCCAAGGCGGGGCCACACCTTTACCAGAACTGCTTAGATATGCATAACCTGGGCCCTCTATTTAAACTTTGATCTCATTTCAGCACCAACTCCAGATGAACTTGGGAGTTCCTGGATCTTTGTCCCTCTTCCCAAGATGGTCACACTGAATAAATCTCCTTTTTCTGCTTCTTCTTTTACCTTAGTTCTTTTAATTCACTTATTGAGGCCTGGCGGTGGTGGCACATGCCTTTAATGGGAGGCAGAGGCAGGTGGATCTCTGTGAGTTCAAGACCAGCCTGATCTACAAGAGCTAGTTCCAGGACAGCCTCTAAAGCCACAGAGAAACCCTATTTCGAAAAACCAAAAAAAAAAAAAAAAAAAAATCACCTATTGAGGATGGGTGGCCAGAATGACTTGGGTGACAGGCTGTGACCTTCCAGTTTTGATAGCAAAAGTAGAGACAACTTTTCTGAAAGAGCAGAGGCCAGGGGTCCCCAGATAGGAGGCCAGGGACCAGTCCAGGGAGCTGCTTACAGATCAAGCCCTCTGTCCTACCCCCAGAGTTTGGAGGACTGGAATCCTCATTTTAATCCATGACCACAGGTGATTTCCATTCGGCTCTTCAGAAACCAGGTTTTTAAAAGAAAACAACCCCTGGACTGCACTGCAGCATGTACAATTACAATCACCAAGGTGTGTGACAATCTTGAGAGTCATAGGGTTACATATCTTTGTATTTGGTTTAGCAGTTCTTTAAAAACCATGTTTCAGGCTGGCAAAATGGCACAGCTGGTAAAGGCACTTGCCAACAAGTCTGAAGACAGGAGTTCAATCCCTGGGACCCACAAATTAGAGATCACTGAAAATTGTGTTCTAGCCTTCAAATGCACACACACTGTGACACACACACACACACACACACACACACACACACATACACACACACACACACACACACACACACACACACACATAAAAAATTAAAATATATAAACAAAAGACTTGCTTAACATGAATGGTGGGAGGCTCACAAATGCCCCACCCCAAGCTGATTGGCAGTTGATGCAGCTGTTAGAGGAAGTGGCAGCTTTTTCGAGGCACATGGCTCCTCCAACTTTGCCCATTCTCCGGTGGACAGCTCCAACCCCCATGAGCATAGAGGCAGCTCTAATTGGATTCTGTGGACTGTAGAGCAAAAGAAAAGATTTGATATTGAACAAGGTTATGGGGGAAGGTTTGGGAGAAGTTGCAAGGAAGAGAGAGGGGATTTCATAAAAATACATTGTATACATGTATGAGATTCTCAGAAGGTTAGATAAAGGAAAATTAAAACAAACAGAAAGCCTTGCTTAATCACCTCTGGGGGCCAAGAGTCTGTTCTTGGTGGGAAGATAGGAGGTGGCCCACAGACGTTCAGGAGATAAGGGCCTGTGGGAACCCAGCCGTTCTCACTGATCTTCAAGGCTATCCTTAGAAGAATAAATTAAAGCTTCATTTTTATGGAAGAGATAGCAGGTATCTGACCCAGATAGAACACAGGTGTAAGAAAGGGAAGCCTTCGTCTCCCAGGACAGTCTCACAGCTGGACAGAGAGGCTGCAGCTGAAGCTGACACATCCGTTGAGTATCCGGCTCAAATTGTCCCCTGTATCATCTTCACTGAGTGTTGTGATAAACTTGTAAAAAAAAAAAAAAAAGTTTACCTATGATACCAAATTACTTAGGACTATTGAATTAAGACACTTAATTAGGTATTGTGACATCTTGTCGGGTAACAGGACCTGCTGGGGCGTACAAATTTCTAAATAGCATTCTCTCTTCAGAAGAACCTCCAGTGTTTGCTGCTGGCAGCCATCGTCCATGCCAGCTGCTTTCATTCTTGTCCTGCTATTGTTGGTTTTGTTTGGGGACTATGTTGTGGAGACAAGGTCTCATAAATCCCAGGACAGCTTCAAACTCTAAATAGGGCCTGGGATGACCTTGAACTTCTGATCCTCCTGCCACTCACTACCTGCTTGCAATACAGGTTTGCACCACCACACCCAGATGGATGTGTTGCTAAGCAAGCTCTCAGAATCAGAGCGGCAACCCAAGCCCCATATTTGTTACTTTCATTCTTCAAACATAAAAGGTACATGGAGAGAGACACCCACTTCTGCTACTCTCAGTTATCTAGAAGTAAAATAAACTGACCTATACCCAAGCCTGTTCTTGAGCCTGAACTATGCTAAGCCTGCGTGGGGAACTTCAGTGTGAACTTCCTAAACCAGCCCTTAGCTTCTTAAGGACCAGTTGTAGGTATTGCCATTTCTTGAATGGTTTGCAGCTGAGGAATGCTGCATAGCATTGTTTGTTGCTGGTATCCTTTCCTATAGCTCCCTCTAAGGCACCTTGGGGGGTCTGTCTGGCAATGGCTCAAGAGCGCCATCTTGGGTGGGGTGTGGAAGGTCCCATTTGCATTCCTCTCTTTCGAAGGTAGAAAGAGGAGTTAGTTCAAGGCTAGCCTGGGCTACATGGGACCCTGTCTCAAAAAGCCAAAATAATAATAATAATAATAGTCTTTTAAATATGTGGCTGGAGAGGAGTCAGTGGTTAAGAATACTGGCTGCTTTTCCAGAGATCCCAGGCTTGATTATCAGCACCCACACGCAACTCACAGCTGTCTGTAGCTCTAGTTCTTGGGGATCCAACACCCTCTTCTGGCTTCCTTAGGCAGCACAGATACACATGGTGCAAAGACATGCATGCAGATAAAACATTCAAGCACATAAAATAAATAAAAATAATAAACGTTTAAGGAGGGTGGGGAGTCTGTGCATGATGTCTCACACCTTTGATCTCAGCAGAGGTAGGTGGATCTCAGTGAGTTCAAGGCCTGCCTGGTCTACATAGGGAATTCCAGCACAATTAGTGATATGTAAAGAGCCTCTGTCTAAAACAATAATAATTAATTAATTAAATTCATATTCTGTTATTCTTGCCTGTGAGTCAAGGATTTAGTTAGCAACAGCAAATCTAATTGCTAGGTTTCAAACTTGGAATGAATGGCTGAGGTGCCGTGGAGGTGGCTTATCTTTAATGCCAGCACTCAGGAGGCAGAAGCAAGCTGATCTCTGAGTTTGAGGCTACCCTGGTCTACAGGCAGGGCTGTTACACAAAGAAACCCTGTCTCGATAATAAATGAAGTATCAAAGTTTGTAACGATAAGTGTTTCTACCAGCCGCCCAAGCCCTGCCACCACACGGGTACTTTCCGACAGCCACCCGAGTTCTGCCCACTGCATTAGGGCCCCAAATAATACATAGAGACTTATATTAGGTACAAATGCTGCTTTGCAAAAGACTAGGATTTCTCATCTGCTAGCTCAGTCTTAATTATCAACCATAATCATAAGACTTAACTTATGGAGGATGCCTTCCGCTGGCATCCTCTTCCAGGGATCACATGGCAGCCCCATAGAGTAGGAGGAAGAAGAAGCACAAGAGCAAGAGGATGACTTCCTGTTTGTCCCTGCTTATATATGAGTCTACCTGCTATGTCACTTCCTGCCTGTATCACAAGACTTCTTTTTACTACGTTTCCCAAAATCCTCCTTGACTCTTAGTCCCACCTATCTTGCTTTCCTATTGGCCAACAGTACTTTATCAACCAATAAGACAAACATACACAGAAGGACCTCCCCCATCAAAAGTTGACCTGGGCTCCCCATTCCCCCAACATACTTCAGCTCCTACCTATTACAAAGTATGGCTGGCATAACCCGCCCTGTACCCTGACCTCTGCAGCCCAGGGGTGGGCTGCCCTTCTCTCAGAGGCTCTTCCCTATATAATCCAGACATTTTAGTTACCAGCCTCTTTTGGAGCTTTGCTCCCTTGACTGCTGCACCCGGTTCCCATCTCTGCCCCCACCCCCACTTCTCCTCACATGGCTCGGGGTCATGGCAACTCTGTACTCCCCCAGATGTGTCTGCCTCTCCCTCCTCTCCCTGTTACCCACAGCAAACTTCTTCCTTCACCATACCTAGAAGCAGTCATTTCCTTTGCTTTTTATTTCTTTTTTTTTCGACTCATAATGAGCAATAAAAAAAAAAAAAACTCCAGGAAGCTTTGTAGAAAAGGAAGCTGTCTTCAGACAGCTGCAAATGGACTAACTTTAAATCGCCAACAATATTTGAGACGTTCAAGACATTTGCATCTTAGAACTTTTCAGAAATATAAAATTACAATGATTTCTTTCTAAAAAATAAACTTTATTATTTAGAAAAAATTTCTTGCAAATAAATAAAATCATCACACACCCACACTAACCAGACCCAAAGACTGTATGACTTAGTGAGCTTACACAGAGATGGAATTGACATTCCAAATGGACAATGTGAAACTTCACACTCAATTTAAAATTTTCAGTATCAAATATATTTTTTGCACTTATCCACCACTAGAATTAAAAAAATCCATGACATGATGTGGTAGACTTTGGGGAGCCCCTTTTGAAGGCCTTACCCTGCCTGGGGAGTGGAGGGGGGATGGCTAGGGGCAGGTGGGATGTTGGGGGGAGGGGAGGGAGAAGGAGAAGGGATTGACATCTGAAGCAACCTTGTTCCTAATTTGAACTAATACTGATAAAATAAAAAATAAAATTAAAAAATCCATGACAGACTTAGACCTATAAGTCAATTAACTTTATATCTCCTCGCTTAACTCTTAACCACTACCTGCAGTTAGTCTTTCCACACCCCCCATGCTTGGTCTTTCTTTTCCTTGCCTCCTGTTATTCTGTGCCCACAAGTACATTACTTTGCATATATTCATATCTCATTGACTAAGCTCTGCATATGAAAGAATTTGTGGTTTATTTCCTTACAGCTCTAAAGTGAAGTGTCAGTAAGTAAGTGAATAGAAAATAAGTATCAGCTACTTATTTAAAGGGTTAACACACTGGACCAGTGCAACTTGGGTAGATGTAAGCAGGCGGGGCTTCTGGGGTGAGCTTTCATGTGGTCTTTGGTTTTTCTGCTGGATCTGCTTCAGATACATACATCCCCCAGGAACAGGATGGATGAGGCAGCTGGTGGGTAGGGAGAGGGAAGACAATGAGAGGGGTCACATGGGAGAGATTTCTCCCCTTGGTATTAGCAAAATGGATTTACATATAACTTCATCCATTTCTTATAGTTGCCATGGATACCAATGCTGATATTCATATTGGTCTTCAAATTTTCTCCTTAAGCACCGACAGACTAATTAATAATATCAAGGACAGCTCCTCGTGATAGGAAACTCGGTGTGGAGAAACTATAAAGGAAAACTGACTGGAAAGACACAACAAGGAGCTCAGAATGCCAGGACCAGGTTCAAGCACTGTGGGGCCTGGGCTGTAACAGAAGGCGCCTCTTCCAGAGTCTAGGGAAGGATGGAAACATCCAGGGGGCGTTTAAGGCAAGGAGTTAGTTTTCAGTTGTGGTGATGCTACACCGTGGCTGTACCTCCCAGCTTTCAGCAGCTTTCCTCCCACTCACAGGTAAGCCTCCTTGCAGGTGTCCTTCATAGTCAGCAGCTCTTCTCCAGAGGACTCAGAAGAGCCAAGTTCCTTTCATCTTCTAGTTGCACAGTCCCCAAAGGCTGCATGATTCTTTCCATTTAGGCAGAGTGAGACAGCAGGAAAGCAACCAGTGCTTTTAAACTTCATCTAGAGATGACATATATGTCTGCAGCATTCAAATGAGAACTGGCTACAGGGCCATATCTGGAAGTGGGAAGGGCTGCAGAGTACAATCTTTGGGTCAGCTGCCATTGCCTGAGACATCTACCTCTACCCTATGAAAAGGAGATGAAGCAGCTAGTATAAAGATTTGTGCACAACACACAGCATTGGGGAGGAATCAGTCACAGAAGAGATAATATGGGAAGTGGACCAGACAGTTCCCACAGGCTAGAGTATTGCAATTGCCTCCTGGCCCCACCTGACAAAGAGGAGAAACATGATTGAATTCATTAGCAATTAAATTTTGAGGCAAGACTAGGAATGGAGGCACGATGAGGTTAGAAGACCTCGATCAGTGTCCAAATGGTATTCAATTCAGCTCGTGATCTGAGGTCTCCAGTGAAATTTCTTTACAGCTTACTGAGGGATTGGATTACATACTCCCTGTCCCCAGAGGAACTTGCTGTGTCCAAAGCTACAACAGTTAGGGTTTCCGTTGGTTGAACAGAAATGTCTGTGCTCTAGAAGAAAGCTGTGTAGTATGACTGCAATGATGGAAGCATTCTCTCTACTGCATTGCCCACTCTGCAGCCACTGTGTTTGTATGGCTACCCAGCCTAGAGTTTGAGTCAAAGCACTCTGGGAACTGAATGTTCTATTGTGCTCAATTCTATCAAATTTACTTTTACAATGAAGTAATTTAGTCTTCTGCCAGGTGAAACCACGCTTATCTGTCATCCCAGCACTCTAGAGGAGGAGGCAGAAGGATCAGAAGTTCAAGGCCAACCTTAGCTGTATGATGAATGTGAGGCCAGCCTGGGATACAAGAGACTGTCACAAAACAAAAACAAATGGGGGGGGGGCTAATCCCACCAATCAAAAATAAGATCACTCCTGTGGTTTAAAGCCAAATTTGAAGCAAGCTTTAATGAAATACTGACCAAGTAGATGGGCTCTGCCCAGGTCAATCTCTAGGTTTCCATAAGATGGCCTTGAATCAGGTTTACAGCAGCTTAAATATTTCCCGTCAGGTCCAATCAGGGGCAAGCATACATCTTCAGGTACCTCTGGCCTACACCCAATCAGGGGCAATATATATCCTGACATATATCCTGCCCAAGTACCTCCCACCCACATGTGATCAAGCACATCTGGTGCAGATGGGTCAAACAAACCTGTTTAGAGGATGGAAACTTATGACTTGTTATCTCCCATAAACAACAGCCTCCAGCATTTCAGGAACTCCCTGTCCTTGGGCAAGGAGCTTACAGATGAGAGGAATTTTTGTTTCATGGATTAATTAAAACTTAAAATGTAACTTTGCCTTGCCCAGGGTGGGCTAAGGAGTTGGCTCAGTAGATAATGTGCTGCTTGCCATGATAGCAGCATGATGACTTCAGTTTGATCACAGCACCCACAAAAAAAGAAAAAATGACAGACAGGAAGGAAGGAAGGAAGGAAGGAAGGAAGGAAGGAAGGAAGGAAGGAAGGAAGGGAAAAAAGGAAGGAAAAAAGGAAGGAAAGAAGGGGAAGTGGAGAGGGTTGTGGAGATAGTTCTGGGGTGGCTTGTCAGTCTACCTAACCTGAGTGACCCCCAGACTCCAGGGAAAGACCTTGCCAAAAAAAAAAAAATTGGCCTGGAGAGATGGCTCAAAAAAAGATGGCTGGGCATTGGTGGCACACACCTTTAATCCCAGCACTTGCGAGGCAGAGGCAGGCGGATCTCTGTGAGTTCGAGGCCAGCCTGGTCTCCAGAGCGAGTGCCAGGATAGGCTCCAAAGCTACACAAAGAAACCCTGTCTCAGAAAAAAAAAAAAAAAAAGATGAAGCACAGTCACTTGAGAGGCAGAGGCAGAAGCAAGTGGACCTCAGCAAGTCCCTGGCCAGCCTGATCTGTATGTGGAGATTGAGGTCTGAGCCTGACAGGGTATAGCCCAGTTTTTAAAAGTGCTTGTTGTTCTTCTAGGGAACATGTGGGATACTCCTTTACACTGTGTGAATATATGTCACTGTGATTGGTTTAATAAAAAAGCCAACTGGACAATAGCTGGACAGGATAAGGTTGGGCAGGAAAACCAGACTAAGGACACTGGGGAGAAGAAGGGTGGAGTCAGAGGAGTCAACAGTGAGACACAGAGAGGAAGCACGAGGTGCAAGATGAAAGAGAGGTAATGCCATGTGGCAGAATGAGTGGATTTAAGTTGGGAAAGTTAGTAATTAGCCTGGGTGATCGATCAGCCAAGGATTCATAACTAATATTAAGTTTCCATGTGGTTATTTGGGAGTGGCTGCTAAGACACAGAGAGACTCCACCTATAGGGACAGAAGCTCAATTCCCAGCACCCACTTGGGAAGCCACCCAATGACTCTAACTCCATCTCCAGGGGACCTGACACCCTCTTTTGATGTCAGCAGTCAGTTGAACGCAAGCATGTGCATGCACACATGTGTGCATGCATACACACATACCAATAAAATATACCTTTTTTTTAAGTTCCCAGCCACTGAAGGACAAAAATTAAGGCTGACCTCTGACCTCCATGTGTGTGCACACACCTGTGCAGTGGCACACAGATACACAACATATGCCCAGACATACCAGGCAAAATGAAATGAAGGAGTTCACACCTGAGGCCAGGGCATTCCATATCAGAAAAGCAGTTCCACAGAGAGGCAACAGGCAGCAACTGCCTGTCTGCAGCAGCTTCCCTTTCCTCATGAGCTGCCTCTCCCTGCACAGGCAGGTTCATAAGGATGTGCCCATCTCACCAGCTATGGTCGTGGTGTCCCAGATCAAAACTGACTAGTCAATGTCTCTTCACAGATGCTGCATGAAGGGCAGGGTGGACACAGGGGCTGCTGGTAGCCATATTTTCTACACACAAATGAGCAGCAGAAGCCAGGCCATGAGGAGAGATGAATGAAGCAGAAAGGAAGGTACAAGGAGGTAGAGAGAAAGCTAGAAGCCAGGTTCCTGTCCCAGCTCTTGACCGCCAGACTGCTAGTAGCCCTTAGGCCCTGTCAATCATTTCTATACTCTTCTAATAAGAATCCATTAAAATAAGCTTTTTTCTTTTATATTTCACTAGAGATGGTTGTGAGCCACTATATGGTTGCTGGGAATTGAACTCAGGACCTCTGGAAGAACAGACTTTACTGCTGAGCCGTCTCTCCAGTAAATTCTTTTTTCAATAAGGTCAATAAGGACCTGTTTCTTCAGTAAGGAAACTCTGTTAAAGAAGGTTTAGGGGAATGAACCAAGCCAGGCAGATGGGGACAGGAGATTGTCTGGGAGGGCTGGGCCTGGCCTGCTACAACAGACTCCAGGCACAGCATACTGAAGGTGAGCTGAGGCTCCAGGAAATACTGACCTGGCCTCACCGGGACAAAGATAGCTTTCTACAGGTCATCCAGAGATAGTCCAACAACAAAGACTGACAGTCTTCCAAACTAGCAAATGACTGACAAGAGCAAGAACACCAGTTTATCACCTGCCTAATTAAGAAGGGACAGTGTTCAAAGACAGCAATGATCTGATTCCAATCGTTAAAAATTATCTTCCAATTTTAAAAAGCCCCTTCCCACAAAACAAAACAAAACACAAAAACAAACAAACAAAAAAGAAAAAAAAAACATGGTTTCATGGAGCCCAAGTTGGACTCAAATTCTCCATGCCACCAAGGCTGGTCTTGAATTCATAATTTCCTCCCTTTATCTCCTGAGTCCTGGAATTATAGTCACCAAACCACACTTACCTCTCCTTGTTTGTTGGTTTTTGTTTTCAGGCAAGGTGCAGAGGTTTAAATGTGAGGTCATTGAATACTTGGTCCTAATTGGTGGCCATTTGGGTAGGTTTAGGAGCTGTGGACTCGCTAGAGGAAGTATGTCACTGGGGGTGGATACTCTCTACTTCCTGCTTGTGGTTCAAAATGTGAGTCCTGGGCTTCCTGTTCCTGTTAGCATGACTTCGGTTAGCCATCACAGGCCCTAACCCTATGGAACCATAAGCCCAAAAGACTTTTGTTCTGTAAGTTGCCTTGCTCATGGTGCTTTAGCACAGCAATAGAGAGATGCCTAACACACAGAGTTTTAAGTAGTTCTGGCTGGCCTCCAGATTCATTTTGTAACCAAGGATGGCCAAGAACTTCTGACCTCCTACTCTGCCTCTTTATAGCCTGTCTCGTTTATTCAGCATGGGGGAGAAAACTTAGAGTCTCATGCAATCTACCAAGGAAGCTGTATCACCTGCCCATATTTACCTTACTTTCTTTTTAAAATTACATCGAGTGAGTGAGTGAGTGAGTGAGTGAGTGAGTGAGTGAGTGAGTGGAGAGCTATTGCACACATGTGGAAGTCAGAGGACAACGATCAGGAGTTGGTTCTTTTTTGGTTAGTTAGTCCCGGGGACCAACATCCGATCAGGCTTGGCACAAGCACCTGTGCCTGCTGAGCCATCTCAGTGACACTTGTCTCACTTCTTCAGAGTCATGGTATACATCTTCCTTCTTTTCCATTTCCTCTACTATGAAGATGAGCCTAGCCTAGGGTACCTGGCGCCACATTCACCTGTCACACTTCCAGCAATGTTTTTGTGCCTCATCCAAAGATCATTTTCTCTTCTAGGCTCCTTTTCTTTCTGTTTTACTTTGTGACTCTGTTTGAGCATATGGCACCACATTGTTTTATAATTATTTATGAAAGTTTTATATCTGAACCACTGTAGAACCCTTCTTACCAGCATAATTACTTATTAATACGGTCCAAAATTATATCCACTTGTCTGGTAGCCATTTCATATTTTTATCACACATTGAGCTGTGTGGTCAATTTAAATCCTTAATGCAATAATTCTTGAAGACTTAGCCCAGGGCATTGGAGGGCCTCATTGTCAGGCTGGTTAGGAAGTACAGAGAGGGGACACAGGGCAGTGAGCAGAGAAAAAAAGCATAAGAACTTGGCACCGATCCAGCAACATGGACGCAGGATTGACAGCTCCTGCCTGTGAGTTAAATTATGTGGTATTATCCTTAATCCCTTAATTAATTTTCTTGCTTTAATTTGTTTCTAACAATATTTACATAAGTATAGAGTTCCTTTTTTTTTTAGGAAAAACTGGATGGATTAGAATGAGAAGGAAAAGACAGCAAGAGATTCTGATCAGGCCCAATAGCAGAAGTCCCTTGACTTCCCACTCTAATTCTAGACTGTTAAGAACTGGACAAAAGAATAGGGTCTGGAGATCAAGCCTGTGGCCCTTTGGGATCCAGGAGATAGATGAGTATAGAAGAGATCTTTGCGCAGAGCCAGACAGACCTGGGTTCTTGCCTGGCATTGCCATTTGCTAAAGGTATTTTTTTAACTCTTCCTCTAATCTTCAAAGTGAAGGGGAATGAATCCCTAAAGAGTGAAATGTACACCCAATCGGTGGGAAACACTAAGCATTGACTTTCCAGCAGAAGCAAGGGGTTGGTGGCCTAGGCAGGATTTCTGGTGGAACTGTGCCTCCTAGAGCCCTATGGGAAACAAGACAGACAGCCAAGCATGTAGTCTAAAGCAGCAGGAAATACCAACCCAAATTGAGGACAGTTCCATAGTGTAGCAGTTACCATGTTCACCAGACAACCCAAACAAGAAACAAAGGGCTGGAGGCTGGGGATGGATGCTAGGGTGGGACTGAGGTTGGTGGCTGGGGCATGGCTCAGTGGGTAAACCTCTAACCTGGGCATGCACATAGCTACAAATGCACACAGTTACATGTGCACACCCCATGCACACACAGAAGGAGCATGCGGTAGTTTGAATGTAATTGGCCTCTATGAACTCACAGAGAATGATACTATTAAGAGATGGCTTTTTTTGGAGTACATATGGCCTTGCTGGAGGAAGTGTGACACTGTGGGGGTGGGCTTTGAGGTCTCATGGGTGCTCAAGTCATACCCAGTGTCTCAGACCACTTCCTGTTAAGATGTAAGAACTCTCAGCTTCTTCTCCCACACCATGTCTGCCTGCATGATGCCTTGCTTTCCCCCGTAATGATAATGGACTAAAACTCTGACAGTTCACGAAAGATGGAGACATAAGATAGTATTAGGAGGGCAGATTCAGTTATTATTGAAGGCCCAGTTTATTCAGATATCATCTTAAGTAACCAACCAAAGTGGGGGCGGGGGGGGGGGAGCAATGGCAGACGACTTCCATTATCATGTGTAAAGGGCAAATAGCAATTACTTCCCTTAATCCTAAAGACACTCCGTAGCTGCATATACCACCTGGCCTTCAGGCACTTCATAGCTGCATGTGTCACCTAGCCTTCAGAGTGAGTGTAAACTCACTTGGGCCTGGGTCTATTGTTGTTTAGATAGGAGCCATTCACTACCCAGGCAAGGGCATCCTATAGCCTTTAAGCTAGTATCTTAAAGACAATAGGGGCTCTCTGAACCCCTGGCAGGATGGAATAGATTTCCAATACACGGGTCCCAACAACCATGAACCCACTCCCCATAGCTTCCATTTTCCCATTGCTCTCCTGTTGCCCTCTCCTGTGAAGTGTCTTCAGCTCTTCAAAAACGCTGGTGTTCACTGGAAGGAAGCAGTACCCAGGCTCTTCCCTGCTCCCTTCATGCATTCTTGTCCAGTGACCCCATCTGTCTGGCTTTGGCTGGTTCTGATATTAGCTGATCATCTCTGCTAATAGCTCACAACTGAAAACTCTTCAAAAAACTCTGAAAAGTGTGAGGTTAGCTTGCCTTAGAACCACAGCTATTCCTCTACCCTCCTGCCTGATGTTTCCTTGTTCTTTCTGAACAACTAGAAGTGCTGGTCCAAATGGCTACTGCTATGATCTACAGACAGAACCTAGTGAATAAGCTGAGAACCCTCCAGCAAGATCCTCTCCATGCCATGATGCAGCAAGAACCAGAAATCAGGCATCACATCTGTTGACCTATTGACTAGACTTCGACTCCCCAGAACTATGAAAAATAAATCCCTTTTGATAAACTACAAATTGATGGAGCTAAACAAACCAAGATGACCACTAAACATCTTCAGGCTTCATTATAACCACCATAATAAATCCTAACATGTTAGTAATACCCGGGTTTAAAAACCATAGGTCAAGACCCACTGCCAGGACAATGAGCTATCTAAAGAAGGACAAAATAATGGAAATAGTGAAGGCCACCAAGCATGGCAACACATGTCTTTAATTCCAGCCCTGGAGAGGCAGAGGAAGGTAGAACTCTATGCATTTGAGGCCAGGTTGATCAACATAATGGCAACATAAAGGCAAGCCAGAGCTACATTGCAAGACTCTGTCAAGACAGACAAATAGACAGAAAGACAGACAGATGAAAGGAAAGGAAGAAGGAAGAGAAGTGGTCCGGGAGGTGTGCAACACTATGATGAACAGGTATATGGACACATGGAAGAGAAGGAGAAGCAGAGCAGCTCACATGCTGTGGAGAGAAGCAGAATTGAAGATACAAAGGTAGTGAGAAACAGACTAATATGGATGGCCTTCGCTGTCACCTGGGGCCATGTGACATTTGGGCCTGTGCTGCAGCCAAGGGCCATGTCTGGGTCTATGTGATGTCTGTGGCCTATGTTACCACCAAGGGCAACATGGATGCCGTCAGTCTGAGTTGCCATCTAAGGCAATGTTGATGTGTGAGGGCCATGACACTGCTGTGGCCATACTAATTCAAGAGGCCTGTGCTGTCACCTGAGGCCATGTTGACATTCAGGCCTGAGATGCAGCTGAGGACCATGTCTGGGTTTTATGGCCCTACAACAGCTGGAGTGTGTGATGATGTCTGTAGCTGTGTTACCACCTGGGACCATGGGAAAGATAGCCCTAGTGGTCTGGACACCTGAGAGCTGGTCCTGCCCCTTGCTGGCTACCTCAGTGGGAAAGCTGCTCCCAGTCCTGGGAGAATTAGCCCCAGTGTTGTGGGTGTGGGAGAGCTGACATGAGACCCTGGGCGGCCCTGGGAAAACTACCCTCCCCCTCACAGGCTCTCCTGTTTCATTACTGAAACAGGAGAGCTGGCTCCACTTGAAACAGCTGGCCCACCCCCTCACTATCTGCATGGGAGAAATGCCCCCAGTGGCATGTGCAAGAAAGGGCTGGCCCTGATCCTCACCTGAGGGGGTCATTTCCAGTGGAGGCCCAGACTAAACAGCTGGGCTACTACCCAGCCCAGATCCAGTGCTAGGAGTTGGCCCACCCCTACACCTACCCTATCTGTTACCTGCTTGAGCTTGTGAAGGAACTGGTTCTACAGAACCATAGCCACAAGATCTCCAGGACTCAGGGCAACAGCAGGATATCTGAGGGAAGTTTCAAGAGAAGTGTCAGTGAGGGTCCAGCATTGATGGTGTGTACCAGAAGCCAGAGGCCAACGACTCATTGCAATGAACATCTGGAAGTAAAGCTATTCAGGCAAAGGGGCATAGTGTGTGACACACTGCCCCTCCCAAGGTCACTATGACAAATGAGTATGTGATGGAGATACAGGAAAGATAAGGAGCAAAGTGGGGGGGTTGTTTTTGTTTTCTTCTACTTTTAAATTTTCTTTGGGTGGAGGCTCAAGGGTGGAGGGCAAACATGGAAGGACTGGAATGTGAGTGCGATTGGAATGAATGATGTGAAACTCCCAAAGAATCAATAAAAATTTATGTTAGTATGAAAAAGTTTTTTTCCCTTTTAGTGTGGCTTGTATCAGTTATAATAAAATCTGTACCTCACTGTCACTTGTAGACAAAATTAAGTGGTCACTATAGCAGCCTGCCACTCACCTCCAGAACATTATGCAACTAAGCAGGTAAGATTTCAAAATGTTAGGGCCGGGTTTAATCAGAAGCCACAGCACATAGCTGTAATCCCAGTACTTGGGAGGTAGAAGCAGGGGGATTGCTTCAAGTTCCAGGCCAGCTAAGGTGACCAAGTGAGACTCTATCTTTGGTAATAGTGGTGGTGGTGGTGGTGACTGTAAAAGGACAGTTGACAAAGGAGTAGAAGGTCCAGACATTCTCTGGTAAGTCAAGACCAAATGTAAATACATAGATTAGTAGAAATGGGTTAAAAATTAAAACAGAGCTAGTCAGTAATAAGCCCTCATCATCATCCAACAGTTTTATAATTAATATAAGTCTCTGTGTGCTTATTTGGGGCTGAGAAGGGTAAAGGGACCTGGTGGGACAAGAAGAACCTTCCACAACAGATGATGACAGTGATGATGATGTCATGGTGGTGATGATGACAGTGATGATGATGACAGTGATGATGATGATGATGATGATGATGACAGTGATGATGGTAGTGGTGGTGGTGATGGTGATGATGATGGTGATGGTGGTGATGACAGTGATGATGATGATGATGACAGTGATGATGATGATGATGATGATAATGACAATGATGATGGTGGTGGTAGGGAGGGAGGAAGGGCAGGACTCAGTCACAATTGCAGGTAAACACTTGTGTGATAATTTGTGTTTTGTGGTTCCCAGCTCCCTGTGTGATACTTTGTACTTCATGGCACAGTATCATTCTAAGAATTATAATGTTGCACATTTTGTGAACTAGAGCAAGACACTGAGTCAGTTAGCATGCTTTGGGCTAAATCATGGATTCAAGTATACAAGCTGTGTTTTCTGAAGAAATCACTTATCCTTTCATTCCTCAATTCTCTTGTCTGTAGAACTGGCATCACAGCTGTGGTTTTTCATGAAGAGTACACTCCATAGTCTGTGCCCGATGGGGATGAGTGCTTCCTTGTTATTGTAAACATAGCATGTCTTTATTCTCCATTAAGTATGCTAACATCTTAGGAACTCATGATAGTTATTGATACACCAGTATATTGTACATAATAGGATCATAGACAAATCCCTCAGCATGCTTTACTTAAACCATAATCCCCCTGGCAGACAGCGTTATTCAGTATCCTTTCTTGGCTTAGCAATCTTCTTGCCCATTTTGAATATTTTTCAATTCATTCTTTTCTGGCAATTCTGAAGTAACTTTTATACACCTGATAATGGGTTATCAAGTCTGTGCACTATTTCTGCTATGTGGGTCTGCATTGGATGCTTATGTTTCCTAGCTTATGTGATGCTGTGACAGAGAGATGCATTTCTGAGGCATACAGACCCCATTTCTGATAATAGCCCTTACCTCATCCAGACAGTGGAATAGGTCTAAATTAATCTGGGCTTCTCATGATTTTTATGAGAAGTGACAAATAAAACAATGGTGATTGAACAATACTGTAGGGTAGGAGACTATTCTTCCAGGAGATAAATAGCCAGAAAAAGACAAAACAAACAAAAATAAAACCCTAAAATCCAAAAACAGTAGCTAAAAGGAGTTTTAAAAAAAAAAAAAAGAAAAGAAAAGTGGGTATTTTGGGGAGGCCCTGCCAAGGTATGCCATTAAGCAAACATGCCACACAAAATAGTTAGTGCAAGAGGCTTATTGGGGGAGGGGGAATGAAAGCGCAAAAGGCCTTCTTGGAGTGCAGACATGAGAGAAGCAGTCAGGCAGGCAGAGAGAGAGCAGGCAAGAAGAGAGGCAAGAGACTAGAAAGGCAAGAGAAGAAAACTGACTGGAGGGCAACTTTTAAAGGGAGCCTGTGTGTTACACAGCTGATGGGGGGTGGACCTGGAGACATAACTGACATAACTGCCCTGGCAGCTGAGGCAGGCTGCTGCCACAACAGGAACTAACAGTAGCTCCTGAGCAGTAACTGTTAATGGACAGCTGACTCCATTTTCTTTTGAGTTAAACAATGTTAGACTTTGACCATGCCCTTAGCTAAAAGTCAATGTTTTTGTCTGGTTCTTCCTCCATTATCTTGTGAACTACATATTGTAAATTGTTTCCATTGTTGAGAGAATTGACTGACCATGTTAACTGTCTGACTGTAAATCCATAACACATACCTTTTCTGTGATCATAAAAATAACTGCAAAACTCTTTTAATTAGAAAGTTTCTGCACTCCATAAGCCTCTCTGCCAATGCAGAACCAAATCAGACCAAATAAAACCAAGTTAGAAAAAGCCCAGGTTTAATGGATGAAACACCCCTGGATGTTTTTCAGTCCCCACCCCACCCCACTCTCAGGGGGCAGAGGCAAGAAGATTACTGAGTTCAAGACCAGCCTGGATGGCCAGGGCTGCACAGAAAAACCCTGCCAAAAAAAAAAAAAAAAAAAAAAAAAAAAAAAAAAAAAAAAAACAGAAAAAAAAGAAAGAAAGGAAGGTAGAGAGAGAGAGAGAAAGAGAGAGGATGAGGGAGAGAGAAGAAGAAAAACCTGACCTATGGAACTGACAAAACTACTGAGAGAAGATGGAGAAGAGAGACCAAAAAACCACATGTCTGTTTTCTAGGGAACAGTTTAAATACCCTGTGGGAGTGGTCTTGAGCATCTCTGGGAGAGGGGTCCTCATTTGGCAGTCTTTCTGAGAAGAAGCAGGGTTTGGAGACAGATGGGGAAGGAGGCTTAAAGTGGAGCTTCCACCAGAACATTCTAGAATCTGGGTATATGAAGGCCAAGGGCTAGGATGGAGCTCCCACAGAGCATAATTTCACTTGCTGGCTTGGAATAAAGAGGCTACTCTCCCTTTTATCTAGGCTGTTTTCACACTCCTACTATGGGAGACTGAAAATATGGCCCCAGCCATTATTAAATTTTTACTTTGAAACATCTTGTGTCAGCTCCTGGTTTTCAAAACCATAATGTAACCAACATCAGATCCAAGGACTGAAAGGGTCACTATCTTTATGCATGTAACCCCTTCTCAGTACAAGGAAGAGCTACACTACACATGCTAAACAAAGGACTACATGGCTCGCCTATGACCACAGTTACCACCTCAGGCTGGGCCTGTGATCAAGGATAACCAAGAAGACTGACAGGGGCATGAGCCTCACTGTGCCTTTTTCTCCCCTACTACACAAGCAAAAAGGAAGCTTATTGCCCAAGTTGATAAGCCATCCTTAGGATGGGGCTAACTCTGGATGATAGAAAAACTAACCATGCCAGGTGGTAGCAGAGCACTCCCTTAATCCAAACTCTCAGGGGGCAGAGGCAAGAAGATTACTGAGTTCAAGACCAGCCTGGATAGCCAGGGATGCACAGAAAAACCCTGTCTCAAAAAAGAAAAACAAAAACAAAAACAAACAAAAAAAAAGAAAGGAAGGAAGGTAAAGAGAGAAAAAAAGAGAGAGGATGAGGGAGAGAGAAGAAGAAGAAGAAGAAGAAGAAGAAGAAGAAGAAGAAGAAGAAGAAGAAGAAGAAGAAGAAGAAGAAGAAGAAGAAGACTACTGAGTTGCTAGGCCTGCCAGCTGGAAGCCTACCCCCTCTCTTCTAGATTCCCTAGTAGGGGAATAATAAATGCCTTTATTAAGCAATTGCAGTTTCACAAAGCCCGTAGTATTCTGACTGAATCTTGTTCTGTTTATTTCCTGACACTATAATACACACAATTCTATACTGTATTACATACAACTTTAGTAACTGGCATTAGGGGACCCAGCACTCAGAGAATCACAAACTGAACATTACGTTCTTCCCAAGTCCTGGTTGACGCTTCCATGGTGACAACAGTTTTAACATGACTGGCCCACTCGAACTTCATTCTGATTCTTTGCTTCTTGGTGGATTCGGTGCACTTCTACAAGTTATGGTAATTACAGGGTGTGAGCAGCTGGAAACCAAATGCCATCATTCTACCTAACAGCTTTTTTAAAAATAGCAGTCTATGGGCTTCCTTCCCACTCCACCGCTCTGACCTCTCCTGAGCCTTACTCCTGCCCAAGGTCCCTATCACCCCAGGATCTTTCTGGGCCTGCTGATCCAGACAGCAAACCCGCCTACATAGAGTGGATCCGCCCAGACAGGAAGGACCTCCATGAGTCTGGAAATACCTCACTCTTCCTTCCCCCTGTGCCGCCCCAACCTCTCCTGAGTAAGGAGACTACCAGGAAAGGCAAGACCATCCATATATGCAGAAATTGAAGACTTAGCCCACACATACCACCGGGTGACAAGAGGAGATAGAGAGACCCCACCTGCACCCACTGGAAGAAGAGATGGGAAGAAGGCAGAATAAAATCACACTCAACAGAAAGACCAATATGACAACCAGGATCTAGAGGCTCCACACCAGCAAGATCTGAAAAGCACAACACAGAGGAAGAAGAGACAGACCTAAAACTCTACTTCATGAAGATGTGCAAGACTCTCAAAGAGGAAATAAGAAATTCTCTTAAAGAAATAGAAGAAAAAAACAAACAAAAAATTCAAGAAATAAGTAATTCTCTTAAAGAATCTAAAGAAAAAACACCAAACAAGTGAAGGAAACACTAGAAACACTTCAAGATATGAAAGCTGAAATAGAAACAAAGAAAACACAGAATGAAGGGATGCAACCAACAATAAATGCAAAAGACACAAGAACCAACAATCAATGGACATTAATATCCCTCAATGTCAATGGTCTTAACCTGCCTATAAAAAGATACAGGTTAACGGAATGGATACAAAGACAGAATCCATCCTTCTGCTGTATACAAGAAATATACCTCAACTTCAGAGACAGGCCTTACCTAAGAGTAAAGGGTTGGGAAAAGATTTTCCAGTCAAAAGGAACCAAGAAACAAGCTGGTATAGCAATACTAATATCTAACAAATTAGACTTTAAACTAAAATCAATCAAAAGAGATAAAGCAGGGCATTACATACTCACCACAGGAAAAGTCCTTCAAGATGAAGTCTCAATCCTAAACATCTGTGCCCCAAATACGAAGGCACCCACATTTGTAAAAGAAACATTACTAAAGCGCAATCCATACATAAAACCACACACACTTAATAGTAGGAGACTTCAACACCCCTCTTTCACCACTAGACAGGACAACCAGACAGAAACTTAACAAAGAAACAGAAGTTATGACCCAATTGGGATTAACAGACATCTATATAACATTCCATCCAAACACAAAAGAATATGCCTTCTTCTCAGCCCACATGAAACCATCTCTAAAATTGACCACATACTTGGCAACATAGCAAACTTTCACAGATACACAAAAATTGAAATAACACCCTGTATCTTATCTGACCACTACTAATTTAAGATTAGAATTCAACAGTAAAACAAATTGCAGAAAACCTACAAACTCATGGAAATTGGATAACACCCAATTGCACCATTCTTGGGTTGAGAAACAAATAAAAAAAGAAATTAAAGAATTCCTAGAATTTAATGAGAATGTAGACACAACATACCCAAACTTATGGGACACTCTGAAAGCAGTGCTAAGAGGAAAGTTCATAGCACTAAGTGCCCACATGAAGAAACTGGAGAACAGTCACACTAGAGATTGACAGAACAACTGAAAGCTTTAGAACAAAAAGAAGCAAACTCACAACAGAGGAGTGGATGCCAGGAAATAATCAAACTGAGGGCTGCAATTAATGAAGTAGAAACTAGGAAAACATTACAAAGAATCAATGAAACAAAGAGTTGGTTCTGTGAGAAGATCAACAAGATAGACAAACCTCTATCCAAACTAACCAAAAGACAGAGAGAGAACATGCTAATTAACAAAATCAGAAATGAAAAGGGGAATATAACAACGGACACTGAGGAAATCCAGAGAATCACCAGGTCATGCTTTGAAAACCTGTACTCCACAAAATTGGAAAATCTAAAGTAAACAGACAATTTTCTGGATAGATATCACTTACCAAAATTAAGCCAAGAACAGGTAAGCAGTTTAAATCGACCTATAACCACTAATGAAATAGAAGCAGTCATAAAAAAAAAAAAGCCCAGGGCCAGAATGGCTTCACTGCAGAATTCTACCAGAAATTCAAACAAGAGCTGATACCAGTACTCCTCAAATTGTTCGACATAATAGAAGCAAAAGGGACATTGTCAAACTCTTTTTACGAGGCTACAATCACTTTTATTCCCAAGCCACACAAAGATACAACTAAACAAGAGAACTACAGACCAATATCCCTCATGAACATCGATGCAAAAATACTCAACAAAATATTGGCGAATCGAATCCAAGACCACATCAAAAAAAAAAAATCATCCACTATGATCAAGTAGGCTTCATCCCAGGGATGCAAGGATGGTTCAACATATGAAAATACATCAATGTAATCCACCATATAAACAAACTGAAAAAGAAAAACCACATGATCATCTCACTAGATGCTGAAAACACCTTTGACAAAATCCAACATCCCTTCACGATAAAATCTTGCAGAGAACAGGAATAACAGGAACATATCTAAACATGATAAAAACAATATACACCAAACCAACAGCCAACATCAAACTAAATGGAGAGAAACTCAAAGCGATTCCTCTAAAATCAGGAACAAGACAAGGCTATCCATTCTCTCCATATCTCTTCAATATTTTACTTGAAGTTCTAGTTAGAGCAATAAGACAAGAAAAGGAGATCAAAGGGATACAAATTGGAAAGGAAGAAGTCAAACTTTCACTATTTGCAGATGATATGATAGTCTACATAAGTGACCTGAAATACTCTAACAGGGAAGTCATACAGCTGATAAACACCTTCAGCAAAGTAACAGGATACAAAATTAACTCAAAAAAAAAATCAGTAGCCTTGCTATATACAGATGATAAATGCAATGAGAAAGAAATCAGAGAAAGATCACCCTTCACAAAAGACACATGCAACATAAAATATCTTGAGATAACACTAACCAAAAAAGTGAAAGAGCTGTACAGTAAGAACTTTGTGTCTTTAAAGAAAGAAATTAAAGAAGACACCAGAAAATGGAAAGATCTCCCATGCTCTTGGATAGGTAGAATCAACATAGTAAAAATGACAATCTTGCCAAAAGTAATCTACAGATTCAACGCAATCCCGATCAAAATCCCAACACAGTTCTTCACAGCCCTTGAAAGAACAATAGTCAACTTTATATGGAAAAACATAAAGCCCAGACTGCTGTCTGGGAGGCCAGCACAGGACTGATCCAGACCCCTGAACATGGATGTCAATGAGGAGGCCTCTGCACTCTAGGGGCCCCCTGGTAGTGGATTAGTATTTTTCCCTGGTGTAAGAAGGGACTTTGAGAGCCCATCCCACGTGAAGGGATGCACTCTCAGCCTGGACACATGGGGGAGGGACTAGGCCCAGGCCAGGATCATGTGGTGGACTTTTGGGAGCCCCCATTGAGGGTCCTACCCTGCCTGGGGAGTGGAGGGTGGATGGGGTAGGGGGAAGATGGGGGGGATTGGGAGCAGGGCTAGGGGGAGAGGAGAGAGAGGAAGAAGGGATTGACATGTGAAGCAAGCTTGTTCCTAATTTGAACTAATAAAAAAATAATTAAGAAAAAAGCAGTCTATGGGCTGCATGGATGGCTCAGAGTTTGCTAAGGACCTTGCAGGAGACCAAAGTGCTATTCCCAGCATCCCACTCGCTGCACCTGGCAGCCCACAACTGCCTGAAAATCAAGCTGCTGGGGCTCCAATGCCTCCCAAGCACTACACTGGTATGTATAATTACACACACACACACACACACACACACACACACACACACACACACCACACATACACACACACACACACACACACACACACACACACACACATACACACACACACACACACACACACACACACACACACACACACACACACACACACACGTTAAAAAAATTAAAAAAAAACAAAACTTTTTTAAGTGATAGCCTGTCAGGAACTCCAAAACAGCAATTTTATGTTTATTCTAAAATGATTCAAGTTCAGAGAACTCAATAATTATGTGAACACGTGACATTCAGAGCTCACAAAATGGCTGTGGTTAGTTGTGCTGGTGTTGATGGTATATCCATCTCAAATGATCAAAACCAGCTGTCATAGATGGACAAAAAAAAAAGCCTAGGCAGGCTTGGGAGCATCTCTGTGAGTTGTTCATCGGTGCCATAGATCTGCAGAAGTGGAAGACACAACAGTAGATCAGACAGCCTGGGAATTCCTTCCAGTTCCCTCATGAGTGTGCATCAAAGAGGGAAGTGGGTATTTCCACAGAGGTCAGTATGGCTAAGACAGTAATGAAGCAGATCTGAAATCCCAAACACAGAAAAGTTCATTTGCATGTCCCTGAGTTTCAAGCAGCTGTGGATGTAATCACTGAAAAGAAACTCCTTCCCTTCCTATACTCCTGAATTCACAAAGACACAGTATACCTAGGCTGGACAGCTTTATCCCATTAAGTTAATTCATTAACTCTTGTACTCGTGTGTGTGTGTGTGTGTGTGTGTGTGTGTGTGTGTATGTTTAAATTTATTTATTATGTATACAGTGTTTTGTCTGCATAAATCCCTGCACACCAGAAGAGGGCATCAGATCTCCTTACAGATGGTTGTGAGCCATCATGTGGTTGCTGGGAATTGAACTCAGGACCTCTAGAACAGCAGCCAGTGCTCTTAACCTCTGAGCCATCTCTCCAGTCCCTTTTTTTATTGTTCTTGGGGGGTTGATTTTGAGACAGGGTTTCTCTGTGGCTTTGGAGGCTGTCCTGGAACTAGCTCTTATAGACCAGGCTGGTCTGGAACTCAGAGAGATCCGTCTGCCTCTGCCTCCCGAGTGCTGGGATTAAAGGCGTGTGCCACCACTAATGAAGTTTGGTTTTGATACCTGAGCTTCTTTTACACATTACTTGTTTATATAAGTAGCCTCAGGGGCCCAGGGGCCAAATAGATGATTTGACTTCCCCAAAATGGTACTTCAGGGCCTTTTGAATAAAGTACCTCAGTTTTTGTAAATTTAGCTCAATACCCACCCTGCAGACATTAAGGGTTAGATGTATGGGGGGTTCTCTTTTTTTTGTTTCTTTGGAAATTGTAATTACAGCATTTCCTCCCTTCCCTTCCTTCCTTCCAAACCCTCTCATTTACCCCTCCCCTTTCTCCATCAAATTAATGGCCTATTTTTAAAACCAATTATTAGTGCATGCAAATATGTATAGCTTACAATATATGATATATTCTTAACTATACAATTTGGTCAGTTCGGCTCTATACACTCATGAAAGATGATGAACATATGTTCAGAACGTCATAAGATTCCCCTCTCTTCAGCTCCTTCTCAATGCTCGTTCCTGGATCCTCACTGAAACTTCTCTTGGATATCTGGTGGCTACCCACAGTCACGGAGATCATTTTATAGGACCAGTCCCTTCACAAGTTCCAACCCCATGCCCAGCTTTAGGCCTGGTGGTAGCTGAAGTGGGCAGTCCAGGCCACTAGGGCTGCCTCCCTCCAGCAAGGGCAGAGCCAGCTCCCGCCCCCATGTTGAGGGGTGGGGCCATGTAGTGAGTCATTCTCTGTTCTGCCAACACAGAGACTTATTATTAATCATGAAAGCTTGACTGAGAGCTTCGGCTTGTTTCTAACTAGCTGTTATTCATTAACCCATTTCTATTAATTTACTTTCTGCCTCGTGGCTTTATTACCTCAATCTCCAAACTGCCCATCCTGCTTGCTCTGCATCTTCTGGCATCTCCACCTTCTTCTTCCTAGCAGAATAGAATAAGTGAAGGCAGTGAGGAACAGGCTGACCCTAAAATCCTGTCTAGATATTGGTCATTCAGCTTTTTGTTAAACCAATCAGTGTGACACCTATTCACAGCATACAAAAAGACTATTTCATAACAGGGCCAGCTCCCCCATGTGTGGAGGGCCATCTCTCCCAAGTGTGCAAGACCAGCTCTCCCATGAAAGTCAGGGCCGGTTCTCTTGCAGCAGTGTCCAGTAAGGTTCAGGGCCAGCTATCCCAGGGCCAGTAAAGGGCAGGAACAGCCCAGCAAGGCCCTCTGATTTCACCACATATGGTTCCTATGGCTCCCTGAGGTGACACAGGCCACAGACATCAACACAGACCCCAGCTGCATGCAGCAGGACCATAGGCCCAGACATGGCCCTCAGCAGCAGCTTGGATTCAGATGACATCCTGGCTCTGGGTAGAAGCACAGGCTACTCAGATCAGGATGGCTCTGGAGGTAGCACAGCCCCTGGACACCAACAAGGCCGCAGGTATTAGCCCTAGCCCCAGGCTTCTGTACAACCTTTGCTGACATCATGGACCTTGGACTTCCAACACAGACCTTGGCTGTGGTAGGACCACAGACCCAGACACGGCCCCTGGCAGCAGCCCAGGCCTGGACATCACCATGGTCCCAAGTTCCCAGAATGCCTCCCACACCAGCCTGTTCCTCACTGTCTTCATTTCTTCTATTCTGCCTCTTTCCACAGCACATGAACCATTCTGCTTCTCTTTCTTCTCTTTCTCTCCCATTTCTCCACAACATATTTTCCCATCATAACAGGACACACATGCCTGGTGCTGCAAGACGCTGGGATGGTCTGTGGGGTCTTCCTGCCAGCCCCTTGAAGACCCACACTGGCCCATAGGTGACTTGCACCTGCCTCTTTTTTGTTGTTTTGTTTTTTGTTTGTTTGTTTGTTTGTTTGTTTATATGTTGGGTTTTTTTTGAGACAGAGTTTCTCTGTGTAACTGCTCTGGCTGTCCTGGAACTCACTCACTTTGTAGACTATGTAACCTTAAACTCACAGATATCCACCTGCCTCTGCTTCCCAAGTGCTGGGATTAAAGGCGTGCGCCACCACCAACCAGTGCTCTTTCCTTCTGATTTGCTTTCTGTACTTACAAATTTTGTAGAATTTTATCATGTGGAATCATTCAGTCCCTATTATTTTTGTTAGACTTCTTTCTGTCCGTATAATTATTTTGAGACTCGCTCATGTGGCAGTAGTTCACTATTTTCTTAAACACCATAACTTGTCATTTTCTTGCATGGACATATATATTCATTCACACATCAATAAACATTTAGGTTGTTGCAAGCTTTTGACTATTTTAAATTAGGCCCTCGTGACTGTTCATCTGGTAAACTTGTAGTTTTATATACTTTCCTGACTCCTGGATAAAAATGTGGTGTGTAATAATTGGATCACAAGATAAAATATATGTAACTGTTAAAAGAAACTGTCAAATTAATTTGCACACCGGTTGTACCATTTCACATTACTAACAATGGTGAATGAGAGCTCTGATTGACAAAACCGGGGTGCTCAGGTTTTTTGTGTTGGCTGTTCAGTTTTAGTTTTTAAATAAGGTCTGACTATGTCATTCAGGCTGGCATTGAACTCACAATTCTCCTATTTCACACTATTGAGAGTTCTGGGGTTTCAGGTTCCTGCCATTGTGCTTTACTAGCCCCCTTTCTCCCCCCTACCCTGTACAAGTGATCAAATTCAAGAGCTTTTCTGAAAGAGAACAAATAGGGTTGTATAGGAAGGTTTGGAGGGAGGAAAGGGAAAGGGGGGACTTAGGTAATTGTATTAAAATCTTGAAAATAAAAGAAATAATATTTTAAAAATTGAAGACCTTATATATTCTAAGCAAACTCCCTCTCTACTGCTGTGCTACATCCACAGCCCACCAGCCAGTCTTCTGAATTTAGGTCATTTGAGCATGCACGCAGTGACATCTTGTGGCTTTGATTTACATTTCTCTAAAGACTAATGAAATTGGTCACCTTTTATAATAAGAATACATTCATTTTACAAAATAATGGGCTTCACTATGACATTTTCATACATGTGTATCGTGTACTCTGATGAGACACAGCGCCAACCCCTGGTTCCCTTCCCCTGCTGGTCCTCTTCCTTTTCTCCAATAGTCCCCTTCTTGTCTTACATGCATTGTCTAAAGTCTGGGTTCTGTATATGAGACAAACATGATTTGTCTTTATGAATCGAGCTTATTTCCCTCCAGTTTCAACTCTGCAAATAACAACTTTTATTCTTGTTTTAGACAGGATTTCTCTGTATAACAGTCCTGGCTGTCTTGGAACTCATTCTGTAGACCAAGTTGGCCTCGAACTCACAGAGATCCGACTGCCTCTGCCTCCCGAGTGCTGGGATTAAGGGCGTGCGCCACCATGCCTGGCTATTTGATTCTTTATGTCTGAATAAAATTCCATTGTGTGTGTCACTTTTCCTTTATCCATGTGTCAGTTGATACATATCCAGGCATATTCTAGACCTTGGCTTTTATGAATAGCCAACTAAGCATGGATACACAGGTGTCTCTGTGGTTTGCGATATGGTACACAGTCCTGCTATATTCCCACGGAGTGATATAGCTAGATTGGTTGTTTTGGGGGATCTCCCTACTGACTTCCACAGGGGCTTTATTACTTTGCATTCTTTCTAATGGTATAAAAGGGGCTCTTTCAGCAGGTCCTGCACCTTGCCTGGGCAGCACAATAGAGCCAACCCTATTGGCAGAGGTTTGAGCGAGCCAGTCCCAATATTGTAAGCATGGAAGAGCTGTCCCTCTTACTCACCTCTCATGTGGCAGCATGGGTGGGAGAAAGACGTCCCCCCATCAATGCCAGAAGAAGGTGGGAGAGCTGGCCCTGAGGTCATAAGGGCGGGAGAGCTGTCCCTGCCCCTCATCAGCTGCAGCACTTGGGAGAGTGGACCCTACTCCTCTCCTGGGCAACACAGTAGAGCTGGCCCTGAAAGTGTTGGTGTTAATGTTTTTATTTAAAAGCAGGAAAAGAAAAAAGATGCAAGATGAGACATATTGACTAGTTTATTATAAGGCCCGGTAGAGTATGGAGACTAAGAGAGAAGAGGAACAGGGGTAATGGCTGACCGCCATGGCCAGTCGCCATAGAGGCAGAGAGAGTGCATAGGTGAGAGAGAGCCAAGAAGAAACACAGAAGGAGAGTAAAGAGGAAGCAGAGAGAGAGAGAAGCAGGAAAGTTGGGACTTTTAAAGGGAAGACTGTGCATGCGCACTGAGGTTCCACGCATGCCCAGAGTCATCATGGGTAATGGGTGACGTGTGATGACGTAGCACGTTTTCTTGCGCATGCCCTGACTGTTGTCAGGGGGCAGGGTCTGTCTCTTAAAGAGGTAGATCTGATCAGCATCAAAGCCTGAACCTTTCAGTCAGTGTGGGAGAACTGACCCTGAGGAGAACTGGACTACAATTGCTATCACTGCAAGGGGTGAACTCACCAGGGCAATGCAGTAGGGCTCACCCTTGTGGTGAGGACAAGGGAGAGCTGTCAGGCTGGCCAACCCAGCAGCTACTCAGGCCCAAAACCAGAGTGTATGTTGGCCCACCCCAATATCCACCCCATCTGTGAACTACTGGAGCATGTGAAGGAACTGGTCCTTCAGCCCCAAAGCTGCAGGATGTCTACAACACAGGGCAACAGTAGGATAACTAGGAGGAGTTCCAATGAAGGTTCAGCATCAATAGTGTAGCAAAACCCAGAGGCCTCGAAGCAGACCAGTGACTGCAATGAACACTTGCAAGTAAAGATATATGTTCTAAAAGGTTTACTCGAAGACTCACTCGAAGACTACAGCTTCCATGATGAGATTTTACATTTTTTTCTCTTAAATTTTATTGGGGGGGGGTGTGTGCAGTGGGTAGACACACGGAGATGAGAAGTGAATGGGATCGAGATGCATGATGTAAAAGAAAAAAAGAATAAATAAAAAGAAAATTTTAAAAAGGGGAGAACTCTTTCTCTCTCACAGCTTACCAGCATTTATTAGTTTTCTTGATCACTGTTCTGACTGGGGTGAGGTGAAATTTTATGGTAGTTTTGACCTGTGTTTCCCTGCTGCCTTAGCATGTAGAACACATTTACGTCTATCTATTGGCCATTTGTGCCGCTTTTGAGAATGGGCTACTCAATTCTAATAATTCTCATTACTTATCGATTTTTACTATTTGGGGGTTTAGTGTTTGAAGTTTTAGTTCTTTATATCGTCTGAACATTAATCTCCTATCAGCTATATAGCTGGCAGAGTGTCTTCCATTTTGTAAACTGTCTCTTCATTCTGTTTCCTTTGTTGCTTTAATTTCATGTAATTCTAATTGTCAATTCTTGGGGTAATTGGAGTGATTACTTTTCTGATTGCCTAATTAACATTCATATCTTCTTTGATTTGTTTAAATCTTTTCCCTGTTTGTGTGAGTATATATGTATATATAATATCCTCTCAAAAATTACTTTTTAGTTAGTTCATACTACATCAACATGGGGAGATAAATTACTACCTCCAAAAATCCTTTATCTCCATACCTGCTAAAGTATTTTACACATATAAAATGTAGAAATTATCAGTCCATTTGTGGGGATCTCTCTGTTGTGCCCAAACTCTGAACCCCAAAATCACCAAGAGACCCAAGTGATGCAAAAGCAAAGAGTCTTTAATTTTATGAGTTAACCCAGGTTCCTCCATCCATCTAACACAACGGGTAAAGCAGGAGGACCTTGAGCAGCAGTGGGGCAGGGAATATATTGGAGTAGAGCAAGGGGAGTGTCTGGGGGTCCACAAGCTCATAGCAACAGTCTCAGGATTGGTTCACCTCCAGACTTGGGCAACCTGTCCTGGGCTGATTGGTTAACTGCAGCTGCAAAAAGATTGCTAGACCTAGAGGCCACCCCAGGGTGGTTGTTATGCTCTGCATTCCATTGTCACCAGAGCATGCCCGCTAACTTCTGATCGGTTCCTTGCCACATGGAGGGTATCTGGCTTCCTAGTGTATAGGGCAAGGTCAGGCAAGGTCAGGAGCTCAGACCATGTTGCTGAGTCAGAGGCCTATATATTGCTGGGTCTTTTCTGCAGGTTGTCATGGATGCCCAAGCAGGGGGCTCCAAGTGTCATGACCAACTGGCAGGGAAACAATCTGGGTGAGGTTAAGAATGAAACCCAGGTCAGCACAACTTTAGCCAATGCTGGGTCAAAAACTTTTGAAGTCTGACCAAGCAGATTATTTTTCCTACACATTTAAACACAGTAAAATTTGAGAGGAAAAAAAAAAAGAAAAGAAAAGAAAAGAACCTCACCCAGCCTCCTGCTTTAGGTAAAAGTGGCTTAACAGTGATGTGCAGAGCATAGCAACTGCCCTGGGAGGGCCTATAGGCCATAGCAACCAGTTAACCAATCAACACAGGACAGGTCACCCAAGCCTGGAAGCACACCAATCCTGAGACCGCTGCATATCCCTAGACACTCCATATCCCTTGCTCCTCCCAATAAATTCACTGCCTCACAGCCCCTTGGGATCCTTCTCACACCATTGACTGTAATGAATGGACAAAAGGCCCAAATTAAAGACAGTTAACTCGTTAAGCAATAAAAGACTCTACTTTTGCATCAGAACAGGTCTCTTGGTGATTTGGGGGTTCGGAATTTGGGCACAACAATCACAACAATGATTCACTCATGACTACATTCAAACTCCCTTATGAAGTACAACTCTACAGCAAAGCACCTATGACCTTCACTATAAGAATGAGTTCCATAGCCTGATAAACAGAGCTCAGAAATCTGGGACTAAGGAGGGAGGATTTGTAATAAGCATAAAGATGGGTTCTATTGATCGAGAATGGAACATACATGGGTCCTCTTTCATAAGGATGGGTTCTATTCACTGAGAGACAAAGCTCAGGATATGGACCTAAACAATGCTCAGGATTTTGGGGGATTTAGGTAAAGGCTGGCTCCACAGAATAGCAAAAGGTCATCAGATATTAATTAACATTTCCATTCACAGCCTTCTGGATGGAAAATAGACAGGCACATCCCTTCCATTGAAGAGAGAAAGACTGTTTAACAATTCTGGTTTCTTTGGTGCTTTCTGTAAATTGTGCCTTCTATATTCATTTAAGAAGTTGAGCATAAAGTTACATTCTGTTTGGAGCATAAGAATTCCCCAAGTCTATACTGCCTCAGGAGTCTTACAGAATTCAAATCATCTTGGAGCAAAGAATAATGGAAATCAATTGTTGCTATGCACAGATTCCTTTTACAAAAGGGAAAAAATCCTACAGGGAATTGGAAATCAAACGGGCTAAAAAGTCAAGCAGTGTTTGTAAGTAGCTCTGGGACAGAGAACAACACAAAGGTCTTTTTGTCTACATTTGTTATGCCCAGATCACAGGGACCTGCAAAAGACCACCATGGAGACCAAATATTCTATGTAAAAGCAAAGCGCCTTTATTCAAGTTTGAGCTTGGACTCTCTGTGTTTCCAACACATTGGCACAATCAGAGAGTTTTGAGTTGGGGTGGGGGTTTTATCATAGCAGAGGTTGGGGTGAGGGATTTCTAAGGATCAGGACTACTGATTGGCTGACATTTGCCTAGGGGTGTCTGGGTGAAAGGGGATAGGTGTGTACTGGGTTAAGGGACATTGGTGATCCTATCTACAATGGTTAGAACTGAAGGGACCAGCTCCCCATTTCAGCAGCCTAACACATGCTTGCCTGACCTTGCCTTGGTCACTAGGAGGTAAGATGCCTGCCTTGTTGCAAGGAACCAATCAGAAGTTAGCTGGTAGTGCTATGCATTACGGCTCTGGGTGTGCTTTTTGGACAAGTGCACAGCAATGACTCGCAGAGCATAGCAACCGCCCTGAGAGGGCCTATGGGAGGGCCTATGGGCCATAACAACCAGTTGGCCAATAAACACAGGGCAAGTCCTTCAAGTCTGGAGGCACACCAATCCTGAGCCTGTGCATACCCCTAGACACTCCCCTTACGCTGCCCTAAAAGATCTAGGTCCCGTGGCTTCTCAGAGCCTTTTCCCAGTCATCTGCCACGGTGGATGGATGAAAGACCCAGCTAACATGGGGTTAGCTCATTAAACAACTGCAATAAAACCTCTTGCTGTTTGCATCAAGCTTTCACCTCTGCCTGGTGATTGGGGTCGCTGCAGTCCTGGGCCGAAATCCTGGGTCCCTGAGCCACCAGGGGTCTTTCAGAACATTTAGGTGTCTCCTTTTGAATGTTAGTTATTTTCCCCCTTGGATGCTTGACAGGTCTGTTCCTGGGTGGTACCTAGATCCTAGTTTGTGGTCTTTCCTGGAGTCAGGTGCTGCCTAAGGGTAACCTGAAACTCAAGACTGCTTTCTGGTTTTTCTCTATTGAGCCTGTCATGGCAGGTATGTACCAAGTTGCCCTGGGCCCTACAAATTACCTGCCACATCAGCACAGCTCACAGAAGTGTGGCACCTCCTATCTCCCAGGTGGCTGCACTGAATAGTAACAGCAATATTCACATGAGTTTATTTTATCCCAGTAAGACCAATGAAATGTAAGACTAGGAGTCCTTGAAAACTTTTATCTTAAGAGTGTTCACAGAGGCCTGAATGTGAATACAGTGGAGCAGATATGGACTGTGGTACTGCTAGTATGATGGGCTAGTAAGCAAGTGTGCATGCCCTTGCCCAGTGAGGAAGACAGGATTTTTCAGAGATATCTGCAGTGATACGTGCAGTCTACAGTAGTTTACTCAAATGTGACTGTCACTCCAATAATGGAATAACAGTCTCTAGATCCCCTTGACTTGAATTTGGGTATACATTTGTGATTGCCTCAGCCAAAATAAAACTGCTATAGAAGTAAGTTCTCTGAGTTGGGAGTGTTATGGTGGAAGCGTCACCCCAGTCCCTGGCATCCATATACCCAAGGAGTCTGGAATGTTATGGTGGAAGTTCCACCCAAGCCCCTTCCCCCATCTCCATCTAAACCCTGCTGCATCTCAGGAACCCTGTCAAATGATAACATCTCCACCAGAGTGCTCAAGACTACTCCCAAAGGGTATTAAAACTGCCTCTCAGAAAACAGACACCTGATTTTTCTGGTCTCCTTTTCCCATATCCTCCCTCTCTGGGGGACTGGAAGTCACTAGGGAGCACTGTATCCATTTCTAATTTGGTTTGCTTTGGTCTGATTTGGATGGCTGCCTCGGCAGAGAGACTTATTGGGGTGTAGAAACTTTTCAGGGAGAATCAGAATAAAATGCATCTGTCCAATGCTTTCTTGGCACCGTCATTCTCAGAACCACTCTAACCATGTTTAGAAAGTCTTAAAGTATTTTCCCATACATGGCCTGTCATTACATAGTTAAAACTGAAAGCGATGTGATGAAACACTGACACACACCAATACTAGGGAAAATAGGAGCCATCGCTCTCCTGATGTGATGCCCTAGTCACAGCTATCCCTTTTGGTGGTGCACATGTACGGTTACAGCACTAAAGAGGCTAATGTAGGAGGATTTGAGTATGAAACCAGCCTCAACTACACAGCCAAACACTTTTTTTAAAATTGAAAAACAAAGTAAACCAAAAATAAATAACAAAAATCCTAATTGCTGGGATAGTTGTAGTAATAATAATATAATCTGGGCATGGTGGTGAATGCACTCAGGCAGATCTCTGTGAGTTGGAGGCCAGCCCTGTCTACATAGTGAGTTCCATGACAGCCAGGGATACATTATAAGACCTTCTCTCAAAAGAGTAAACAAAAACATTAACACCAACACCAAAAAGAAACTGAATACAATATGAAATGTAAGAGCACGTGTTGCCTGATGTTCGGTTGGAACCTCCTGATCACTCCTGCTTGATCCAGAGAGCCCCATCCCTCCCCCCTCTCTGTCAACCACACTCTTTCAGAGAATCTCCAACAAAGAAGGCCCAAAAAGCTAAGTTCCACATTCTTGGTGGCTACAGCAGCTCCTCCCCTGAAGTTGCTAGCAGCCCAATTCCCTACCTAAAGCATTCAGCATTTGACCATATTTGGACACAAACCCAGCTGGAGGCAGACACATCATAACCCCTCACCTACAAGCTATATAATCTCTCTGCTTTAGTTCAGGCAGGTTTCTTCTCTGGCCTTGATCTCTGGGAGTGGAGAACACACCCAGGAGTTGCTTTGCTCAAACCTGTTAATACTTTTTCAACTCAGCTTAATCTGGCTTACTATGTCAGCAAAGAAACCTATTATCTGGGTACAAAAAACCTATTACCTGAGTTTATCAAGTAATGCTAATCAAACATCCTTTACTTCCCATGTTCTTGTACAGTTGTGACAAATCACACTAATTCTCAGAGAAAACAAAACACATATGGGTAACTTCTCCCAAATAGAGGAAGTATTATTGCAAAATGAAGCTTCATAATAGTAAGCCGACAAGATGTCTCAGTATATATAGGTGGTTGCCACCAAGCCTGATGATCTGAGTTCAGTTCCCAGCTCCACATGGTGGAAGGCAAGAACTGATAATAGCATCCTCTGGCTTCCACATTCATACTGTGGCATTTACACACAAACACACACTCACTCACTCAATCAATAAAATTTGTAACAATATTAAGTTCCACAATAATTTCACATGTACATTCTTAAAAAAAACTGTTTGTAACCTGAACCATATTTGAACTTGAAATCATATTTGTATTGTAATCTTGAGAAAATTTAAAAAGAATATTATAGAATAACACAATACAAATATTTTCTGAAAAAAAAAATATTATGCTTCACTTCATGTGTAACATTCTCAAAAAGCCAGACAGCCATTTAGTCAGGATAGATATGAGGTTAAAAAAAAAAAACAATGTGATCAAATAAAAGGAGGTACTGAAATTGTCCTTTGTTAGCTTCCTGGTAAGATCATATTGCTGAAGATGCCATATACTTTGGCTGTAGGGCATAGAGATAACAGTCTCAAATGGACTGGGAAAGTTCTCCCTTGCTGGCTAGCTTTCATACTGCTGGAAAGTGCTATGCAGGAGGTTGGGGGAGAAAGATATCAATGATCTACTGTAATCTGCATGCTGGAATATGGACCTACCAGTGTCTACTGGTGCAATACTGGCATGACTATTGGGTAGTCAACCACTTTATGTTTGGATTTGAAGCCTGCTCCACAGGAGAGAATTTCATGCCTGGCACTGGAATTCTGATCAAAAGTTCTTGACTGGGGAGATCACAGGCCCCAGAATATAACCTGCTATTAGTATTTTGCTAAATGGTTTGCTGTCAAATTGTCTTTTAAATATTTATGTTTATACCCATAAAGCTATGTTACTCTCAACCTTTATCAGAAAAGCCTTACTTTTTTATTTTTTTTTATTTTTTTTGCAGTGGATAGAGGAGGGCCTAATTGGTCAAATGCTGAGAATAAGATACTGAGTGCTCAGCCCTAAAAGAAACATCAGTATTGACCTCACCACCACCCAGGCTCGGGGAACCTCACATAAAAAGAGACAGAAAGTAAGAGCTGAAGGTGGGAAGGAGTGCTGGGAAATGTTGCCTTCTGAACATGGCAGGACAATCACACTCATGAACTCACAGCAGCTGCTTGTGGTGATGTTTTGTTTATGATCTAACAAGTAAGCGTTGCCTGAAGAACAGAGTGCAAGTTAGAGTCAGCCATAGAGGCCAGGCAATGGTGGCAGACACCTTTAATCCCAGTAGCCACAGTAGTTAGGCAGAGAAGTTGGGCAGTGGTGGTGCAAGACTTCAATCCTAGCACTAGACAGGAATATAAGGCAGGTGGAGACAGGAGTGTAATATATTCAGTCTGCAGCCACATTGAGGATAGGATCGCTCCTTTTGGTCTGAACTTTGGTAGAGGTGAGAACTCTCTAGTGGTGGCTGCTTTGCTTCTCTGATCAGCTTCCTCACCCCTAATATTTGACTCCCGGTTCTTCTTAGTAATACTAATTAGAATTCATGCTACAGCTGCAGTTACCTGCACAAGACTCAACAATATCAAGCCAGCCAAAATCCCAGCATAGATGGGCTTAATGATCTTCAGGTCCTCAGTGAGAAGAAATTGACAGTTGATAGCAGTGTGGAGAGTGAAAATCATTCTCTTTGAGTTCCTAAGCTCCACACCCATGCATATTTGAATGCCATTAACTGGTCTTAGTGGGGTATAAAATAAAAAAGACATGGAGTTGGGAAGGGATGTGTCAGTGGAATCTGTAAAGAGTTGAAGGGGTTAGGGTTATTTCATACATTTATGGAATTCTCAAAGATAAAGAAATTTTTAATATAAAAAGTAATAATTTTATTACTTGTAGGTTTCAACATTCTTCCCATGGTAGAACACATTTTAGAGGACAAGTTTCAGAAAATTCGCCTTATGGGAAAGCATTCTAGGATTACATTTCAGCTATTAAGAAAAGCCATGAAAGTTCAGAGGGTTTTGAAAGAGACAGAAAAAAAAGAAAGAAGAAGAATGAATGAATGAATGAATGGATGGATGGATGGATGGGAAATTTGCAGGTGTTTTGCTAGGTGTCAATTAAGGGGTTAGAGTACTAAGAGCAAGCACTTTGATATCAGAAAATACCATCAAAGTCACTCTTTCAGTGATTTAAAAGGCAATTTTAATATCTTAAAGTTCAATTTACAAGCTAGATTGGAGGAATCTATATTATTCTATTCTACATTTTAGTAGAATAATAAATGAGGGGGAGAAGTAAAGTGAGTGGACCTGCTTTGACTCTTTACCTAGCTAAGAGAACACTTGAAGTGTTATGGTGGGAAACAGTGAGGAATCAAGAGCATAATTTAGTAGAAAAGTTTGTTGTTTTTTTTGTTTTTATTTTTGTTCCTTTGTTTTGTTTTTGTTTGTTTGTTATTTTATTTTTTGCTTTTGAGGTCATTGGTTTTTTTAATAACATTAGCCACTTGCAGATGGGGAAGCTGGAGCCTAGTGGAAACTAGCAGCATCCCACATAACAAAGGGAATTCTTTATGGTTATGGAATATTAGTTAAAGATGTGTTACATTCTTTTATGCCATGGAATATTTGTTTAATGATACAAAGATGTGTTGCAATCTTTAATGTTGCATTTGTTTAACTCTGTAAAGCTGTGTTACTCTGCCTGTCTAAAACACCTGATTGGTCTCATAAAGAGCTGAATAGCCAATAGCTAGGCAGAAGAGAATAATAGGTAGGGCTGCCAAAGAGAGAATAAATAGAAGGAAAAAAAAGAGAAGAGGAAAAACAAGAAAGAGAGGAGAGGAAGATGTCAGGGGCCAGCCCCACAGCCAGACACAGAATGAGAAGGAAAGAAAAGATACACAGAAATAGAGAAAGGTAAAAACCCAGAGACAAAAGATAGATTGGATAATTTCAGTTAAGAAAAGCTGGCTAGAAACAAGACAAGCTAAGGCCAGGCATTCATAACAAAGAATAAGTCTCCATGTATTTATCTGGGAACTGGGTAGTGGGCCCCCAAAGAGCAAAGAAAAAAAATACCTATTCTGTACACTAATAGAAGGAGTTTAAGGGGGAAGGTTAATTAAGAGATTAGCAGATTACTGAAGGTACCAGACAGGCTACAAGGTCTGTCTAATGACTTGTGGCTGGTAAGTGTTAAGAGCTTGATAACTTAAGGAAGATATTAAATAGGACATAAAGTGTGGCTGCTCTCCTTCAAAGGGATCCTTTTGTTTATATGTAAGAGAAGTTATTTAAACCAGGTGTGGTGGTGCCTGCCTTTAATCCCAGGCAAAGGCAGGTACATCTCTATGAGTTTGAGGCCAATCTAATGAACAACAAGAGTTACATAGTTAGACACACACACACACACACACACACACACACACACACACACACACACACACCAAAGAAACAACTATATGGAATTAGGGGTTGGAGCAAGGTTCTCAAGGGATTTATGGGAATCAGCTTCAGCTCTGACTACTTGCAACTGAAACTGGTCCATTACAGAACCTAAAGTCAGGCTCTTCATGTCTATCCTGTGGCATTTGGTCACTTGGAGATCCTAGAGATATCCACATGAGACTTTGTGGTGTGCTGGCCTAAATGACTTGAGTTAACAGATGGATTAGAAAAGGACCTTTAAGGTTACAAAGATAAGTTGGTCTTGGCAAAGTCTGATGAATCAGCTGATGCAGCACTGAGAATTGATAATGAGATCAATGGGGAGCATGGCGGTCTACTAAGCTTTTGGTACTTTGGCACCAATATGTTAAAGTGTGCAATGAAAAGCCAGATGGAGTGATGGTTCACTATAGACAGTTACTGAAACATCCCGTGCAATAAAGCCAGTCAATTGCAGTGGAAGATCTAGAATGTGCTGGAGATCCAACAGCAACCTTAAAGGGTCTTACTAGAATAAAATGAGTCTAGCTAAATTCTCATAAATCCTTATAATGAAAATATTGAGTAGTTCCCCACTGGGAATAGCAAAACCCTTTATTGTTGGCTGTTGGTTGTTTTCAAAGTACTTGGAATGTACAAAGGGAAACTCGGCTAAATTACCTACACAGTCATTGCCTTCATTATTTTCTATGGTGTTCTGATAATGGAAAGAAAGCTTTACTACAGAGAGCTGTGTAACACTGGATTTCAATTCTGTAGCATACAGGTGAGTCTGCTTCTTAACATTAGACTTATTGAGGTATAATTTACATGCGGAAAACATTATTCTTTCTAGTTGTATTGTTCCACAAATTTTGAAAGACATGTACACTTAAACATCAGCACGATAATCAAGACATAGAATGTTTCTTAGCTCAAAAAGTCCTTTTTACCATTTGAAAATAATACCCTGTTCTTAACTCTAGATGTTGACAGTCAATGGTCTGATTTAATATTTATTTGATATTATATATTACATACAATGTAATATATTATATCCTATATTATAATAAACTATTATAAATATTTATTTATATTTTCCTAAGTGTCACGTGAATTATATCTTAGGGTAACCTTTTTTTAAAAAACACAAGGTCTCACTATTTTTTTAAAGACTAGGTTGTCCCAGAACTCACAAAGATCTGCCATCTTCTCTCTCTACTCCCCAGTGCTGGGATTAAAGGCATATGCCACCATGCCTGGCTTTGTTTTGCTTTCAGCTTTGAAATATAGGATAAATTGAAAAGATGGATCCAGGGAAGACAGAAATTACAACAAAACAGGTTGGAGCAAGTATATCTAAAAACATTGTCTTATATTTAGCTTTTATGTAGCTATAAACAGTTCTGAGATTTTTCTAATGTTGTTGTATTGGTCAATAGCTCATTTTAATTGCTGAATAACACTGCCATGTTATGTAAATTTTATTTATTTGTATTGTGATTGATATCTAAGTACATCACAGCCCAAACAAGTTGGTATCTGAAAAAGACTATCTCACGGTAACACCCTGAATAATGTTTGACTACATACATATCTGGATACAATGAGCCAGCCAAGGTAAATAATAGTCTACATTAAAATAATCTACATTAATCTACATTAGATCCAATGTAATGATTGTTTAAAATACTACCCAGAAATGGTTTTATGGTTGAAATTTTTATGGCAGGATATTTTTATAACATAAAGTTGTGTTTACAACAAGAAAGATAAAGTTTGCAATACATTAAGAAAGAGAAAATGGGGGGGAAGGGATTGACATGTGAAGCAAGCTTTTTCCTAATTTGAACTAATAAAAAATAAATATAAATTAAAGAAAGAATTCCATTTGTCTCATGAAGAATGACTTAGCAAGTAAATAGATACTTAGCATTTTTTGTCCTTAAAAATGGAAGAATCTATAATCAAAATTGGATTTTTCTCATACAGCTATGTTATATAAACTTAAACTTCTATATTTACTTAAACACAATTTATACTGATGAAGTTAAAAATTTCTCTTAACTTTTTCTATTTATGGATTGATGATATTTATAAAGTTTAAGAACCTATCGGTAGTTCAGGCCACTGTATTGGGTCCCACTGTGTAAAATGATAATGCATGCAGTATAAGTTTATCAAAGAATATGATGACCCTCAAAAAAAAAGAAAGAGAAAACACTTGTAGCTAGTCATGTCAGCCATCTCAATTAAGAGGTGAGACTTTTCTTAGTTATACAGTATCTTGACCTTCTTATGCCTGAAAATTTGCCAGTGGTGTGTTTTGTTGTGACCCAGAAATCTCATCTACTATTAAAAAGGTCACACGCTTTCTCCAGGTGTTTCATAATAGCTGGATACTATGATCTAAGAACTGTTCTTTGGATATCCTTGTCATGACTAATCCTGAAGTGAAAAGCAGCAAGGGGGAAGGCTAAGAAACTATCTAGACAATGACCATGTCAGGTGATGTCACAGTCTGGTACTGGACATGATGGTACTCACACTACCAGTTCACAATGCCCAGTATAGCAACATCATGACCAGACTCTTCAAATGAAGATATTCCACTATGATCCTCTTATATAAGTTGTGTCCTGTCAACTTGGCTGAGTTTGGAATCGTTGGGAGATATACCTGAGTATATCTATAAGGGCATTTCTGGAGAGGATTAACTGAGGAGGAGAGATCCATCCTTGATGTGGGTGGTATCATCTCCTGTGCCAAGCATACAGACTAAAAATAAAAAAGAGGGAAAGGAAAAAGCCAGATAAGCACCATCAATCATCTTGATGTACTTTCTGACTACCATGTCAGCTGCCTCACCCTCTGGCTGCCATCCTTTTCTCGCCACAATGAACTATATCCCCTTAAACTGTGAGCCAAAACAAGTCCTTTCTCCTTTAAATTACTTCTGTTGGATATTTCATCAAAGCTCTCAAAGAAGTAACTGATACAAGAAATTGGTAGCAAGAAGTAGCATTATTGGTCTAAGAAACCTGACCAAGAGGTTCTTAGCTTTTATGAACTGGTTTATAAGTGCAATGTTGAAGAGTTTGGCGCTCTGGGCTAAACAACTGGTAGAATGCTGTAAATAGAACTTAACAGCCACTATAGTGGGAATTTGAAAGCCAACAGAAATATGTACAGTCTAGTTTGAGCTTAGGATTCATAAAGGAACAAGACTGTACTGGGAATCCAGATAGAGGCCATTCTCATTTTAGTCATATGAAGAATCTATCTATGTTTTGTTTGTATCCTGAAAATGTTAGTGAGGCTAAATCTGAAAGTAATAGGGTAAGCTGTTTGGCAGAAAAAATTTCCAAGACAACATAGCATCCAGGGTTGTTCATGAATACAAATATGTAACAGACAGAGTAAAAATAAGAGAGCCATGAAGAGGGTTCATTGGGCAAGAGGACTTGTTGAGTAAACATAAGGATCTGAACTCAAATTCCCAGAGTTCATTTTTAAAAAAGCTGTGTGGTTAGAACAATCTAAGATTTACCACTCTATTCCCAATTTCAATGTGTGGAAAGAGGAGTCTAAGATTCACTGCCCTATCTCAGGGATCATGATATAAAGAAAATTTTCATCTGGATAACAGTACTTTGGTTTTATGTTGCCTTGAGCGGTAAAACATTTGGATTTTTTTTAGCCTTCTAGCAAGCTAATGAGCTAACCTGCTGGAGATACATGGTTGCTGTTACAAGTCTAGAGTTTTTGAGGAGGAGAGTCAGTATTTACTGCTCACAGCACAACAAGCAGTATATACATCAGCATATCTGTGTCAGTTTCTTTGCTCCTAGCCCAATGCAGAATATGTAATAAGCTCAGCATTGCAAAAGAGGAACCCAGTGCCAAGGGCCGGCACTTCTGGAAGTAGCAACAAACAGGCCAGTCTCTTTCGTCTCATAGTGATAGGTTACATGATAAGCATGGTGTGGTCACCTTGACCTACTTAGTTGTACATGTCTATCTACAAACATGATCAGTCTCAGGGAATATATAAGACTTGCAGTCTGGTGTACAAGGCAAAACTATGCAAGACTCAAGGCTGACATAGGCCTGCTTCTTATAGTAATCCACTCCTGTTTGTAGAACTCAAAGTTTCACATTAATCATTTTGATAAATGTGACTGGCACAACCTTCATTCTACCTATTTTATATAGGATTTAATTAGGGCATTATATTAGGTAGGGTTTCTGTTGCTGCGAAGAGACTCCATGACAACTCTTAAAAGAAAAACATTTAATTGTGGTGGTGGCTTACAGTTCAGAGATTCAGTCCATTACCATTATGGTGGGACATCGCAAACTGCAAGCAGACATGGTGCTGGAGAAGGAGCTGAGAGTCCTATGTCTTGCAGGCAATGGGAAACAGTGTGACCATCACACTGATGGAAACTTGAGCAAGAGACCTCAAACCCCACCCACACAGTGGTACATTTCCTTTAACAAGGCCAGACCTCCTAATAGCACCACTCCCTATGAGATAATGAGGTCCAATTACATTCAAACTACTACATTCTACTCCCTGGCCCCCATAAACCTGCAAAAATATCATAATGCAAAAGTTTCCATAGTTTATCACAGTCTCAACAATGTGTAAAAGTCCAAAGTCTCTTCTGAAAAAAAAAAAATTCTGGGCAGTGGGAGCTCACAACTTTAATACCGTCATTCCAAAGACAGAGGCTGGTGGATGTCTGTGAGATCAAGGCTAGCCTGGTATACAGATCAGACTGAATTCCAGGACAGACTCCAAAGGTACACAGAGAAACCCTGTCTCAAAAAAACCAAAAAAAAAGTATCTTCTGAGATTTATACATTCTCTTAACTGTAAGCCCCTATAAAATCAAAGTCAAAAAACAGATCACATTCTTCCAACATATAAAGACACAGGATACACGTTACCATTCCAAAACATAGGAAAGGGAACATAGTGAGGAAAGACTGGACCAAAGCAATGCAGAAACTCAGCAGGGCAAACTCCAAACTCCATCTCTATGTCTGATGTCAAAACGCTCTTCAGATCTCCATTTCCTTTCAGCTCTGTTGACTGCAACACACTTCTCTCTCTTGGGCTGGTTCCACTCCCTGTTAGCAGCTCTCCTCAGTAGGTATCCTACAATTTGGGCATCTCTAACATCTTGGGGTTTCCAAGGCAACCCAGACTTCAATTTCACAGCTTCACACAATGGCTTCTCTATCCACTTAGGGACACTCCTGACATGTGCCTGGCCTCAGCAGCTTTCCTTAGGTGTGGAGGCAAATTCCATAACCCTTTTCTTCTATCCTTAACTCTTAAAGCCAGAACCACATGGCCGAAGCTGACAAGTTCTGCTGCTTGCTGGGGTTGGAACATGACCCCCTTGTGCAATTACATCTTTACCAGCTTTCTGCCTTTCACTGCCCAAGTCTGGCTGTTGTGAAATTTGCTGTAGACCAGGATGGCCTCAAAATCTGAGATCCATCAGCCTCTGCCTTCTGAGTGCTGGGATTAAAGGCAAGTACTACCACAACTGGTTCTAACCTTTTCTTTTAATTTCATTTCACAAGTTAGAAATATAGCTGGGTAGGATCTTGCCCTGAGGTCACCACTCCCTTTATTACATTTTTTAATCTGTTTGTCTCCTTGAAAATATTTTTCCTTACTCAGCTTGCTCCTTTTCATTATATATTTTCATTAGAGTTAACACTAGTAACCACACAACAGAGACTATAGTAGGATCTTCTGAGATTTCTTCTGCCAAAAGAATTAATCCAAAACTCTTCACTTTAGCCTCAGGCAAAGTTGTCAGGCAAGGGAAAATAGCAGCCACGTTATTCCCCAAAATAACACAGGAATTATTTCTAGGCAATATAATAAAATTCTTATCCTCTGAATCCTCCTGATCAAGCTCTGGATAGTTCAAATCATTACCAACACCATTGTCTTCCATGTTCCCACTAGTATGGCCCATTAAGCAATGCTTAAATCATTACACTACTGTACTCCAAACAAAAACATGGTCAGGCCTATCACAGCAATACCTTAGTTCCTGGAACCAATTTATGTCTTAGGGTTTCTAATGCTGTGAAAAGACGCCATGACCATAGTAACTCATTTAATCTAGGTAGCAGCTTCCAGTTTACAGATTCAATCCATTATCATCATCAGTGGGACATGACATATTGTAGGAAGACAAGGTGTTGGAGAAGCAGCTGAGAGTCTTACATTTTGCAGACAACAGGAAATGGTTTGGCTATCACACTAAGTGAAGCTTGTGAAAGACCCCGGTGGCTCAGGCCCCCAGGATGTCAGCCCAGGACCGTGGCGACCCCAATCACCAGGCAGAGGCAAGGACTTGATGCAAACCGCAAGAGGCTTTATTGCAGTTGTTTAAGGAGCTAACACCATGTTAGCTCGGGCCTTTCATCCATCCACCATGGCAGATGACTGGGAAAAGGTGCCGAGAAACCACAGGACAAAGATCTTACTGGGCAGCGTAAGGGGAGTGTCTAGGGGTATGCACAGGCTTTGGATTGGTGTGCCTCAAGGCTTGAAGGACTTGCCCTGTGTTGATTAGTCAACTGGTTGTTATGGCCCATAGGCCCTCCCAGGGTGGTTGCTATGCTCTGCACATCATTGCTGTGCACTTGTCCATAAAGCACACCCAGAGCTGTAAAGCATAGCACTACCAGCTAACTTCTGATTGGTTCCTTGCCATGAGGCAGGCATCTGACCTCCTAGTGACCAAGGCAAGGTCAGGCAAGCACGAGTTAGGCTGTTATGGCTGCCGAAATGGAGAGCTGGTCCCTTCACTTGAGCAAAAGAAACCTCAAACCCACCCCGAGTGACATACTTCCTTCAATAAGGCTACATCTACTCCAACAAGGCCAGACCTCCAAATAGCGCCATTCCCTATGAAATTATGGGAGCCAATTACATTCAAACTACTATAGGCACTATCAACAATATCTAAGCAGTAGACCAAACTTAATATACAGTATTGATCTCAATTATAACCTCTGGACTCCTAAAACCCCATAAGCCACCAGGTGCTACTTTACAAAGCCAATGGGTTTCTCCTTATACATCATTTCCCCAAAATAATTTTTAAAAATTACTAGTTCTTTGAAAATTTTGTACATTGTACTTTGATCATATTTACTCTGTCCAGTAACTCCTCCAATATCTAACCCCCTGCCCTACCTACTCATAGTAGGGAGACACTCTAGCCCTGCCCCAGGTAACCCGCACAGGTGTGCCGGAACACGCCCGTGAGGGCGGGGTGAGGGGAAGTCTAAGGTGACGTAAAAGGGGTTCTTAAGGTACCGTGGACTCGTGGACGTTCTCTCTCCTTCTGCTGGCCCTGGTCCCGGCTCCCTCCTCCTCACTTTGGCTTGTGCTTGGCTGGTGTATCTGAATAAAGAAAACCTTAGCCCGATTGCCTGTTGAGTGGTCATTTGACAACTCATCTTTGTGTTTCTTCTCTCTTTCTTTAATCCATCAAGTCCTATTTGTGCTGCCTAAACACCCTTAGATGTGTGGCCATCAATTGGCACATTATCCACCCCTCAGAGGCACACCCTTAAAGAAAATAGACTCTCCCTCTTCCAGCAGGTATTGATTGCCAATAGCTGCACAGTGAGAGTGGGGCTGTAAAGAACACCTTCCTCTCCATGCTGGGGTATTTGGCTGGCTTGATCTTGCATAGGTTTACTGTTTGCTGTCACAGTCCTGTGCATCTGACCTGTTCTGTTCAGAAAGCACCGTTTACTTATAATATTAATCCTCTGTCTTTTACTAGCTTGTCCCTGCATAGTCCTGGAAGGCCCATTCTTGTCTCTCTTCAAACCCCACCTGCTCACTGGGCAGTGCCAGCACATGCCTTTAATCCCAGCATTCGGGAGGCAGAAGCAGGCGGATCTCTGTGAGTTTGAGACCAGCCTGGTCTACAAGAGGACAGCCTCCAAAGCCAGAGAGAAACCCTGTCTCAAAAAAACCTAAATAAATAAATAAATATAAAATAAATTAAATTAAAAAACCCCACCTGCTCAGCGTATCTCTGCAGAAAGAAAAGGCACCAAAAAGCTCAACCCCTCATTCTTGGCAACTATTGCAACTTCCTCTCCTGTTGCCATCAACCATCCAAGTTCCTACCTAAGAGCTCAGCTTTGACCATACATGGGTATAAACAAAGCTTGTGGTGGACACATAATCACCCCTTGCCTACAATCTATAAAACTTTCCTGCCCTGGCTCAATTGTGCAGCTTCTCAGGCTTCAGTTTCTGGGACTAGTGAACCAGGGAGTTGTGTTGCCTTCAAAATAACTGTTATCCTTTTCATTTCAGCTTGATCTGGCTTATTGAATCAGTGAAGAAACTTATATGGGGACAGATAACCTATTACTATCTTTCCTCCTCTTCCCCAATTATCTCTGAGCTCTGGGAGGAGGGGTGTGATACAGATGTCCCACTTAGAGCTGAATATTCTGCAATCTCTCATTCTCTGCACCTTGACTAGCGGTGTTTTCTGTGTTAATTCCCATCAACTACAAAAAGGAGCTTCTTGAATTCGGCTTGAGAGAAACACTGATCTAAAGGTATAATAATAAGTCATTAGAAGTCTCCAACATTATGTCTGTTTAGCAGAATAATAGTACTAGGTTCTCTCATATGGCCTGTCTAGCCATAGGCTCTTGATATCAGTTCCAAGCACGGTTTCCATCTTGTGGAGTGGGTCTTAAATCCAATCAGGCAATGTTTCGTTACTCCCATGACATTCATGCCACTATTGAACCTTTGGACATATCTTGCCAGGCTGATCATTAATGGAGCTTATTAGTGGGTACACAGTTTAGTAAGACTGACACCTGTCTCCAGAGGTATGCATAGCACCTTCTAGCACTACAGAAGCTAGACAGTAGGGATAAGGTTTCCAGGTGAGTTTCAGCCTGATTTCTCCGTGTTCACTGATTAAGACCCCTGTCTGAGATTTCTCTTGACCTGGTTAATAAACCAGGCTCAGCTAGATGTGTTGCCATCTAGACCAATTCTCTCACTGACAACAATCTGCCCAGTGATCTGAGGCTGACTTGACAGGTTTCTATCAAGTGATAATTAGTTACCACTTTAAGTTCGGGACAGTCCCCTTACCATGTTTTCTAATGAACTCCTCCATGTAAGGAGGTGCTTTTTCAGAAAGGTGAAAAAGGGTGGCTGTATCAGAAAGAACTATATGGTCATGTGTGTGGGGGGGGGGAGGATAATCAATTTCAAGTTCTTTAAATAACTGAAAGTCACTAGGGTACAAATAAATATGATATTGGGAGCAGAGAAATGGCCTTGTTCCTATCCAAATAAAGAAGCAAATGAGGTATATTTAAGGAAGAAAATGTTAAGATTGTAGAGAATCCCTAGTTGTACAAACATAATTCTGAAAGTATAGGTTGGTATTGCTACCAATATAGTGACACAGTCCCCCCAATCTAGAGGAAAGTTGAAGACTTTTGATGGAGACAATGATGGAGACAATTTTAAACTTATATTAGGCCCAAACTCCTCTCTACTTCCTCATGAACAAGTGGTTACGTGGAAAAGATGGAAGAAAACTCATACACAGACTCTGAGGAGTATGATAAGGACAGGAGATTAAAAAAAAATTGCTAAGCAGTTTGGGGGCAGGGACTCCCAAAGTGAACCATATTATTGTCCTTGCTGGAAGCATGGAATGTCCTTGGTTCTCAGGTTAGCTATGTTGGGGGGGCACCCCTCCTAATGGAGCCCCTGCCTGGAAGCTGCATGTGAGGGTGTGACTGAAACTCCAGTTCAGATACTTAGCCCTGATGAGAAGCTTTGGAAACGGATATTCCATTTCACAGAAGAAATGGGTTATATTCTTCCCCTGATGTCAGCCCATTTCCTGAAACATTTTATGATGCCCACTCTTGAGAGGAGAAATGTTACAGAAGCCTTAGAAGCCATCAAAGCTTTGCACCTAAACTTGCATTTCCCAGATAACACTTGTCTTAGTCAGGCTTTCTATTGCTGTGATGAAACACCATCACCAAAGCAACTTGGCAGGAAATGGTTTATTTGGCCTATGCTTTCACATCACTGTTCATCATCAAAGGAAGTCAGGGTAGGAAATCAAGCAGGGCAGGAACCTAGAGGCAGGAGCCGATGCAGAGGCCCTGGAGGATGCTACTCACTGTTTTGTTCCCCATGACTTACTCAGCCTGCTTTCTTATAGAACACAGGACCACCGACCCAGGAGTGGCTCCACCCACAATGGGCTGTGCCCCCACCAATCAATCACCTCTACCTCCTCTTCCTTCTATTCTTTATGTGTATGAATGTTTTGCCTGCATACATGTATGTATATCACATGTGTACTTGTTTGACCCCCTGAAACTGGGGTTATGGATGGTTATGAGCCACCAGGAGGGTGCTGGGAATCAACTCTGGTAATCTTAAGAACAATAGGTGTTCTTAATGACTGAGCCCATCTGTAGCTCCAATTCTAATTGGTCTTAATTATAAGAACCCAGAATCAGATATAGGGGTTAATGCTGAATATGAAGGGACCAGCTCCCCGTTTTTGGCAGCCATAACAGTCTAACACATGCTTGTCTGACCTTGCCTTGGTCACTAGGAGGTCAGATGCCTGCCTCGTGGCATGGAACCAATCAGAAGTTAGCTGGTGGTGCTTTGCTTTACCGCCCTGGGTGTGCTTTACGGACAAGTGCACAGCAATGACATGCAGAGCATAGCAACCACCCCGGGAGGGTCTATAGGCCATAACAACCAGTTGACCAATTAACACAGGGCAAGTCCTCCAAGCCTGGAGGCACACCAATCCTGAGCCTGTTCCTACCCCTAGACACTCCCCTTATGCTGTCCTATAAGATCTTTGTCCCGGGGTTTCTCAGGGTCTCTTTCCCCAGCTATCTGCCATGGTGGATGGATGAAAGGCCCGAGCTAATGGGGTTAGCTCGTTAAACAACTGCAATAAAGCCTCTTGCAGTTTGCATCAAGTCCTCGCCTCTGCCTGGTGATTGGGATCGCCGAATTCCCAAGTGGTCACCCCGGGGTCCCACCATGTGGGGGGGTCTTTCAAAAGATCAGAGAAGCAGAGCAGCCAGCCACTAGTTCTTACCTGTACTGCATCCTCAGACCAGAGGGGTATTCCTGTCCCTATAAATCCTCAGACTGAATGCAATGAACTCCAGTCTCCTCTGCCTTATATTCCTCTCTCTACCTCCCTAGTGCTGGGATTAAAGGCATGTGACTCCCAAATACTGGAATTAAAGGTGTACACCACCACTTCCTGGATATGTTTGTGTTTTAAACTGGATTAATCTCATGTAGCCCCGGCTGGCCTTGAACTCACAGAGATGCACCTGCCTCTGCCTTCTGAGTGCTGAGATTAAAGGGATGCACCACTACTACCTGGCCTTTATGACTAACCAGTGGCTAGCTCCGCACTCTGATCTTCAGGCAAGCCTTATTTGTTAAAACACAAACAAAATATCTCCACAGCCACCCCTCCAGCCACCCTCCAAGAGTGTCTTAAATTTCTGTTCAGGAAGATGAAGGGAAACATGGTCTGACCCAGGCTGGGAGGTCTGGAATCTATTTACAGAACTATGTTCTGACATTTTATTCTATCGTCACCTCCCTCAAAAGCTAACCCAGCAGTCTGCCAGTTGTCAGTCATCTGGGCCAAGACCACCCTTCAGGTAGGCTCAATTACCCTAAGCCTTGGTAAAGCAATGTGAACAATTATCTCCTCAATGAGATAAAGGACTTTTCCTTCCCAGAAACACTTACCCATTGGGCATGCTCTTACTGAACCACTGCCATGCAGCTCAGTGAAGGCAGACTGCCTTCTCTATACCTGAAAGGGTTAAACTATACTCAAAAAGGCTTCAAACCTTCAAAACAAACCCAGTCTGCCCTTCCCCCAGCCTCAAGGAAATATTAGTTCTTAGAGATTGTGTTGTGAGCAACAGGACACCTGCAAGAAACAGATATGAAGGACCAAAACTAAGCACAAAAATTCCAAGACAACCTTCCTCTTAGACACCTGGAAACTGTGTTTGACAACAAACCACCTCCAAGAGACAGACAAAAGCCATGGAAACCACAGAATGCTCCCTCCCAGCACCAACCAATGAGAACAGGCTACCTGCAAGTAACAGACAAAGCCATAAAAACCACAAATGTTCCCATCTGTAGTCAACCAATCAAAAATGTTAACAAGCCAGTTGCCCTGACTCCAAGAAATTCCCCTAACTGTTCCCCAAAAGTCAACCAATCAGGATCCGACCTGTGCCTCCCCCTACCCACTGAAGTAATCCTGTGATTTTTGTATTTAAAACTCCGTAGTAGACTAGGTGGCCACTTCCTCTAGTGGCTGATGGGTCACCTAGCTAGACGAAGTCCCTGTCATGGTTGGATGGACAACAAATCTTGCTTTTGCAGTTCGGTGGGTCTATCTCCCTGCTGGTCTCTGGGGATCTTCAAGACTTGGGCATAACATACTCTTCCTGTCAATGACTGCTGAAGTTTACAGTTTGTCTGCCTTATCTTTCAATATCCAACAAAACTGTCCTTGAGTTTCCTAGTGTCAGTTTTTTAATTCTTTTAAGAAAGACTAAGAACCCCAAGAGGGAGCCCCAATTTCCCTGGTAACACAACAGTGCCCAATATAGAGTTGCCCAAAGTCCTTGGTGACAGTTGGAGAATAGCAAATTCTGTGATATGGATGATAGATAATTCAGAAACAGCTTTAGGGAGGGAGGGAGAGGACACTAGAAAGTAGAAGACAGTATAGAGCCTGTGCCAGGAGGTTCAGCCCCCAACTGGCAAGCATTGTGCTCCCAAAAAAGGGTGAGTGTAACTGGAGATGGTGAGAACCATGCTCTAAGATGGAGGGCTGCAGTAAACGGGCACTGTATTTTTTAAAAGAAATGAAGGAAGGGAGAGACAAAGACAGAGACAGAGGGAGACACAGCTTAAAAAAAAAAAACAAAAAACAACTCAGAAATAGAATGCAGTGGTGAGAAGCAAATGTTTAAAGATCTCTGCTGAAGTAGACACTACATGGCTCTAGATGCAAAGGGTCTTCCATTCATCTCTGGAAACTCAGAGCAACTGTTATGGACCATGCTCTGATGTGGCCTGTAGAATATCTCTAGGTAGAGGAGAAGAGCTTTGATGCATGCAGCCACCCATGAGGTAGAAATCTGGTCTGAGACACAGACAGAATTGTATTACATAGAGACAGACCCAGCTTCTGCATCCCACCTCCATGAGAAACCACAGGGAGCATGCTTGTGCAGAGGAAAGATCAACATCTGGACCCTTCAAGGGACCATGAGGCAGACCTGGCACACATACTTCATACAAAGGGAATTCACAAAGGCAGGCCTACTAGTGTCTAGGAGTTTGGATCCCCAGAAATCAGGTGTGGGGGTCATTTGGCTATGACATCTACCACACATAAATCAGTGGATAGTTGGGAATCCTTTTCACTATTCAATCCTCTCTCACTATTTCAGATACATTGCTGCCAAAGCTGTGTGCCTCCTGTAGAGGATGAATGTTCTTTGGTTAGGGGTATATGAGTGGCAGTGTTTCCCTGCTAGAACCTCCAAACAAGGTCTCAGAACACATTGTAAATGCCAGGTAGGCATGGCAGCCCCCTCTGGAATTCTAGAGGTTAGAAGGTCAAGTTTAGAAGACGAGAGATCCTCAGAGCAGGTTGGGTAGCCAGACGAGCCATATCAGCAAACCTTGGGTTCAACTGACAGCCTCTGCCTCGGTGAATAAAGTGAAGAATTATTGAGAAGGACTCCTAACATCAACATAGAGGTTCTCTATGTGTGGTGGTTTGAAAGAAAATGGCCCCCAAAGGGAGCACTACTAGGAGGTGTGGCCTTAATTGAGTAGGTGTGGCCTTGTTGTAGGAAGTGTGTCACTGTGGAGGCAGGCTTTGAGTTCTCATATATGCTCAAGATACCACCTGCAAGATGTAGAACTCTCAGCTACCTCTCCAGCACCGTGTCCGACTATACGTGGCTGTGTCCTGCCATGATAATGGACTAAACCTCTGAATATTTAAGCCACCCTAATTATTTTTTTCCCTCCTAAGAGTTGCTGTGGTCATGGTGTCACTTCACAGCAATAGAAACCCTAAGACAGCATGCGTGTGGACCCATACCCATAATAATATCAGGAGTTGTCTACAGACTCAATGCAATACCCATCAAAATTTCAAAGACATTTTTCATGAAACCAGGAGAAAATTCTAAAATTCATAAGGAAGCACAAAAGATACCAGATAGACAAAGCAAGTATGAGCAAAAAGAGCAATTTAATAACAAAACTTGCTATTAAAATTATACTACTAAGATATAGTAACAAAAATAGCATGGCAATAGCACAAAGACATATAGATCAATAGAGTAGAGTAGAAGACCCAGAAGTAAATCCACACAGCACCTAATTGCTGACAAATATAGCAAGAAAATCCACTGAAGAAAGAGACTTTTCAATAATCAGTGCTGGGAAGCTGAATATCCACAAATAGAAGTTCCGTATTTGAAACTATATCCGCATTTCTCACTCTGCGCAAAATCAATTTCAAATGGATCGAAGACCTGAATGTTAGACTTTAACCTAACTTGTAGATGAAAACATTTCAAGATACAAGGATAGGTAAGGGCTTTCTGCAAAGGACACCTGACACCTCAGGAAACACCAAGAACAGGCAAGTAGATTAAAGGTTTCTGTATAACAAAAACATTCAATCATGTGAGGAGACGGCCTACAGAATGGGAGACATTTTTTTGTTACCATACAGCTGATAGAGCGGTGGTTCTCAACCTTTACATCCCAAACCCTTTGGGGCTCTAACAACCCTTTCACGTGGTTGCATATCAGATATTTACATGATAATTCATAACAGAAAAATTGCAATTATGAAGTATCGATGACAATAATTTTATGGTTGGGGGTCACCACAACATGTGGAACTGTATTAAGGGTTGCAGCATTAGGAAGGTTGAGAACCACAGTGATAGACAATTAATGCTCAGTGTAATGGACTGGAAGAGAATGGCCCCTCTAGATTCATGTCTAGTTGGTGGAACTGTTTGGGAAAGGTTAGGACATGTGGCCTTGTTGGAGGAGGTGTGTCATTGGGAAAGGGTCTGAGATTTCAAAAAACTCTTGTCATTCCCAGTGTGTGCTCTGTCACCTCCTTGTGGCTTGAGATGTGAGCTCTCAGCTGTTCTTGCTACCTTGCTTTTGCTCCACCCCCATGGATGCCAATCTTCTGTAAGCCCACTTAAACACTATCTTTTATGAATTGCTTTTGCCATGGCTTTTTGTCACAAGAGAAAAGTAACTAATACACTCAGAATATGTAAAGTAACTTGATATTTAATAAAATGTCAAAAATCCAAACAACCCAGCTAATAAATAGGTTATTGAAAACCAACAATTTTTAAAAGATGAATTTCAAAATCTGGCATAAGGCACACGAGTATAGGTAGAAAATCCAGAGTCCAAGGTCATCCTAGTCTACATAGAAAGTTAGAATATGTAAAGTTGGTATTTATCTCAACCTCAACTCTGCACCCCTAAAAACCACAAAGTATCAATGACCAATGAACAACAAACAGATAAAACAAATGCTCAATATCCTAAGCCAACAAGGACACAGAAATCAAAATACAATGAGATTTCCTCTCACTCAAGTCTGGATGGCTATCAAAAGTAAACAAATGAGGACAAAAGCTAACAAAGATTGGGGGGGTGTCTTATACACTGTTGGTGGGAATATAATCTGTCCAGACACTATGGAAATCAGTATGGCATTTCCACACACCAATAATAAGAACTACCATACAACTCATAAGCCACTTCTGGATATATTTCTGGAGAACTTCCTGTAACATATCACAGAGACCTGCATATCCATATTTATGGCAGCAACACCCCCAATAGTCAAGTTATAGTTGTCTTTCACCAGATGAATGGATAAAGAAATGTATACATGCACAATAGAACTTTATTTGGTCATAAAAAAGAATGAAATTGTGTCATTTTGTGGAGACTGAATACTATTAGATGTAAAATAAGCCAAACTTAGATAAATACAACGTTTTCTCTTAGTGGATCCTAGGTTCTTAATATATTTACTAAGCTGAATATAAGTGTGTGTGTGTGTGTGTGTGTGTGTGAGAGAGAGAGAGAGAGAGAGAGAGAGAGAGAGAGAGAGAGAGAGAGAGAGAGAAAGAAGGGAGACTGAGGCACAGAAGGAGATTAGCACGGGTGGGAAATGAGGGAACATAAGACAGGAATATGGTCAAGACACATGATATACATGAAAGAAACTGTCTTCATTAAATCGAATAAGGTAACACAGAATATATAACAACTTAAAAACAAGCAAACATGCAATGAATTAGGGAACCATTTCTTTTCTGATTGTTTGCTACTAAATTCCACAGCATTGTTAGTTAGGGAAAGGATACTGACAAGGCCATAGCAAAATGGTAGTTGAGAATGATGTTCGACAGCTAGCAGTTTAGTAGATATGCTATCAAAGGTGCTTTTAACGTACAATTTGAAAATGGTTGACAAATTCAGGGTTTAAACTATTCTCTTCCAGTGTATGATATTACTGTTCCAATTTACCAATTAAAGTTTGCAGTCCTGTGGGAAGATGGAAGCATGATTAGGAAGAGATCAAAACTCAGCAGGAGGCTTACAATCTGTGACAACACCCTGTGTGTCACTACAAGCCTTTACTTTCTGCATTTCCTCATGGAACTGCTACTGCTACACGGAATTTAACAACAAGTCTAAACTTCCTAAGAGTAAAAGCAATTTTATATTATAACTTTTCTTACCAAGTAATTTTTTAACTGTTGCACTAATCAAAATTAATTTTTGGGGGGGTGGGTGGGGTTTCGAGGCAGTGTTTTTCTGTAGCTTTGGAGACTGTCCTGTAACTAGCTCTTGTAGATCAGGCTGATCTCGAACTCACAAAGATCCGCCTGCCTCTGCCTCCTGAGTGCTGGGATTAAAGGCATGCACCACCACGCCTAGCAACAGGATCTAATTTTTAAAATAGGCTGGAGCATTTAATATATCATCTTACTGAATAATCTTAGAGTACTAAACATCTTCAAATACAATGAAGTTTTCATATGCAGAATAAGAGCAAGAGAAAAACAGTTGAAGGCAAAGGTTGATCTTGACCACGTACGTATTCTATTATCTCTGCTCTTAGTTTGATTTGATCTTTTATATATTATCTAAAACTTGGTATTTTGAAAGGTCTGATAGGAAGGAGTTTAAATATGGTTAAGTGACATGTCTATAAATTTTAGTAACTATTTCTTCTCTAAATCAAGTTAAAGATGCTTAGAGACATAAATGTGACAGAAAATGCTTATTACTCGGTCAGTCTCATTTAAAGCCAGTTTCTGAGAATAAAATCCTTTGTTCTACCCATTTATAATTATTAAATAATATCACAAGTCCTGCAACAAATTGAAAGATTTGTCCAGCTCTTCCCTGAGGTTTAAGGTTGGGTTCTATTGAGGTAAAGAATAATAGTAGCTATGATTACTCTTATCAAAATGGTTATTACAACTCCTAATAGCTTCTATTCGTGTGCTTCAAAAACAATTCCATGTGGATTTTCTTAAGAGGCTTCCTCATAGTCATATAAGCAAGTCTCTCATTTTACGGGTAAAACCATTTATACAGAAATTTCAGGTGACTTGCTGGAAGTCACAGGCACTAGAGAAATAATTATGTACAAGACAAGCTTGGCTTGTCCGCTTGTGAAACTGTATCCTACTGAGACAAGTAGACAAGTTATGGGCAACTGTAATACGTTAAGTGTAGAACTTAAAAGGCACATGGTATTCCAGCTATCAGACCAGGGAGCAAGAGTTCCCGGATGTTCAGGTCAGCTGTTTCTGTGGGTTTCACCAGCCTGGTCTGAACCTCTGTGCTCTTCACTGGTCCTTCTCTGCATCTGGGTCCCAGTTCAGTTCAGTGATTAGTTATTGGTGTCTGCTTCTACTTCCACCAGCTGTTGGATGAAGGCTACAGGATGGCATATAAGTCAGTCATCAATCACATAATCAGGGGAGGGCATTTAAGGTAGCCTCTCCTTCGTTGCTGAGATAGGTAGCTGGTGTCATCTAGATCTCCAGAAATTTCCCTAGTGCCTGATTTCTCTGTAAACCAAAAATGTCTCCCTCAATTATGATATCTCCATTCTTGTTATCATGTATTCTTCCCCTGACTCATACTTTCTGCTCCCTCATGTCCTCGGCATCCCTCTTCTTCTCCCCTTCTCATTCTCCTAGCTCCCTCCCCCTTCTTCCTGTGCTCCCAATTTGCTCAGCAGATCTTGAACCTCTCCCCTTCTCCAGGGGACCATGTATGTCTCTCTTAGGGACCTCCTTGTTTATTAGCTTCTTTGGCAGTGTGGATTGTAGGCTGGTAATCCTTACTCTTAAATCTAAAATCCCATATGAGCGAGTACATACCATGTTTGTCTTTTTGCGATTGGGTTACCTGGCTCAGAATGGTTTCTTCTAGATCCATCCATTTTCCTGCAAATTTCAAGATTCCATTGTTTTTTTTTTTTTTTTTTTTTTCCGCTGAGTAGTACTCCATTGTGTAAATGTACCACATTTTCTCTATCCATTCTTCGGTTGAGGGGCATCTAGGCTGCTTCCAGTTTCTGGCTATTACAAATAGTGCTGCTATGAACATGGTTGAACATATGTCCCTGCTGTATGAATGTACTTCTTTTGGGTATATGCCTAAGAGTGGAATTGCTGGATCTTACTTTAATATCACCTCTTTAGGGAGGAGGCAGTGTGCTTGTGTGCATGTAGAAGGAATTATAAATGGTAATAGTTAGGAGATGCGAGTGTTGCATTAGACTGTCAGCTCCCATCCTTTCCCTGGGCCTTGCAGGATGGCTTACACAGGTGCTCAATAAATGTCACTCTATTAAACACAGGGACTCAATTTTTCAAATCCTTTCTTTGGATTTCTGCTCTTCTCCCAGTGCCCAGCCAATACCACATCCAGTCTGATGCAGTAGGCAAAGCATGTGGAGTCTGATAAAGTTCGACACCCCTCCGGTCCTCAGACCATTCCTTAGCCGTTGACAGCATCACACTCCCCCCATCTACTGGAGCCTATAAAGAAATGGACATGCACGTGAATGCCAGCACTTTTGACAGCTTTATAAACACATATCGGTGCTCAGAACCGTGCTTATACTCAAGTCCCACGAATACTTATTCAATCCAGGAGGTACAACCTGCCATTAAAGTCTCTAAGTCAGTAACGAAGAGTTATCAGGGGCTGAGGAGGGGAGGAGAACACGCGAATCTCGGAAGGCGTGAGAATCTCCGACCACCACACAGCGGGAGAGCACCACCTTCTGAAGCCCTGGGGAGTGCTCAAGCGGGTTCCTCTCGGGGTCCCCGCGGCACGTGGCGGGCTGGGGCCGGAGCGTCGCGGTGGTGGGGGAGGGGAGCGGCGTGGGCCCCGCGGAGGGGTCCAGACAGCCCGGGATACGTTTGAGCAGGCGCCGAGTGCGCAGGCTCAGTCCGGGCGCAACCAGTACCTGCAGATCGGAGGGGGAACCCGACGGCTGCGGGGGTCCGGGCTGCGAGCGCGGAGCCGAGATCCGCTCCCTCGCACCTCGGGACTGCGTACGACCTAACTGTCACTACACCCCTCCCGCCCCATCCGGCGGCGTCCACGCCTAACCGACCCCTGCGTCCGTCTGCAGACGCGGTTTCCCCTGTCACTCCATAGTGGTCGCGCCCGCCTCCCAGCCCCGCCACCCTGGGCCTCCCCCGCCGAGTGTCGCGCGTCGGCGCCGCTGCCACCCCCGCTCGGTGATCACTGCCTTCCCGGCTCCGGCTCCCATCTCGCTCCGGGCCGTCCTTGTTCCGCGGGCCGCCGCGCCCGCTGTCCCCTCAGTCCCCCTTGTCTGGCCGCCGGGCCGCGGCGGGCGGGAGCAGCCGGAGGAGGAGCCGCAGCCGGGAGGGAGGCGGCGTCCCGAGCCCATGGCGTACAGTCAAGGAGGCGGCAAGAAGAAAGTGTGCTACTACTATGACGGTGGGTGGCCGTGGAGCCAACGGCGGGGCTGCGGGGAGGGCGCGGCGGAGCGGACGCGCCGCTCGGGGTGTTAAGGGTGGCTGTCTGCGGGGACAGGGACACGGCCTACCCGGCTTCGCGGTCGTGGCCCGGAGACGGCCGCCCTGGCTCCTCTCGGGTCCTCCGCACGGGCACGCGCAGGTTTGGGGTGTACTGCCTCGAACCGGTCCCCGAGGAACCCCACTCGGCACCCCGGGCCTGACTACACAAAGCCGGCGGCCTGGAGCTCCGCCCCACGTCCCCGTCCCCTCCCCCGCTCGCCGGGTCCCCCTTCTTGCTGGCGATCTGTCTGTGCTGCGCTTCCAAGCCTCACCGGGACCCCGCCGCTCGGGTGGGGCTGCGGAGGAGTTACTCCTGGCGGGAGGCCAAGTTCGCAGAGCGGCGCTGTCTCGCTCGTGTTTTGCGTGGACTCCATCCCTCGCCTTTGTTCGCCGGGTTCTTTGAGCGCCTCTTTCTCAGGGTTCGGACTGAAGGGCTGCATGCACTTCCTCGGTGACAATTAGGGGTTTGGAGTTGGAGCTAGGCAGGCCTGTGGGGAAGTAGTAAGAGGAGGGAGGTAAGCTTGGAGTTGTTCCTACTAGATGGGTCCTAGCATGCCTCTGTGGGAGGTTGTTACCACCCACGTCTTTGTTGCTCTTTGTTCGATATGCAGTTATACCCTGCTCTGGGGGGGTTAGGAGAAAACATGGGCACCTTGCTTAGGAAGGGTGGTGGGGACCCTGCTGCAGGAAACTTTTGAGAAGTGAACTAAATATTCCAAACAGGTAGGGTGGAGCTCACAATGTAGTTAGTGAATGGTACAAGGTGGTGGTAAGGGGTGATTTGGAGTATGGGCAATAATTGTCTGAGTTCTATAGGCTGAGCAGGTCTCGGGTCTCAGTTACACTAAGTAATGCCCTGTCTTTCGGATTTCACCAAGACATTAGTAGATGACTGTTGAGAGAAGGAATAATTTGACAGAACTAGCCTCATTGCCCTGAAAGACCTGACTGATAATCTACAAAGCAATGCAAAGTTGGGAGCTGTTTTCTATATTTTTTGTGTTGAAGTCACAGTATCTTGGAGAGGTAGATAAGAGCCTAGAGATCCTAGGCTGAATGAAACTGACTTTAACTTGAAAATAGTCCTACCTATTCTTGGTTTGGTGGAAATTTTTAATGCTTGGATTTTTTTTGGGGGGGTGGTAGGGGGCGGTTAGAGACAGGGTTTCTCTAGGTGTATCCCTGGCTGTCATGGAACTCGATCTGTAGACCAGGCTGGACTTGAACTCCCAGAAATCCTCCTGTTTCTGCCTCCCAAGTGTTTGGGTTAAAGGTGTGTGCCACCCCTGTTGAGCATTAATACCTGTTTTAATAATAATGATAATAATAATAATAATGAAAGACACCCATGTCTTTGGCTGGAAAATCAAAAACCTTGCAGAAAGCTAGGAGAAAATAGAGAAGACTATCTAAATGACATTTTGTTTTGTTTGGGGGCTTTTTTTTTTTTTTTTTTTTTTTTGAGACAGCCTCTCTGTATGTGGTCCTGACTGCCCTAGAATTCACTATGTAGGCTGATGTCTCACTTACAGAGATCCATCCACATGCCTCTGTCTCCACGTGCTGGGATTAAAGGTGAGTCCTTAAAGGTGAGTCCTTAAAGGCGTGCCCAGCTTAAATTTCAGAGGACTATGTATGTGTTGAATAAATTTATGTGAAGTTACACCATCATGGAGGGAAGAGATGGGAGAACCTGTCAGTTTAAACTTGAATTACATTGTGAAGTTGGATTCATGGCAAACACTTGTCCTGCATTCTCTGATCCACTGGAAAAGATGTAACCCTGTAAATGAATTTGAAAAATTATAATTATAGCTTTTCTAAAGTAAAGGCTCGATTTTTGTTAGAAAGGTTTAACAGTCGGAACGGGTGCTTAGGACCTTCAGCTGTCAGCTGCTGTTGTCAAACAGGACTGTAGCTGTTTCCTGAGCAGCTATTGGTTCCTGAGTTCATGTTTGGAGGTGAGCCATTGTTGAGGGGCAGGATAGGCACTGGTCACAGAGATGGGAGGAATGGAGGAGGTTTTCAGTCATTTGATTTTTTACATATGCCTAGTTGTAAGCAACCAACTGTATAACTGATGGTGGAAGTCTGCTGGGTTATCTGTCTCTTGTCTGTTCTTACTTGGTGTGTATTTAGAATACACTTACTTAACTTCTGAATATTTGCATTTGGGGGAGCTAACAAAACCACAGAGATTCTTAAATTGATGTCATGGTTATGCTGATTAACATGGGATGACATGCTAGACTACACAAATTATTCTCTACACTTCTGTCTTCAATGCCAAACCCTATTCTTGTTTTCAAAAAAAAAGCAGTGACTTAATTGTCTTTTAAATTGTGGACAGAGGGTGCCAAGTAAAGTAATTTTGTATAAGAAAAGCATATGACTTTTAGATGCACAAAGGGTTGGGTTGGCAAAGGGCAATACCAGTAGTAATGGGACTTGAATAATATACTAGTTTAAGCTAGCTGGGGTTTTTTGTTCTGTTTTTCGAGGCAGGGTTTCTCAGTGTAGCACTGACTGTCCTGGAACTCACTCTGTAGACCAGGCTGGCCTCAAAGTCACAGATCCGCCTGCCTCTGCCTCCTGAGTACTGGGATTAAAGGCTCATGCCAGCACCATCCCACTCTAAGCTAGCTGGTTTTAACTTGGTTGGTAGAGGAAGTAGAGGGAAGGAAAAGAAAAGCAGTGAAGAAGCAAATCCTGTAACCATGGCTGTCCTCTTCTTTGTAGGTTTAATGGGGCCAATAGGCACACACTGAGCCTCTAGGCAACTTAGAGTGTTTTCTCTGTGTGCTTAATGAAGAATACTCTGAAGATAAATGTGGTTTTCTCTGTGTTCTGTAGTCTTTGGAATTGTACCCTTTAAATCACAAATCCGCTGATCTTCTGTGAACCTTGGGATATGGGTATATGAGCTATCTATCCCTATACCTCAGAAGAGAAATTAGAGTTGTTCTTAATTGGTGGACTGTGGCTATTGACATCTCTGTAGTTTCCAGAAACACTTTTGAATGTTGGTCATTCTTTATATACTAAAAGACAGTGCTTTGTAAAATGATAGATAGCAAATTATAGCTAATTAGGTAGACACTAAGATCCTTTCTGACCTTAAACTGATGTTATTTTTCTCTACTTAAGTGTAATTTAGCAGATTGAGGTACATTTGATTCTAATTGCAATGCTCACATTTTTAATTGATCTGGAAACATAAACTATGCCTTGTTTTGAATGAAGCTTGGGATCAATCCTATAGTGCCTTCTAATGAATACAGTATAATAGAATTGAATGTATGCATAATTTATATAATTAAGCATCAATTGCTTTACACTTCGCTTATTTTTCTCTGATGGAGATAATCATAATCAAAATGTTTAGAGACATGGTCCAGAGAAAGTCAACACAAATAAGGGCTATCACAATTATCAAAACCATGCCTCCCAATGTACTCCTCACTTAACAGATACAAGACTTCTACAGAGCAGCCACCTGTTGTCAGATTTATTTTATGGTGGTGTCAGTGTCTTGCTAGGTAATTTTTAGTACAACTGCATTAGCTTTTAGCAGCTGTATAAATCTTTACTGTCCATGAAATGGATAATTGTTTTTTGGTGACAGACCTGTGCTAATGAAGCATTGAGGCAGTTTGTGAATACTGATGTTGTCTCATGCAGCATTTAAATTTGGTAGATAACTCTGAAGACATTTCCAGAGCTTTTGAATCCCATTTCCACAGAATTCCTCTATTCCTGGCCTCCCTCACATTTCATCACATCAGAGAGCTTTTCCTCAGTCTTCGGTTACCATTTTTGTTTCTCTGCCTGTCATTTCTGTGGCTCAAGTTTGTTCTCTTCCCACTAGAATAAGTTTCATGAGGGCAGTTTCTAAACTTGAACTTTGCCTTATGGATTAAGAAATGACTAGTGAATCCTTATGAATATTGTAGTTAGAGCTCATTCACATAACACACTCTTACACATTCTAGTTTTTTTTTTTTTTTTTAATTGTATAGATGTGTATGTAGGAGTGTTTTGAAGGAGACACAGGACACAAGAATCGTTCCTGAGAAAAGACACAAGACAGACTGTTATCCCTGGAGTCCTTGGGCACCTAGTTTAGTTGCTTGGCCAGTGACAGGCTCTTGTCAAATGGGTGAGATTTAAAGGGTGTTGGAGGAAGTGAGCTTAGGGAAGGGACAAAAATAGAGGAAAACAGTATTGTGGAAACCCAGGCTCACGATGGTCAAAGTGGAGGGTCAGTCGTGTTAAAACCTTCTACAGGACTCCGTGCTGTATGCAGACAAAATTACACAGTAGTCTTTTTATTCATGTTTTCTTTTTCCTTGATTACTTTTGACAGCTTATCTGTGTACAAGGGTGAAAAGTACTTTATCTTTATTCTTCTTACCTTGATATTTACATATTTTTGCTTCAGAAATACATTTGATTATAGAATGCTGCCCCAATTTTAGTACACAGTATGTTTTTATCTTGAGTCAAGTTTTTCTGGAAGTTATTGATTGGTAAAATATATTTAAGTATTTGAACAAAAATGGAATAACACTTAAAGTTCCCAAATTATCTAACTGACAAAGACCTTAGGTCCGTAAAGTTAAAAAAAAAAAAAAAAAAAAAAGAGAAGGGGGCTGGGTGGTGTTATCTTTTTGTTTAAATTAGATATAAAGAAAAAGAGGAGGCACAAGATGAGACATATTAACCAGTTTATTATAAGCCCGGCAGAGTAGGGAGACTAAGAGAGAAGAGGAACAGGGGTAATGGCTGACCGCCATGGCCTGTCACCATAGAGAGACAGAGAAAGCACGTAGGTGGGAGAAGAGCAGAGCAAAGAAGAAGCAGAGAGAGCCCCGAAGCAGGGAAGTTGGAACTTTTAAAGGGAAGACTGTGCATGCGCACTGAGGTTCCAGGCATGCCCAGAGTCCTCATGCAGGCTGTGAATGCATGGTGGGTGATGTGGTGATGACACGTCCCTGTGCATGCCCTGACTGTTGTCAGGGGGAAGGGTCTGTCTCTTAAAGAGGTCGAGCCGATCAGCATTAAAGCCTGAATCTTTCAGGTAGCTCATCAGTTTAGAGCACTGGCTGCCCTTTTAGAGGACCTGGGTTCAATTCCCAGCACCCACATTGTTGCCCACATCAGTCTTTAACTCCAGGACCAGGGGGTCTTCTTGCCTTTCCTGTCCTCCCTGGGTACCAGGCACAGACATACATGCAAGCAAAACACCAATACACATTAAATAAATAGTTTAAAAAATCAGTTGAGATAACATTTTCTTAAAAAGAAAGAAATCTTTATTAAGAAGTAGATGTCTATAAAATAGCCATATAGAGCTGATACTAAGCAGGAAAAGTTAGAAATTATTATTCTCCCTTCCCTGTACTGTCCAGAAATTGCCTGTCCTGTGCCACAAAATGGGTTTTTTTGTTTTTGAGATTATGTGTTTGCATTTTCTTCTTCCCTTTCCTCCCTACAAACCCTCTCATATATAGTGTCCCCCCTTTCAAATTCATGGCTGCTGTTTTCTTTCATTGTTGCCTCCCTTCCTCCCTCTCCCTTTCTCTGTGTCTCTGTCTCTGTCTCTCTCTCTCTCTCTCTCTCTTTCTCTCTCTCTCTCTCTCTCTTTCTTTCTCTCTCTCTCTCCTAAATACATAAATACAACCTGTTCAGTCTATCCTGTTATTTGTAGATGTTTTCAGGGCTGAGTATTTAGTATTAGATAACCACTTGATGTGCACTTCCCTGGGGAAGACTTGTTTCTCCTGCTGCCATCATTACTTAGTTGCCCGTAGCTCTTTGTCTAGGCTTGAGGCCTCATAAGCATTCCCTGATCTACATTAGCATGACTATTGGAATCCTTGTTCAGGTTATGTTTAAGCAGCCATATTGGTGAGACTTTATGGGTGTAGCTTCTGACATTTCTAGGAGACACATTTGTTACGATAAATCTTTCTGCACAAAAGCTGCCCGAGCCCCACCGCCACGTGTGCACTTTGCACCAGCTGCCCGCCGGAGTTAGGGCCCAAATTAATACACAGAAAGACTTGTATTAGGTACAGTGCTGCTTGGCCAATGACTAGGATTCTCATCTGTTAGCTCAGTCTTAATTATCATAAATCTATATATTTTATAAGACTTATCTTACCGAACGCCTTATTGGCGTCCCTCCTTGCCGGTGGCTCACATCCCGCCACTGGAAGAGGTGCGGAGGGGAAAAGGGAGACACTTCCTGTTTCCTTTGCTTAAATATGAGTCTCCTTGCTATGTCACTTCCTGCCTGGATCACCACTTCTCTACTACATTTCCCAGGATCCTCTTTGACTCCTAGTCCTGCCTAACTTGCTGCCATTGGCCAAACAGTATTTTATTCAACAATCAATAAGATAAACATACACAGAAGTACTTTCCCCATCATCTCCTCTTCTCTGTCTAAATAAAAAGACAATTTATCTTTTATAATAACTGAAGAAAGCTATAATCATAACTATCTGTCTTCAACTCTATCAAAGACCACAGAAGGAAAATATATAAACTCTAGAATTGACAGAGACATCTCGGTGACTGTCCAAGTTGAGGGTTCAACTTATACTTCAACTGTGTGGTAGTCTTTCTTGGCTCTCCCCCTCATGTCTGTAGCCAAGTTCCTCAGGTGGTACCCCCTGGTCAAATCTGATCTCAATTAACTTTGAAGGAATCTATAGCTTTCCATTTCCCATGGAAACGAAAGCATAACCCTCCCTGAACGCAACACATTTTATGACTCCCATTTTGAAGCTAAGACATCCCTAAAGTATCTAGGCTGGTTTAATTCAGCAGTCCTTTCCACAGTCCAGTGTCTCTCAGCAGCTGTCATTGTCCCACCAGCCAGCTCCCAAATAATGACACTGAGATTGTTAATTATGAAAGCTTGACTATTAGCCACTAGCTCTTGTAACTTAAATTAACCCATTTTTTTTTTAAGATTTATTTATTATGTATACAGTGTTCTGTCTGCATGTATCCCTGCAGGCCACAAGGGGGCAGACGATCTCATTACAAATGGTTGTGAACCACCATGTGGTTGCTGGGAATTGAACTCAGGACCTCTGGAAGAACGGGCAGTGCCACTGAGCCGTCTCTCCAGCCCCATACCCATGTTTTTATTAATCTACATTTTACCATGTGGCTTTTACCTCTTTTATCTTGTACCTCTTGTTTCCATGGCTGGCTGGCTTCTCTGCTTGGAAGTCCCATCTATACCTCCTACCTAGCTATTGGCCATTTAGCTCTTTATTAAGGCAATCAGAAGGCACCTGACAAAGACACATCTTTACAGTGTACCTGAAGATTATTCCACAACAAAAGTATAATTTTAAAAAAACAGTTGTCTACACAGGTTAGCAAGATGTATTGTTTCTTGGCTCTGCTGTTTGCATTCATCTTTGAAAAGATAGCCAGCATTCTAAGTGGTCCTGTATTGTAAATTATCTTCAGATAATTTATCAGAAGATAGCTTGTGTTGAAAATCAATTGGAGGTACTATACTAACAAATTCAGTCATACTATTAGAAGACAAGCTTTACAAAATGAATGTTCAGCTGGGGGTGGTGGCAAAAGGCTGAGGTCTTTAAGTAGGATCATGAAATCAATGCCTGCCTGTGCTAAATTCCTGTCTCAAAAAGAATAAGCAGATGTTTCCAGGTAGATAGTGTGAAACATTCTACAGATTTGATTTCCACTGTACAAATGAAATGGTATTATTAGGGAAGATTCTGAAAGAGGGTGTTTTGTTTTTGAGAAAGGGTCTTGCTATGTAGCTCTGACTGGCCTGGAATTATGTATGGAGATAGATCAGGCTGGCCTTGGACTCACATCTGCTGGTGTCTGCTTCCCCAAGTACTAGATGTTCATTCACTACTCCAATCTTAAATTAAGCTTTGTTGTTTTAAGGGCAGGTATAAGGGGTTTGGGGTCTAACTTTTAGTGTATAAACCTGTGTTGAAACAGTAAGATTTACAGGCTGTTAAAATCAATACAACTGTCTTAACAAGTGTTTGAATGTTTTATCTAAATGGCAATATTAATGGTGATTTCTCATTTCTTGCTTGATAAGGCTGTTGTAAAAAGTATCCTTTATAGGACTGATGAGATGGCTCATCAGTTAAGAACATGGAGGCACCTGCTGAGGACCTAGTGTTCTGTTCCCAGCACCCACACAGTAGCTTACAGCCATCTGTAACCCCAGTTCCATGGGATCTGACACATGACCTCCACAGGCACTAGGTCTATATGAGATCTGCTTATGTACATGCAGGCAGATACTCAGTTGCATAAAATAAAAATAAATGCATCTTTTTTAAAAAGTGCCCTTAACCTTAGAAAAGTAGTACATATTTTTTTCTCTAAGTTTGTTGACAGGCTTTCTCATTGTCAGCATTTTATGATGAACAGTAAAACCTTACCTAAAAGTATTTTGTTGTTTAAAATCAAATTTGGCATTATTTTATGTGTTGCTTTAAGACATTGGGATCTAAGAATTTTAACAGACAGGCTACAACTATCTAGTCATGAGCACAAGACTGTTCTTATTACTCTGGAAAATGTCATGAATATGTTGTAGCATACATAGCAAAACTTTCTTTAGACCCTAAATTTCAGTTACCAAAATAGACACTGAGCATTTAAGCCCTCCCATAACACCAGCTCAACTGCAATAAATTTTTTTGGGGTGCCAAAAAGACATCCAAGAAGAGATAGTAGCTGAACAAATTAAAACATACCCCAAACTTCAAGAATACCTTTTATATATCTAAATTTAGAAAACAGACAACAACAACAAAAAAAAAACTCCACTAAAAATGGGTTTCACTTTAAAATTGGCGAACTAAAAGAAATATTTTCCTCCCTCTACAAAGAAATTGAATCCTCAGCATTTATAAAATCTGCATATTAGATTTCTAATACAATTTGAATGTTACAAAAAATCTAATTTTTAGCAACTCTAAGTAAATTAATTTTTTAAGATTGAGCACACATATAAATGTCTACATTGTTTAATGGGCGTCTTTTTTTCTTTTAGGTGATATTGGAAATTATTATTATGGCCAGGGTCATCCCATGAAGCCTCATAGAATCCGGATGACTCATAACTTGCTGCTAAATTATGGTTTATACCGAAAAATGGAAATATATGTAAGTTCTCCTTTGGCACTGTTTCTCTAAACTAGTGTCTGGAAGCATCGTACACTGCTGTGGGCAATGTATTTTAGTAAATGAAAAGATCTGAAAGAAGATGGCTCTTGGTTTTATTCATCTAATCATCTTAAATCACCACCTCACTCCACCGTGGTCTTACGCTGTGTTTCTGAAGAATAGTTTTGCCCAACATACCACATACTTTTATGACATTGCTGAATTGCCTTTGCTGCTAAAAAGAATTGACCTGGTGTTCATGAGATAATTTAATAAAAAAGGAGCTTACCATCAAACCTGATGGCTTGAGTCAATCTCCAGAACTCTCCCAGTGGAGGGAGAGACCTAATTCCCCCAAGTTGTTTTTAGATTCCACATGGGTACAGTGACACACACACTGCCAAAAATAAGTGAACACATTGTAATTTTAACAAGAAAAGAATTGACCTGGATTATTGCAAGAGTTTTGTAGAAAAATTAATCTTATTTATTTTGGTTGTCATATATATGAAATATTGTTGATGATAGCCAAGTTTAAAAAAAAAAATGTAAGATACACAGCCACCTTATGTGTTTGCATAATAAGGGCAGAAGCATATATTAAAAAGTATAAGATAGAATGATACTTAACTACCCAGGGAGAAGAGGGTTGGAAGCAGTTAACAATCCTAAATAGTGTTATGGGAATCATTTTTTTTTTTAGATACAGATACTTTAGAGCAGTGGGAAGCCTTTTCCATTTCCATGTCATCAGTGAAATGGAGCTCTTCAGAACAAAAGTTAAAATAAGTGGAGGCCAGGGTAGACCTTAAGCTGATGGTGTGAGAAGACAGTGATGAAAATCAGTGGCTAGACAGCAGTAAGCATGTGGTAGGGATGAGTCAGAACATGTCAACATGTGACCTGCTTCTACTGACCAAGAGTGACATTCGCTTTCAGGGGGGCTTACTTTGTCCTGGAAGACAAATATATGAGTTTGGATTAGCTTTGTAATTTATTACTCAGGTACATCGAGTTCATTTGAAGAGAATTCTGATGTAACAACTAATAATTCCATTATCTTGGTGTTTTTCTTTTCAGAGGCCTCATAAAGCCACTGCTGAAGAAATGACAAAATACCACAGTGATGAGTATATCAAATTTCTACGATCGATAAGACCAGATAACATGTCTGAGTATAGTAAGCAGATGCAGAGATGTACGTTGTAAACCACGTATTTTATAGTGGTGAAAGTAAATGAATCTTTTCTTGTTGTTTTGTTTGTCAAGACAGGCTTTCTCTGTGTAGCCCGGACTGTCTTTGAACTGATCTGTAGACTAGGCTGGCCTTGAACTGAGACCTGCCTGCCTCTGCCTTATGAGTGCTGGGATTAAAGGTGTGTGCCACCACGGCTGGGCTTAGAATAAATCTTTTTGGGCTTATGTGTAGAGTTGGCAGAGTACGTATTTTTTCCTACTAGTTTAAAATATTAATATAATTACTAATTCAGAAAGTCATTGGACCAATATTAACGTTACATTAGAAAACAAACCAATTTTGAATGTCAGCATGGTCTTTTACTTTTTATTATGCTCCCATGCCAAGTTTAGGATTGGTTGGGAGGTCACACTGTTTTATAAAAAGGAAAAATAATACTTCAGCCTTTTGTTGTTGTTGTTTGTTTTTTGAGGTTTTTGAGACAGGCTCACTTTGTAACTCTGGCTATCCTGAAGCTTGCTAATGCAGACGAGGCTGGCCTCGAACTCACAGAAGCCATCCTCCTGCAGTTTGCCTTCTGTTTGCATGCTTCAGTTACATTGCATTGTAATGTGAAAACTGTTTCCCCTTTGGTGGGACGTTAGTGAAGTGTTCCTTATTCTTCTACATGTTTTCTTTTATAGGTTAAAGATTTTGTTGTTAGAGACTGGTAGTAAATTGAATTTAAAAAGTATTGCAGAATATCCTAAAACATTTGGAATGCTATCTTTTGAAGCTTAATATTGGAGTCAGTTCCATCAGTGAGAGATGGGCTTTTTATGATGTACTTCAGTGATGATTATATTTTTTATTTAATTTAGTTGATAAGAATTTCCTAAGTTCATAGAACTTAATATATTTCTCTACTGGAGACTATCCCATTTGATCGATACAGGCTACGATAGGACAGATATTACTCATTTACAGGTTTTTTGTTGTTTTCATTTAGGATTTACACAGTGAGTTATTGATAGCCCTTGGGTATATGATAGGGTTTTTTTAAAGCCTTCATCATGCTGATTTATATTAAATCATATTTGAGCAACAAAAAACTACAAGTGATTTCTTTCTAGTACCTGTAATTTGTAAGTCTGTGAGACAGTTGTCCTCTTCCTAAAGGGGCTGTAAGTTGGAGTATGAAGAATGACTAAGAATGGGTTATACACAACTTCTGTAGTGTTTTCTTTCCGCACAAGGAACCAAGTATGTCATGACAGTGTGACATGTGTATCTATATATCTTATTGTCTCAGCACCCCGTTCTTCTGGATCTTTGTTCCATGAAACTGTTTAATTCTTAGCATCTTCTAAAGTTAATGTTAACCACAGAAAAGACAAAATATCTGTTAACATTTTTTAATACTAATATATGCTTCAGTTATGGATTCTGTGTGTGCCTAAGGAGTTCTAAAGATGAGTTAAAAATGACTTGGAGCTACATAATTTTTTAAATTGTGACTAATTTGCTATTATTTAAGGAGAAAACCAGATTTATGCCTGTTTTACTTTATTGTAGACTTTTTATTATTTGTTGGTGGTGGTTGGGTAGAGCTACTTCACAAGTATCCTGGTAAGATTTGGTAATGGTATTCCACAGATACCAATATAATTGTTGAGACTAAAATATGACTTATATTTTTGCTGTATGATGTCCTGAAACAAAAACATTTGTAATAGCTTTTAAGAAAAAGCTTTCGCCGGATGTTGGTGGCACACGCCTTTAATCCCAGCACTCGGGAGGCAGAGGCAGGCGGATCTCTGTGAGTTCAAGGCCAGCCTGGTCTCCAGAGCGAGTGCCAGGATAGGCTCCAAAGCTACACAGAGAAACCCTGTCTCGAAAAACCAAAAAAAAAAAAAAAAGAAGAAGAAGAAGAAGAAAAAGCTTTCAATCATTTGCATAATGGGTTGAATTTAATGAAATTCGTCTCCCACAGTTAACGTTGGAGAAGATTGTCCAGTATTTGATGGACTCTTTGAGTTTTGTCAGCTCTCCACTGGTGGTTCAGTTGGTAAGTATCCTGGGTCATTGAGATTTAAACATGATCTGAAGGGGCTGTGGTGTCTTTGTAGTTTTGTCTAAAGTAGACGTTGTTTGTTTTGTTTTTGTTGTTGTTTTTCAAGACAGGGTTTCTCTGTGTAGCTTTGGAGCCTATCCTGGCACTCACTCTGGAGACCAGGCTGGCCTCGAACTCACAGAGATCTGTCTGCCTCTGCCTCCCGAGTGCTGGGATTAATGGCGTGTGCCACCAACGCCTGGCTTAAAGTAGACATTTTAATGATAGTAAGATTTCCTTTTGTTTGTTTTTGCTAGACTGTGTCACCTAGGTAGGCCTCAAACTCATAGTCCCCCTGCAGCTGCCTCCTGAATACTGAGGTTACAGACATGTGTTGTCATGCCAACATAATAGCAGTAGTTTTGTTGTTTTGTTTTATTTTTGAGACAGTTTCACTCAGTACTCCTGGGTGGCCTGTAGCTCACTGTGGTGCCCAGGCTGGCCTGTAGTTTGTGGAAATCCTCCTGCCTTAGCCTCTCAAGCACTGGGATTACAGGCATGTAAAGTTATGGTATACTATTCAGTCTTCCATTAGTGTCACTCAACCTGAGACAACTTTGAAAAGAACTGTTGATTTTGGTTCACAGTTTGATGGCTTAAACCATGACTAACCCTGTTGCTTTGGGACTGGTAGCACATTATGGGATGTACATTTTTGCAGAGGAAAGCCCATTTACCTCATGGCTGCTGAATGGGGACTTTTTAAAGATCAGCCCTCCAGTAAACTAAAATCAAACCTCAAGTCTTCCATCACCTGCCAATGGCACCACAGTGGCATCTAAATGTTTCACATGGTTCTGGGGTATATATAGTTGGAATTTTCATTGTGCTGGAAGTACCTCCCAAATAAAGACACGGTGACCTATTATTAATTATGAATGCTTGGCCTTAACTTAGACTTGTCCCAAGCTCTTTTAACTTAATTTACCCTGTTTCCATTCATTTATGTTTTGCCTTGGGCTGTTACCTTTATTTCTGATCATCATACTTTTCTACTTCCTTGATATCTGGCTGACTGGCCCCCTGCCACTGCCTGTCATCTCCTTTTTTTCTCCCTTAGCCTAAATTCCTTCTACTTAATCTCCCTGGCGGGAAGTCCTTCCTATACCTCCTTTCTTGCTGTTGGCCATTCAGCTTCTTATTAGACCAATCAGGTGTCTTGGGCAGACAATGTAAAACAGTAATACATCTTTACATAACTAAACAAGTGCAACACATCTTTACATAGTTAAACAACTATTCTGCAACATAAACAAATGCAGCACATCTTTACAGATATTCCACAACACTGGGGAGGCATTTCAGGTTCAAACTAGAAAGTGAAATTGTCCTTAAAACACCTGTGTTTAACAATCAAGAAAAGTTTTTAAGTTTTTGTATTTAGAGACTTTTTCTGCCATTTTTACTACAACTTCCCATGTATACTCCATTTAGTTAAGTAAACTGTAGGAAAATAGTCCTAAATGATAATCCTTAGCTTTTCAACATTAAATCTTTTTTCTTTTTCTTTTCTTTTTTCTTTCTTTTTTTTTCTTACACGTGACATATTTAATAGGGCTTCACTTAAAGGGATTTTGTGTAAACTGATTTTTTTTATTTTAAATATTTTATAAATACCATGACATGTTTCTACTTAGCTGGGGCTGTGAAGTTAAACCGGCAACAAACTGATATGGCTGTCAACTGGGCCGGAGGATTACATCATGCCAAAAAGTCAGAAGCATCAGGATTCTGCTATGTTAATGATATTGTACTTGCCATCCTTGAGTTACTAAAGTAAGTTCATTCAAACTGAGCTTTCCCTGTGATCAAATCTCTTTTAATGAAATAAAAAGTGATTTTAAAGAATATGAAATAAATCATGATAGTTTAATCCTGAATCTTATATGGATTCATTACAAGCCAATGCAGAGGTATGAGAAAGTATTCCACTACTCAGGAAGACGAAGAAATAGCACAGATGTCTAAAACTATCATTAAATGGTCTTTTAAAAGTTGTTAGAAATTGTTTGTGAATTTAGGTTTGCATTCGTTTTAACTAATATAAATATTGCTAAGACTTTGGAAGTGTTAATGTCCATAATAACTTGTAGACAAAACTTTGAAACCTGTTTTAAAGGAAGTCTGTCTCCCCACTTAGTGAGCCTGGCTGACCCAGCTCCCTCATTCCAGAAAGGCTTTGTCCTCTACTCATAGGCACAGTTTTGCCTGATTGCTGAAAGAGGTTTGGAATTTATTCTTAATTGCTGTTTCAGAGAATTTGAAGGTACTAGGAATTTGGAGATTTCTAAAGTTAGATCATTTTTCACTATTAACTGTAATAGTTTAGTAGATTGTATTTGAGATTTTGCTGAGTTTGTGTTTTACAGACTTTGAAAATGTTTGTGCTCCACATGTACTTTCCAAGAGTTAAAACTTGGTATTGATACTTTAAATAAACAGAAACTCAGCATTGACAAGTGACGTGTCTTTGACTCACCCAGAACCAACAAATATCTGAAATCAGTTTTAATTGACTTGAAGTTTTTTCCACTCTCTTCAACTCTGAGCAGTTTGCTGCTCTTTTTCTTTTCAAAGCTCAGAGTCGGGAGCAAGCTCAATTTGTTCCTTCACCTGGTAAAACTGGGCATGATTTATTCAATTTGTTTGCTAAGCAGCTCTCCTTGCTTGTCTAACACATTGGCCACCTGAAAACTTTGATCATTTTTCATTTTTAACTTTGTGAAGAAATTCTGCTATGATGAGTCCCACTGTTTGCAATTTTCATAGATTCTCTTACTGATTTTTTTCTGGGCCTTGAGAACATGATAAGTACCTGGTTTGATAATTCAGTTTGCATTGTATTTTAGCATAGCCATGCATCTTTGGATAATAAATAAAATGTCTTGAATCAGCTGCAGTGACGAGACAATCATTTTACTACTTTAAACAGAGAATTTAACTCTTCTTTGAGATTCATTTTTATTTAATATTTATTTATTTATTTATTTATTTATTTATTTATTTATTTATTTTTGCCTACATTTATGTCAGTATCCACAGAGGCCAGAAGAGCAGATAGATCCCCAGGGATTGTAGTTACAGACAGTTATGAGCTGCCATGTGGATGCTGGGAATTGAACCTGGGTCCTCTGGAAGAGCAGCCAGTGCTCCTAACCAGTGAGCCATCTGCAGGCCCCATCCCCCCTTTCTTGGTTTTGTTTTTGTTTTGTATACCCCTGGCTTTCCTGAAACTCACTCTGTAGACCAGACTAGCATCGAACTCAGAGATCTTCCTGCCTCTGCCTCCCAGGTGCTGGGATTAAAGGGGTATGCCACCACACCTGGCAATGCTGAAATTTTCTAAAGTAGCAACTGGCATAATCTTTGGGTGTGAATATATAGAAATGTATGGCTGTCTTTAACATGCATAAAAGAGAGTCCTAGATTTTCTTGGTTGCCCAAAGGTCTGGCAGCTCACTTAGACTGGCAGTGAGTTAGAAGGGTTGAGTATTGTACAACCAAGCAAGTTCCTGAGTCTGCTTACTTGTGCTTTCCTTTCAGGTACCATCAGAGAGTCTTGTATATCGACATAGACATCCATCATGGTGATGGTGTTGAGGAAGCTTTTTATACAACAGATCGTGTGATGACAGTTTCATTCCATAAGTATGGGGAATACTTTCCTGGAACAGGAGATTTGAGGGTAAGGCCAAATCTGTCAGAATATCAGATGAGTTTAGGAGGTTGCTAATTTCTGGAGGAGCCAAGTTGTTTTTTGTTCATTGTTTGCTTGTTTGTGTATTTGTGATGGAACCTGGACATCTAGAATTAGGTTATTGGCTCTGTTTCTTGGTACAGATATGTGGCCTTGCCTTAATTTGGTTGTTTAGTTATAATGAGACCTAGGCATTGGGGGGTTTCTTGCTGTAGATGTATGGCCTTGCCTTAGTTGAGCAATTGTTTGGATCATTGTTCACTGTTACGATTTGTCAAGTTGTGGCCAGTTCAGTGGTACTTGGTGTTTAGTTTTGACCACTCTGTTTATGTAGGAATGGTGTATAGGAAATGATTTCAAGTCAGCTAGGCGTAAGTGACGATCTGACAAAGTTCGGTGGTCTTGGCAGGTTCTGCAGATAGTCCTTGGGTAGCAGAGACTGGTGTCACAGTGGGAATGGACAGAGTGCTCTATAGCAGTGGGGTGCAGGATATCACACTGTCCTCAGATGGTTGTGGATTAGGGGAGGCCACACAGGGTCTTTATCCAGGATCAAGGGCACAGAGGACCACATAGACCCAGGGCTTCTTGGTAGGTTGTGTGGAAGACTGATTTTTGGGACCCTCACTGGGATTGTGGTCACAGGGCTCCAGGGTGGTGCAAAGGGTGCGGTTGGTATTGGCTCTGGAGACCTCCCTTACCAATGGTTCTGGGTCATAGGACACCTTTCAGTTTGAGAATGATGAAGTAAGTGGGGTCTGCCTTTACATCTTGTAAAATCATTTCATACCTAATCAGATTGAGGTTTGTAAGAACTTTTTACTTTGTTTTTGTGTGTTGGGAGTGATATGAGTATGGCACGTTAAAGGATACCATGCAAGAGTCAGTTCTCTCCTGCCATGTGGGTGGGTCCTGGGGATCAAACTCATTGAGCTTTACCTGCTCAGCCCTTCTGCCAGCCCAAGCTACAAGACTTGTGTTTTATTTGTATTAACTGAATGAATGATGCTGTTAAGTTTCTTCCCTAAAACTTGCTTTAGAGCTTAGGAAGTATGTCTACAAATACTGGATCATACACCTGTTTATTTTATTTTTTTTTTATTATTTCCTTTTTCAGATTTGTGTTGCTTGATCTTCTAATCATTTCAAACTAAGTCAAGTTTTTTGTTATGGAATAATCTCTTAAGATCTGTTTTTGTTTATAGGATATTGGTGCTGGAAAAGGAAAGTACTATGCTGTCAACTTTCCCATGAGAGATGGTATAGATGATGAGTCCTATGGACAAATTTTTAAGCCTGTAAGTACTGCTTTCAAAAGTAAAGTGGAGTTGTAAAATATCCTTAGATACTAATGTGTCTTGTTCTGAGTCTAGATAATCTCAAAAGTGATGGAGATGTACCAGCCTAGTGCTGTGGTGCTGCAGTGTGGTGCAGACTCACTGTCTGGTGATAGGCTTGGCTGCTTCAATCTCACTGTCAAAGGTAAGCGCTGCTTCCCACGAAAGTTCTCACTGTGGAGCGCTGAAGAGATGGTTAAGAACCTGGGTTCGATTCGCAGCTCCCACATGATGGCTCATGACCCAATGTTATTCCAGTTCCAGGGGATCTAGCACCCTCTTTGATTTCCACAGGCACCAGGCATCGCACATGGTGTACAACATACACATTTTTTAAAAAGTATTTTGAGAAAAAAAATTTAAGTTCTCATTGTTATTTTTTGCTTGCCAACTTGATGACTTGATGCCAAACTTTGTAGTTGTATGGGTTTTTTTGTTTTGGTTTTTTGGTTTTTTTGGTTTTTTGGTTTTTTTGGTTTTTTGGTTTTTTGAGACAGGGTTTCTCTGTGGCTTTTAGAGGCTATCCTGGAACTAGCTCTTGTAGACCAGGCTGGCCTCGAACTCACAAAGATCCACCTGCCTCTGCCTCCTGAGTGCTGGGACTAAAGGCGTGTGCCACCAACACCTGGTTTGTAGTTGTATTTTCAGTGGGTTTTTTGTTTTTGTTTTTTTCTATTTTTTTTCCCTTTTGTGGGGGGTGGGGTGGGGTTATGTGGCTGACTAGTAATCTTGTTTCCCAGCAAGTCCTTCCTGTGTTGCCATATTTGTGTTTATACATTTATCCATGAATAGTTAGTTGCCATCCTAACTGGCACAGGAGTTGTCAGTGTTTTTAATCCATTATATCAGTTTTAAATAATTTGTTTGCTGTTACAGTGATGAGGATTTGCTCTGATCTGCATGCTCTTCCCACATCTGTTCATAGCTGTAAGAATCTGGGCCATGGCCATTGCTAAACAGCAGCAGCACACCAGTCACTTTTTTGCTGACTTTTTTGTTTGCTTAGTTTCCTCTTTGCTCATTACTAAACTGAATTTGGAAATATATTCTGCTCAGCTGTATCAGGTGCTCCGTCCCTGACCTAAGAATGGTCCTCCTGTTTGAACTAAGTGTCCTCCTGGGTCTAGTGGGACATAGAGCCCTCTGCTTCTGTTTTACTACACCTCCCTGATCAGTGTGCTCTCCATTTCCCTCTTAGTTGTTACCTCTGGCAGAACACGTTTGTTTTGTTTTTGTTTTTTGAGACAGGGTTTCTTTGTGTAGCCCTGGCTGACCTGGAATTCTCTTTGTAGACCAGGCTGGCCTCCGCCTCCCACGTGGTAGGATTAAAGTTGTGAGCCACTACCACCTGGCTTAGAATAAACCTTTTTAAAGAACAAGCCTTCATAGTAAAGTTAATGTTTGGATCAGAAATGGCTTGTCATGCACATTGCATATATTGCAGTAAAGTCCTTTTTTTCCAAGTGAACTTTGCAGTAGCAATTAGCTTTAAATGAAGGCATCTTACTTTGAATTCTCTTATAAGATGTAAAGAATCCTAAAATAGCACTTTTAAAATAACTAAATATAGATGTTAACAACTACTTATGATTGCACTCTGCAGACCAGCCTTAGGACTGTGGTATAAGTCTGTTACCCTACTTCGCGTGTATTGAGTTGGCCACACAAAATTAGTTGCCCACTTTCTTGGTAGGTCAGCATTCAGTTAGCAGCACTGTCAAGTTGTTGCCTCAGAAGTGTTACTAACCATTTAGTGTCAAAGCAGATAGGAGTTCCCTGAAGTGACCTGTCTGATGTGCCCTTCTTTCTTGGTGCTAGCAACTTATACACTGCAATGAGCAGTAACCCCACTTCTAGTGTTTATATTTAAAAGTAGTAGTTTTCATTATAAACTGCATTTGACCCTTACAGTATATATATGTTGTGTTTCAGAAGGTAGAGGAAGTTCATTTGTGTAAAGCACATAAGGATGTTTGTAATTCCATTTTAAGACTTAGAATAAATGCACTTTCCTACGACTAGCCTCAGCTACATTCTCTCAGGCCTAGTGAAGTCAGCCACCTGATGTCCAACTTGCTCCACTTAATTGTTTTTTCCATGCTTCTTCCTCTTTGGGGTTCTAGCCTTCATTTTATAAAATCCCTTTATGGTTACTTGGCCTGGGCTGGGTGGTAGTATGGGATGCTGTTTTGCTGCTGTTCCTGTAGTCTGCATAGAAACTTCTGTCCTCACAAATGTCCACATGGTTCTATCAGAAACACTTGTTCCAGCAGGAGATGCCAGTTGACAATTACATGAAGGAAACAGTTAATTAAACATAAAAATAAACTTCCCTTAGTTAATGGTGATCTTTTTTCTTTATGTCATTTTAATTTTTTCCAAATTACTTTAAACTTTGTTATGAAAAGGTTACAAAAATCAACAAAGCATCACACACTGGAGTTAACCAGACCCCAAGACGGTAACTCACTGATGATCTATGCTGAGCGTTGCAGTGAAATATCCACCCCACACCTGTAGCGCTGACCACACTCAAACAGATGTGGTCACAGGTGCAGACATGATGGGTGGGTTTAGGTCTGGGGTCGGGACAGGTGGCTCTCTCTTGCTTCCGGTGGGGTCACAGAGGGCAGCCTGGAGCTGGAACTTGTGGCCATCACCACTTCTTGTATGAGTGCATTCTCCCTCTTATACAGTTACATTAGCCTATTTTGAGACTAGTCCTGTGAATCTTGATCCGTACATCCACAGAGCATAGCCACCATCCTGGTACCAGGCAAAAGTCACTCAAAGGGATTTTTTTTTTTTTTTAATTAAGGCTAAAGACAATAAAGAGTGGGGGAAATTACTCTTTAACAAGCATGAATTTCTTGGTCTTAGGTCATGCTAAATGTGTAGAAGTAGTAAAAACTTTCAACTTGCCATTGCTGATGCTTGGTGGAGGTGGCTATACAATCCGAAACGTTGCTCGGTGTTGGACATATGAGACTGCAGTTGCCCTGGATTGTGAAATTCCTAATGGTAAGTGTTGAAGTTGTGGTATCTACTAGAACATCTGATGTGCAGAAATAAATGAATGGGACATTGCAGCCAGAGGCCTGGAACGTGCAATCTTACTGATGAATAAATGATTAGATTGCAAGTCTATGAGGGTATTCCCTGTGTTTTCACTTCCAAGCCTTCCTTCGGGAGTATTTCTCTATCGGGATCTGGATTAGTGTTTGTTAGCTTCTATGGAAACTAAGCTTTCAGTATGTAACTTGTTTTTCATTGTTTTTAATAGAGTTGCCATATAATGATTACTTTGAGTATTTTGGACCGGATTTCAAACTGCATATTAGTCCTTCAAACATGACAAACCAGAACACTCCAGAATATATGGAAAAGATAAAGTAAGAACTCATCTCATGTTAATGCAAGTTTAGAAGGCTACATAAGGTCATATAGAGAATGCTATTTTAGCTGTATGCATCAGATATTTCCTTGGTTTTTAAAGGATTTGAAACTTTAAGAATACTAATATTTTAATCTACTATATCAACACAAATGCAGAACCTTTGTAAACAAACATTTTTATTCAAGTGCAATTTTAAATTGCCAAGGGCACTAAATTTTACCCTTTCTTGCTTTCCCTTAAAATGGTGCTTTGTTTGCATTATCTGAAACGGTTTATTAAAGCTTTATCTCTACAGAATGTAGAGACACGTCGGTATGGGTTGTGATCATCTTTACTGTAGACTAGCTGTGTGATATTGGGCAAGTACACTTGTTGCCTCATCATTAAATGGGGAATGAATTAGTTAGTGCCCACCTCTTTATCTGTGGATTCAATTAGTATGTGCAAAGAATTCCTGTTTAAATGTTGTTTTGTTCAGTAAGTAGTTAACTAAATGAAAGATGATGTTGTTTTGTTTAATGTTTCTACCTGTGGATCACAGGAACTTTACATAAAGTGGTTTTGTCTAATAAATTGTGTTATTTAGACAGCGTTTATTTGAAAATCTTCGAATGTTGCCACATGCACCTGGCGTTCAAATGCAAGCGATTCCAGAAGATGCTGTTCATGAAGAGAGCGGGGATGAGGATGGAGAAGATCCGGACAAGCGGATTTCGAGTAAGAAGCCCTTGCTCTGTATTCTTGCTTTTCTCTGGTTCATCAAAATAAGACTTGAAACTGAAGGCAGTGCACAGGCGTGTTTCACCTAGCACGTGTGGTGATTGTCCTTTCCTCCATTTAATTGCATGTAGATTTATTTAGCTTCCTGATGTCTCAAAGCCTGAAGTAATAATACCAGTCTTATTGTGTGTGAGTACACAGATATGGCTAAGTCCAGAAACTTAAGTATTCCGTTTCCTCAGTGGGCTGAGTTGAATGTGGTAACTGCTTATATATGTATTGATGTATGTAATGATTGTTGAATCTGGCTATTGTCAAATTTATTTATTTATTTGTGTGTGTGTGTGTGTGTGTGTGTGTGTGTGTGTGTGTGTGTGTGTGTGTGTGTATCAGTTCGTGCATCAGACAAGCGGATAGCTTGTGATGAAGAATTCTCAGATTCTGAGGATGAAGGCGAAGGAGGTCGTCGGAATGTTGCTGATCATAAGAAAGGAGCAAAGAAAGCTAGGATTGAAGAGGACAAGAAGGAGACAGAGGACAAAAAGACAGGTCAGTTTGTGGTTTGGTGAAAATTTCATTGTCACTGTTACTGCTTAAGAGTTGCACTGTAGCTTTTAGAAGCTCCCATAGTCACACAAGGGTCAGGGCTCGAGCTGTCATGAGGTACCTTTCCCTTGAGTAAATGATGCTTGCCTCTGAAGCTTGTCGTTTAATGTTTTCAGAATTCTTTTCAAGCGTTTTCAAGTGTATGTGCTCGCATTGTCTTTGTGATAGAGAAACTTCATCTCCTTGATAACACAGACAAAGAAAAAAGAGGATCCATTACATGTCGTGGGATGGGGAAAAGGAAACAACAGAGCAGTCACAAACATTGCTCCAAACTATTTAACGTTGTCTTAGTGAAGCAAAAGTTAAGTTCATTGTCCTTTGAAAAGTTGCTTTAAACATGAAGGCTCTTCAGGAACTAAAGAAACTAAAACAGGAACAGTAGGAAGGGGCTTAGGTGCGGGCTATGGAGGACAGTTTCTGCTGTCTTCATGCATTTCAGAATGTAGCGTGCACGCCATTGTGGCACCTCCCTAGAGGGTTCACATCTCTGGTTGCTGTGCTGCCATAGGCAGAGGTAAGGAATGGGAAGTAGCCTGTTGAGCATTTGTTTCCTCATACTAACAATGATAATGAATGCAAGTGGTAGTTAACCTGTTAATCATCCGAGGCAGCCTCACCATGTAGGTCTGGCTGGTCTGGTTATTTAACTTGCTGCCACCCTCATGATGTGACCCCTGGGATCTAATGTGGGAGGAAGATAGTGACTTCTACAAGCTGTCTCCTGCCCCCTGTGGATGCCATGCACACCCTGTAAATAAATACTTTAAAACAGTGAGTTCGCTTCTGCTTGCTTTTAGGATCATGTGTCTTACAGCAGACACACTCATCTTCGGCTCCTGTCTTACCACTGCCTCTGCCTCATAGTCCTTTTAAGTTTTTCTCCAGCACACACTGTTCACTCTTACCCACTGAGAGTGTGTTTATGCCTTGGGACCCCAAGTGTCCTTCCTCTGACAGACCGCTTTCCTGACCTGTGCTCTACGCTGGTTGGAAGTTCTTCACGGTACCTGCAGTACCGTGATGCTTCAGAACTGGAAGTTAAAGAGGGTGCAAGCATATGGGCATGCTGACAGTGAGCCCCTGCATCTCTCACTCAGAGCCTAAGGACACTTTCTAGTGACAATTCAGGAGCAGTGAGTTTAGTGTAGCTTCTTATAATTTAAGATAAGGCGTATATATTTCATATTTCAAAATAGGTTTTAATCTTTTCCTTCTGTCTTTAGATGTTAAGGAAGAAGACAAATCCAAGGACAGTAGTGGTGAAAAAACAGATTCCAAAGGGTGAGTGGTGCTTCTCACCTCAGAGACTAACAGTCATACATGTGTTTGGGGAAGCCGTGTATACTTGACATACTGGACTAACCCAAGAACGTGGAACATTGTACTCCAAGAGAGAAATCTTCTGAATGGGGTTAATGTGTCCTAGACTATTTTGCTTTAAACTTTGTTTGGGATCATGGTTTTCATAACGTGAAACTCCTGTGCTTGGAATATTTGGTGTTGGGAGACAGGCTGAGTTAGGTGAAGCCTGTTGGAGAGGTTTATTATCAGAATGCATGTGTGGCTAGGTATGAAGGCTGAGGCCGGGGGATTGCCATGAATTTCAGTCTTGAATGAGCTACATAGTGAATTTTAAAAATGGGGGTCTAAGCTGAAGAGTGAGCTTCCGTGTCAAAAGCAATCATGTGTGCTTGGCCACACACAGTTGATGCTAATTTTCAAGAATAACTTGGAATGCTTAGTTGTAAAACCATCAAAAGATTAAAACATTTATCTTTCATTGCTCAGAGACAACACTGAATTACTTGGTGTGAATTGACAAGACTTGATCAGTAGCTAGGCCGGTGCTCTTCAACCAAGACTACTGTTTGTAATATTTCATGTTACCTCTCTCAACAGAGCCAAATCAGAACAACTCAGCAACCCTTGAATTTGACTCCCCAACTTAAAGATCCTCCTGAAAAGTGAGACGATATGGGATGAGAAACCTTTGATGTCTGAGGACTCCTGGCTTCATTTTATACTGTTTTGGCATGGACTGTATTTATTTTCAGAATGGCTTGTTTTTAATTTTCTTGGCAAGTTTTATTGTGAGTTTTTCTAATTATGAAGCAAAATTTCTTTTTTTTCCACCATGCTTTATGTGATTGTATTTAAATTGATGTGTTATTATGTCAAAAACAGGATCTATTAAAAAACAGCAATTGGCCTTTCTGAGCTGATTTTTCCATCTTTTGTAATTATCTTTATTAAAAAATTGTACTTGGATTGTCTTCTGTCTGTTCATTGCGGAGACTTGTTTCCGAACCGGTGACTTGATGGTGTTTGTAGGACTGGAATATACCAAGGGTGATCTCAGCTTGAGAGGCCACCTCTTGGTCTGTAAGGTGCTCACTGGCTCACTCTGACAGACATTTCCCCCTGCAATAGAAGTAATACCAATTCACTGCATAGCTCGGCCAGTGCCGTGAAGACTGGAATTGCATAAGTTATCTCCAGAATTCATAAACTTTGCAGCTGGGGTGAAGGAATCATTATTGAACTGAACCAAAAATTCAAAAATTAGAAATGGAAATTGTAAATTGAAAGACAAGCCTGTAATTGAAATGGGCCATTGCGTATGTCTCTGCTGAACCGTCTGTAAGGTTGTTTCTTCCCAGACACACCCTGGACACGTTCGTAGGCCTATTCCATCAGAATGTCCTCATGTCATGTTGTCAATGTAACATGAACTCCACTAGCAGAATCTGGCTCTCGTCCTGCAGTTAGATCACATCCAAGGTTCCTAATCAAAGAAATAAAACTTAGAGCGTGATTTATCACTCAGCAGTTGTTCGTTGAGTGTCTTCTCGTTTTAAGATTTTGAGAATCACTGCCGCTGAATATAATTTAAAAACGTGCTTTCATTGTTAGTATCACAAGCGGACAGATGAAGCAGTTTCTGTTCTGTCGCGTAGAAGAGGAATACAGATATTGTTAGGATTTGCCAAAGTTGTGTGAAATCATCCTACTTGCTAGAATCAGGTTGCTTGTTGTGGGATTAGGGCAGGTTGGTAGAAGGCAGTGTCTCGGAGAAGTTCCCCCACTGTCATGAGGATTGGAAGCGTCACATCCGTGATTTTTGCCCCTCAGGCTGTGTATTTGTTAGCAGTCCATAACTTTTCCAACATTAGGAACTAAGGAAGCATGGTCCCTTCATTGCAGACACAATTCAGTATGTCGTGTTCATAAAACAAGTGCATCACTTGGACACATCATCTGATACTGTGATCTGCCCTCTGATGTGACGCATAATTGTTATGTATTAAGTTCTGTTGTCTGAATCTGCTGGAATTATATCTTGAAGATGCCACAGTGAATCTCCTTGGGTGGATCTGGGAGCTGTTTTAATATTTATAAGCCTGTAAAACTACAGTAGTTTCAGTACAGGTGACTTGGGACATGGTTTCTACAAATCTGTAAAACTGATTGTGTGCACACTGAATAAGGTCACTTAACAATAGACTGTCAAGACAAAGGTTAAAACCAACACTGAGGAAATGAAGGCGAGATTTTTTGGAGAAGGTTAAAAATTCAAAACAATAAATAATAACCAAGTGAGGGAAGAATAAGTTCATTTTTCCATCACAAGTGTGAAATTTAAATAGGAAAAAAAAAATAGTTGTAAAAGCCACAGGAAAATTTCAAAAGTGAAGAAGGATAAAGCTTGACACCAAACTCAAAATAAGTTACATACTTAACAGGAATTCTCTAGGCCAGCAAACACAAGTAAAATTATGTGTGGGGAGCATAACTTATTTGCACCAGTAGCCCAAGCCTTTGATCCCAGCACTCAGATAGAGGCAGGTGGATTTCTGAGTTTGAGGCCAGCCTGATCTACAGAGAGTTGCAGGACAGTCAGGGCTACACAGAGAAACCCTGCATCAAACAAAACAAAAAACCAACCAAACAAAAGCTTTCTTTTTAATTAAGTTGATTTTTTTTAATTGGCAAGAGGCTAGAGAAATAACTTAGTGCTTATGAGTATTTGCTGTTCTTACAGAGGATCTGGGTTCAGTTCCCAGCACCTACCAGGCTGCTCAAAGCCATCTGTAACTCTAGTTCCTGAGGTTCTCACACCCTTTTCTGGTCTCCGAGACCACCAGGCACACACAAGTGCAAAACACCCATACATGTCAACCAATAGCTTTAAAAAATTGGTAAGAGTTCAATGAAACCCATGAAGGTAGACTAATGGAATCCCTTGTGCTTAATTTGACGTTGTCAGAATTACTAATAGGATTCAGCACTTCACCGGGAGAAAACGGATGTTTTATATACAAATGACTCTAAAGACTTCATTCATTTTATAACATTAAATTTTCTATAAGGGACAATTAGATATGCTTGTGAAAGAATGGTGTGAGTGCAGCCAAGACATAGGAGGTGGTGGGGTATTGTCAAGGTCATGTCAGCAACTTTGGAAGATGTGTTGCATGCCTTTGGGGAGGGGGTATTCACTTACGATTTATTGAAACATTTAAATGTACTGTTTTTCAGTAATGACCTGTTTACTACCTGTAGCTAACAAAATATACAAACAGTAAGCTCCATTAAGAAAGTACTAAACTTGCTGTGGAAGTGGATTTCTATAGTTCTAGAACTCAGAGGGCTGAGCAGGAGGATTGCCATAAGTCTGAGAACAGTTTGAGCCACACAGAAATATTCTGTCTGGAAAGATAACAAAATTTTCAGCTTGAACCAGAATGATGTATAAACATTAAGAATCTTTTTGTTTGTTTGTTTTTTGTTTTTCGAGACAGGGTTTCTCTATGTAGCTTTCTGCCTCCTGAGTACTGGGATTAAAGGTGTGCTCCACAGAATCTTGATAATGGATACAACAGAACAATTTAACACATAAAAGGCAATTGGAGATTTTCAGTGAGGGATAGCTGTATCAGATACCTTGGTTACATGTAAGAAATGTTCAACTAGTATTTTTAAATGATTGATTAGCACTTAAGACAGGTGCCAGATCTACAGGCTTGAAACTAAGACATCTTTGATTTCTCAGGAGAAAAAGAGATGAGGATGTAAGTGGGGTCTTGAGTAGGGACTGAAACTCTACTTCCTGACAGAGATATTTATTTGCTTCTTTTTATTTTGCCTTTTTTTTATTTGAATTACAAACAAGATTGAATTACATGACAATCCCAGTTCCCTTCTCCCTCCCTTCCTCCCCTACCATCCCTCACAACTAAAACCCTACCTATCACATATCCTTTCTTCTAATCTACACCTGACTCAAGCTTTCTGCTCCCTCATGTAACCAACAGAATACAAGAGATGGAAGAAACAAGCGGGAGTGTTGCATGCCTTTAATCCCTGCACACGGGGCAGATGGATCTGATTTCAAGGTCAGTGTGGTCTATATAGCAAGCTCCAGGACAGCCAGAACTACATACATAAAGAGACCCTGTCTCAAAAAGAAATGGGGAGGGGGAGATGTGAGACATATGACTGACTAACTTTTCTATTAAAAACAATATTCAGTTATTTGATTAAATTCCATACTGGCGAGGAAAATCAAGAAACTCAGTACAAACTGTACATTAGCTGTTGAGCCATGTGGATAAAAGTAGTTTCTGCTACATACAGATGATTCCAAATTAGCAATGTTTTATACTCCTTTAGAACCTGCCTACTCAGACAGTTCAGGAGTGCTGGAAGCATAGTTGCTTAGTTTCCTTATATGGCTAAAAGTTCCACTGCCAAGGACCAAGGACCATCTGGGAGAGTCGGGTGGGAAGAGAAAGTCACATTCAGCTACATCCTTGCCTCCTTAAAAATTACATTTAAAGATGGAGACCAGGTTGGAAATCCAACCATTTATGGAGATGTTATTACTTTGCTGGTAGTGTTCCTCCTTTCTCCAGGGCGTGCTGTCCTAAATCAGGATTGTTACTACTCAAGCTTGTAACTCATCAATGTCCTTCTAGCAAAGCTACCTCCTAGTAGCTAATCTCTAAAATTGTTTTTATGTTTATTTGGAGTGTGAGTGTGTATATTTGTATGTGTGTGGGCACATGCCTGTACAGGTGCACATTCATGTATGTACAGGTGTACTTTTATATGTGCAGGTATACATTCACATGTGTGCCGATACGCATTCATATGTGTACAAGTGTACATATGTGTGCAGGTGCACATTCATGTGTTCAGGTGTGTGTTCATATGTGTACAGGTGCACAAAATTCACATATGTGCAGCTATGCATTCATATGTGTACAGGTGTACATTTACAAGTGCAGGTGTACATTCACCTGTGTGGAGGTGCACATTTACGTTTCACGTGTGCAGATGTGCATTGATATGTGTGCAGTGTACATTCACATGTGTGCAGGTGCACATTCATGTGTGCAGGTGTGTGTTCATATGTGTACAGGTGTACATTCACATGTGTGCAGGTGTGTGTTCATATGTGTACAGGTGTACATTCACATGTGTGCAGGTGTACATTCACATGTGTGCAGGTGCACATTCACATGTTTTCATGTGGAAACCGGAAATTGACATTGGGTTTCTTGTCTTCCTTGGTTACTCTCTACGGTAGATGCTGAGGCAGGCTCTCACTCTAACCCAGAGCTCACGTCACTGATTTGGCTGTAGCTAGCCAGTTTACCTATCCCTGTGTCTTCTTCCTGAGGGGTGGAATTACAGGTAAGCTACCATATCTGCCTAGTGTTTGCATGGGTGCTTAGGATCTGAACTCTGATCCTGATGGCATCATCTCCTCAGCCCTGGATCCCTTCAGTGTCCTCTCATGCAATTATCATCTTTACTCCTAAATTCGTATCCTCTAAAATGAGAAAAAAAAAAAAAACCAAAAAAGGTTTCATGTTGAGTTCATTATGAGTGAGGTTCCATTAAATGCCTATGTAATGCTGCAATAATCACTATAACCAGGTAAAGGGCAGTAGAATGGTTCGGGAAGCAAGCTAAGCTTACACCTGCACGTGTTTTTGTAGATACTAAATGGACTGCATTCAAACTGTTGTTGCAGTTTGATCCTTCTAATTTCAAATCAATAGGTAATGGTAGATATAGAAACAATCTTCCAAGGCTAGTTTGCCTAGAGGAAAACTAATAAATTTTTGGCAAATGTAGGGGCATATTAGTCTCCTTGTAATTCACTAAAATATAATCCCAAGGAAAATGATGGACAATCGGGTCAAAAACAAAAGCAAGCAAACAAACAAACAAAAAACCCTAAGACTATTAGTACTGGCTGTTTACTGTGGTGGTAATGTCAGTGTTGAGTAGTAAAGTCAGGAAGGCCACAGCCTTTACAAACTGCTTCATTGCTTTTCTGCAACTATGCCACAAGATGGCAATGTCTCCACTTAAAAAGAAAGTGTGTGTGTGTGTGTGTGTGTGTGTGTGTGTGTGTGCGTGCGCGCGCGCACGCACACACACATTTCCACTACTGTCAGTTGTTCTGTTTAACAAGCAGAGACCCTTGCTAACATATTCTTTCTTTTCTGGATGTGAGAGCCTAACCCAGAGCTCACCAGGCAAGTGCCAACACTCAACTAAATCTCCAGTCCTCAGATTCAATCAAATGTAATATTGAGCTAAAGTCTATTCAAATTGAACTACAATTTGGAGTAGTGATCGACGTTTTTCTTAAATTGAACAATTGTTACACTAATTTCCAAGCGTTATATCCATAAAACACTGTATCTGATAGCAATTAATTATTTGTGATTTTTCTAGCTGGGTGTAGAGCGGAACTGAATATTAGAGTCAGAATAATTTTATGTTGGCTGGATGTGGAACTTGTTAATATACATAGCAGAGAGTCAAGAGTTGTTTCCAGGGATTCAAGTTAATACGGCGAAATTGATATTTAAGGAACTGGAATGTTGTCCCATGACTGCTGTCATTCAGCCTTTGAGTAGAGCTATGGATGAGATTGTCATGTGGTACAGTGCTTGCACAAGGCCTGGTTTCTGTCTGCAAAGTTTTGGCTGAGTGAATGAGAACGGATTCCTGGATGGCATCCTATTTGTTCATAATAACCTAAGAATATTTTATTATAAATATCGAAAGTGGGTATATGATGATACATTTTCTAAAAATAGAGTTATGAATAGGTAAAATGCTGTGGCTAGTTTTACCTGCTATCCAGCAGTTTGTGTTTAGGAATGAGGGGAAAAAAAACATTATGACTCAAATCTAAGGCTATGTTTTTAAGGTTATGATATTTTGGGTTTATTGATAAGCCAGAAGTTTCTAGCATCATTCATGTATTACCAAACAAGTCATCTTTTTCTTTCTTCAGAAATCAACATTTCAAGGGTCACTTACCAGATGCGTGGCATTCAGTGCACTGAGGTCAACCCTCACTGGTCACTAAACAAGCAAGTGCAGAGAGGCAGTTAATGTCATCAAAACTAAGCCGGGTGTGGGCCTCACACTTGTAGTCAGCACTCATGAGGCCGAGGCAGGAGAATCAAGTTCCAGGCCAGCCTAAGAAACCGACTAAGATCTGACCCAAAACAAAACAAAAAACTAAATAAATAAATAAGCCCTGCTTCTACCTGACAAAGATCATTGAGAGTGCCACTGGGTACAAGAAAAAAAAAAAAAAAAAACAGATTTAAAGACGTGAGAAGCTCTGGCTCAAACTCATGATCCTCCTGCCTCAGCCTCCTGCACTTCCACATCCAGCTCACTTCTCTCTGTCTCTCTGTCTCTCTGTTTCTCCCTCCCTGCCTCCGTCCCCCCCCCCCAGCAGCCTACATCTCACAGTGTCTCAGAAATTATTCTCCTATTTAAAAGGCTGGGGCTGGGTGAGGTCACACATGCCTTTAATTCCAGCACCTTAAGGCAGAATGGATGAATCTCTGTGAGTTCAAGGTCACCCTGGTCTACAGAGCCAGTTCCAGGCCAGCCAGGGATACACAAGAGAAACTCTGTTTCAAAATCAACAAAGAAGTAAATAAATAAATATAAATACATTAATAAATATAATAATGTAACAGAGTGGATTTCTCATTTCCATAGAGTCTTGGAATGTTATTTTCTACTAAACATTTAAATAAGAGATTTCAGAACTGTAAGTGTGCTGCACCTACTCAGAAAATTCTCAGGGAAAATTCCAAACTGTGACTAGTTTTCACTCTCTCTAGTTCGATATAAAAGCAAGATTGTGAAATACAAACATTTGTTTATTTATCTTATTTTTTGTTTTATGTGTATGGGTTTTTGCCTTTATGCATATCCTAAACATTTGCATGTGATATCCGCAGAGGTCAGAAGAGCATGCTGTATCTCCTAGAATTGGAGATACAGACAGTTGTGAGCTGCTATGTGGGTGATGGGAATTGAACCCACATCTCTGGAAGAGCAGTCAGCGCTCTTAAACACTGAGCCATCTCTCCAGCCCAAAACTGTGGATTATAAAAACACTCCAGTCACTCACTTTCACTTGTTTAATGTCCAACTTAGTAGTCGGGAAACTTTTGTGCTATTACTGCTTGGTGATGAATACTCTTAAAATCAATATTTTTGAAATCCAAATTAACACGAAGTATCTTTTTCCTATTTTTTAGTTATTTGAGAATTTCAAGCATGCATGAATATAATGCATTTTGATCATAGTCACCCCATAACTCCTTCTCCTAACTCTTCCCAGATCCACCCCAACATGATATATCTTTAAGTAGTAAGGCTTTCCAAACGGCTCTTCTTCGTGTCCTATTTCTGGAGTTGGACACCCAGAAATCCGTATCGTCTCAGGTCTGCTGGTGACCATGGAGGGCCACAAGTCTGGTTTTCACAATGTATACTCCAAGGTCCTAATGAGTGTGGCAAGTCACCCCAGCCTGGCTTGCTAATGCTTACTGTCATGACTGCACACTAGCATGCCAGCACTAAGGACAGAGCGCTGGATGCCCCCTACATTGATGACTTACCTATCTAGAATGAAGTTTATTTCTGGAGTCTGGGGAGTGTAACATTAAGGTACCAGTATCCAGAAGGGCCTCAGTGCTGCACCATCCTGTGGCTAAAGGCAAACGGATACCCGAGATGGACTAGGCAGATGCAGTTGTATGACCTTTAATCTTAGAACTTAAGAAAGAATGTTGATCCTCTGTGAGTTCAAGGTCAGCCTGGTCTACATAGTTAGTTCCAGGCCAATCGGGGATACAGAGTGAGACCTGGTCCCAAAAAATAAATGAATGAATGAACAAATGAATTAATTAGTTAAAATTAATAAGAAAAGATTTATTAAGGAGAAGACAAACCTAATGGTATAACAGGCCCACTTTCAATAGCTAACTGACTCATGGGGGTTGGAGAGATGGCTCTGGAATTTAGAGCTCATGCTGCCCTGTGGGGGACACAGATGCAGTCCCCAACACCCTCATCAGGTAGGTGGCTTATAACCAGCCACCTGTAACTCTAGCTCCAGGATGTTCTCTCCTGGACTCTGAGTGTGCCTGTACTCACATGTTCACAGACCTACCCAAGACACACGCTGATGTGTACAATTAAAATTAAATAAACCTTTTTTAAAAATCTGTTCATTTTAAAAGACAGCATTCTTAAGTCTAACCCTACCTCCCCATTTAGCCTCTACCACGCAGCACTGTTTCACTGAGGATGAAGTTCCCAAGGCATGGCCTTTGGCTGATAACTAGGTATTCGTTCCCACCATTCCCTGTCTTGTATTAGGACTGACAAACCAGATTCCTCTCCACACCATCTCCACACTTACAGTCCTCATTAATCCAGCCAATCTGGTTCATTAGAGTTAGCTTTAAAGATGGAATTTTCTGCCTTTCCTATGTTGTAAGATCATTACAGTCTAATCAATAATATAGTATGCCTTTAAATTTTTTTCCCTTCTCCCCATCCCACCCAAGCTCCCACTAAGATGGAAGGTCTTGCCATGCTACCCTTGAATGTGTGATTTCCCCTGCCTCAGTCTCCTGAATGTTGTAATTTCAGGCCTGTACCACTATGTCCAGCTGTGTTGTTTCTTGATAGTTAAATATGGCACATTCTTCCTTTTATCAAAATATCCACTCAGAATGTTTTACATCGAAATGTATCTTTTTAAAAGTTGTGATTAATTCACTATATGGAATATTGCTATCAAGAAAATATGAAGATCTGAAAGCAGAATTTACCTGTATTCAGGGTCCATCAAAAGTTTGTACAGGACTGGGATAATTAGGCATTGACTCATTTCAAAAAAAATAGAGAATTTTCTTCTTCCTGTACTGATAGGGCTCTACAAACATGAGGAATGAGTTCCTAAAACTTGTTGGATTTTCTGCAAGAACTATGTCAAGCTCCAACTCTACAAAGGGCCATAGCACAACAGGGAAAGCAGCCCCTGGGAGGCCACAGTGGCTAAGGGCAGGCCATCTGAGAAGCCATAATGGTTATGGGCATGCCTTTTGAGAAGCCGCAGTGGCTTTAGGCAAGTCTTCTGAGTAGCCTCAGTAGCTACGGGCGGACCAAGCCTGTTTTCCACAAGAAATCTAAAACCACAAAAGAGACTATGCTTAGACTTCAGTGTGTGGAGCCCAGCCATGGATGTAAAAGAATGGTGGCAAGTGAGAGATGTGGGCATTTGAACTGGGAGGAGGTTCAAGATAAGGGCCCCATGATCCAGTTCACTTCATTTGGTTACAGGTGGTCTTTTGGATGAGAACAGACTAGAGCTATCAGAGAGAGGAGGGAGGAAGGCAGGGAGGGAGGGAGAGAGAGAGAGAGAGAGAGAGAGAGAGAGAGAGAGAGAGAGAGAGACTTAGTGTCTTAGTTAGGGCTTTATTGCTGTGAAGAGACACCATGACCACAGCAACTCATAAAAAGAAAAACATTTAATTGGGGCTGAAGTACAATTTCAGAAGTTTAATCAATTATCATCATGGTGGGAAGCATGGCGGCACACAGGCAGATATGGCGCTGGAGGAGGAGCTGAGAGTTCTCCATCTGGATCCTCAGGCAGCAGGAAAAGACAGTAAGCCACTAGACCTGGGTTAAGCTTCTGAGGCCTCAAAGCCCACTCCAAGTGACATGCTTCTTCCAACAAGGCCATACCTCCTAATAGTGCCACTTCCTGTGGGCCTATGGGGGCCATTTTCATTCGGACCATGGGGGGGGAATTCTTAAACAACAACAAAATAAACCCTAGCTGGAACCATTTACTTAGGAAGCAATCAGCATCCCTGGCTGGCTGAGACAGTGCCATGGGATGACCCACCTTCCCACCCAAGATTGAAATCTACACTGGGGAGGGCACACTTGTGGCTCTATAGAATGCAGAGAAGTCACTAGGGAACTACAGAAAAACTTTCTGGAATTGTGCTATCCTCTGGAGTTCCAGGGAAAGCTATTCAGAAAAGGCATCTCATGGAAGGAATTACCAGAGACTAACTGAGCTGCTCAGAGAGCCAAGAGAAGTCTCTAGCCTCCATGTTGCTGACCACTAGACACTGAAAGGGCCTGGAACTAGACAGGTGGTTGGTGATGCTGGAGCTAGAGCTGAAGAAGTCAGCATGCTGCAGAGAGCTCCTGAGAATACTCTAAAAACCCAGAGAGAAGCTCTTTATCCTTCTAGCATCTTCTATTGATGAAGTTTTGCACTGTGCCAGCTGGCGAAGTGGAAATATTTAAAGGCTCCAACTCTTTTTTTTTTCTTACTTAGTTTTTATTTCATAATCATAAACTTAACTCTGCAATCCAGCTAAACTTGGAGAGGAATGAGGAAAATATGGAACCCAAAGAATTTCAGTGAGAGCAGAGATTACAGGGCATTGCGAGCAGTTGTGGTGGGGATGCTCTCCTAAGTTACAGAAGGAATGGTCAGGTAGGTAAGAAGCCTGCAAGTCAAAAGAGTTAGAGTTGCACACAGTCAGAAATGGTGATCTTCTTGCTGGTCTTGCCATTCCTGGACCAGAAACGCTCTGTGGCTTCCACAATGTTCATGCTTTCTTTTACCTTCCACATGTTTGCCATTCAGCCACTCACTCTTGGCGGTGCAGATAAAAAAAAACTGAGAACCATTTGTGTTTGGTCCAGCATTTGCCATGGACAAGATGCCAGAACCTGTATGTTTCAGGATGAAGTTCTCATCCTCAAATTTCTCTCCGCAGATGGACCTGCCACCAGTGCCATTATGGCTGTGAAGTCACCACCCTGGCACATGAATCCTGGGATAATTCTGTGAAAGGAGGAACCCTAATATCCAAATCCTTTCTCTCCAATGTTCAGAGAGAGAAAGTTTTCTGCTGTCTTTGGAACTTTGTCTGCAAATAGCTCGAAGGAGACGCAGGCCAAGGGCTCACCATCGGCTGTGATGCTGAAGAACACGGTGGGGTTGACATGGCTACAGGAAGAGGTGACAGGGGACAGTGGTGGCTACAAAGCCAGGGTTCAACTCTTAACACTGCAGCACAGACAATGAAGGATGTATTTCAAGTTGAAAGCAATAAATGGACAACCGACTGTTTCCCTTTCCAAAAGGCTCCTTGTACAATGTAGCCATTGTACACAGGGTACAGTTCTTGTGGTCTAACCCCACTCCCTGCTTTTAGCTTCTACCTTGCCAGCATCAACTCCATTGAGGATGAAGTTTCCAAAGCATGGCTTTTGGAGGCCATGGAATTAGCTAATAGTCATGGGTGTAAAGCTGGCTAGATCCAAGTCATCTTTGCCTTGCACTCCACTCTCAGAAAGCCCTTCAACGTCCTCACCTTCCTTTTACTGTCTTTTTGAAGTTTGGCTAGCAATCTTTCAGAAGAGATTCTTGTTTGTAAAGGAAGACTGGAATTCATTAAAATAATGAAGTTGTGTGCTCCTGCAGTACAATTATCAAGATGAGCTTGCTGTTTTTATAGAAAGCAGGAACTCTAAGATCAGGTTTGCTCCAGGACTGGTGAGATGGCTCAGCAGGTAAAGGTACCTGCTACTACACCTGACAACTTGAGTTCAATACTCAGGATCCTCCTGGTGGAAGGAGAGAATTGATTCCCACAAATTGTCCTCCACACAAGTACTGTGACATGCACCCCCATATGCATACACACAGAAAATAAATAAACAAAATATAATAGGATAAAAGACTTGTTTCAGAACACTTGCTGAAGCTAAATCACATTAGAAAAAAATGTGTAACACTATGTTTAGTAATGCTATCTTGGCAGCGTGAAGACCATTAAATCTGGACTCCATCATTTACTGTCTCTGTGATGATATTGGACATATTTCCTAAGCTTAGTTTCCTTATCCAAGAGTGGAACTAACACCAACTTCATACAGGCCAAGACTAAATGAGAAATTAATTTATCACTCTGTCTTCTGAAAGCTCCACTAATAGAGGAAAAAGATTTTGTTTTGTTTTTTTTTTTTAAAGATACAAAGATGAAAAAAAATACCTCACAACATAAAAGGAAATGATCATTCTGTAAAGTTACTGAATGGTAACAGAAACCACCTTCAAGGTAGAAGCTGGGAAGCAATCTTGTGCCTCTAGAATAGTTTAACATGATACAGAACTAAGAAACTACAAAATGTATGCTTCCATGATCACTGTTTACAGTTGTATTAAGTTCCAGCAATGCAATTAAGCGAGATGACAGAAGACAACCAAATTGGGAAAAGATGAGAAAAATAATTTGCAGACGAAGTGATCCCACAGAGAAAATGTCTGAGAATGCTACTAGAGGTTTCCAAAGTCCCCCCAAACAATACGGCTATTGCCATTGTTCTTGGTTGCTCACCAGAACTTGATAGTAAAACTCATTGCTGAAGACATCACATGCCTTGGTAACAGTACATAGAAAGAGCAAGTGGGTACTGTCAAGGACATCTCCATGTTGGTCAATTCCTGTATAGCAGGAAGCTGCTATACAGGCTCCTGGAGGGTCACTCATCAGTAAATGGTCTTACTCAGATGTCAACCCAGCAAGCTACAGTAATCATTGGCTCAACAAGTTATGCCATTTGGTTCAATGATGGCATGAGTGTCATGGCAGTTACCAATCATTTTCTGATTGGATTTAAGGCCTATCCCTCAGGAAGTAGTGCATACCTGGTACTATAAATCTGACCAAGAATCCATGGTGGTGAATTCATAGGCTCTAAGGAAGAACACACTACTTTGTTCTACTAAATGAACATAGAATCAAACTATCTTGTAAGTAGTTAATCCAGTAGTCACAGATTAGCACAACTCTCACTCCTCATTAGAGAATCTTCTCTTTTGTAGTGTGCAGAGATTAGTATAGAGACCAACAACTGGTCAAGGTGACAAGAATAAGTGACTAGAATTCTCAGCCCTGAATGTGACATCTATATCATTCCCCCTCCCCCCAAGACACTTGGGACATCCCAGAAGAGGGGACAGAAAGATTGTAAGAGCCAGAGATGGGAGGACTGCTGAGAAATGATGTCTTGTGGATACCACAGTGCTGTTGCACCATGAACTCACAACAGCTATAGCTGCTGACACAAGGCCAGTACAAAATCAAGTCATCCAACATTCCAACATGAAAAGAGCAGAGGTTCACAAAGCCCCACCCTTAACTGAGGGATTACTAGCAGTTGATATTTGCTGTGGGATAGTCAGTTTTCTTCAGAGGTATGGTCCCTGATATGTTACTGCCTATCTCCTGTGGATGGCCCTACCCCCATGCACATATACAGAGTATGAATTGAACTCGGTGGAGAATTTTAAAAAAAGGACAGAACACAAAATTGGGACACAGATATGAAGGAATGGCTCTAGGAAGAATAGTATCAGGGAAAGAAAGTAGATATGATCAAAATACATTGTATATCTGTATAAAATTCCAAGAGAATGAATATATGAAAGATACTACTAGAGCTAATAAATTGATTGCTATACAATAATCTATAAAACATGTTAACAAAACAATTCCATATGCTATACTATCCAAAAGAATAAAATATTAAGGATAGATTTAGCCAAGGAAGTCAATGACACATATTAAAACTACAAAAATGTCTAAAGAAATCAACATAGACCAAAATAAATGGTAAAACTAAGAAAACCCTCTATTTGTGGACTAGAAAATATTATCCCTAAGATTCCACTACTACTCAAAGCAATTGATAGATTCAGGGCAATTCCTATAAAATTAGGAAACCCAACCCTCAATTTAATATGGAATTCACAGGGTTCTGGTATGTTTGTTTGTTTGTTTGTTTGTTTGTGCGTGCGTGCGTGCGTGCGTGCGTGCGTGCGTGCGTGCGTGCGTGCGTGCGTGCGTGCGTGTGTGTGTGTGTGTGTGTGTGTGCGCGTATTTTAAGTAGGAGGTGTTTTGATTTCAAAGTGAACTGCAATGCTACAGCATTCACAACAGCATGATACTTCCATAAGTTTAGATCAAATGAATAAAACCATCTAGCAATAAACCCGTGCATCTGTGGTCATTAGATTTTTTTTTTTAAAGATGGCCAAGGCCATTCAGTGAGCAAAGAAAGTTTGTTAATTTGTTTCTTTCTGTCGTCCTGTCTTTCTCTGAGACAGGGTCTCTCTGTATAGCCCTAGATGAACTGGAGCTTCTTATGTACACTAGGGTGGTTTCAAATACAGAGATCTTCCTGCAGCTGCCTGAACAAGTGCTGGATTAAGGCATGCACCACCATGCTATCAGGGCCCTGAAGTTTCTTTAATAAATGATCTTGAACAACTGGATATCTATACAAATGAATAGTGTTAAATCCCTATCTCTCTCTCTGTCTCTCTGTCTCTGTCTCTCTATCTCTGTCTCTGTCTCTGTCTCTCTCTCTCTCTCTCTCTCTCTCTCACACACACACACACACACACACACACACACACACATTCATTATCAATATATATATTCATAATAAATCAGCTATCAGGGCTAGAGAGATGGCTCAGCAGTTAAGGGCACTGGCTGATTTTCCAGAGACCAAGGTCAATTTCCAATGATCACATGGTGCTTACAACCATCTGTAACTCCAGTTCTAGGGGGGATTTGACCCTCTTTTTGACCTCTGGGAGCACCAGGCACACAAGTGGCATAGAGACATACACAAAGGCAAAGCACTCTTACACAAAAATAGAACATGCATTTTCTTAATTCAAAATATTTAACCAGCCCTTTCCGCCGACCGAACTAGAGCCCTCATCCAGTGGCTGATGGAAGCAGAGACAGACATCCACAGATATACACTGAGTTGAAATCGGGAATTTAGTTGAAGAGAGGTAGGAATGAAGAGCGAAGGTGTCTGTACCAGGTTGGAGAAACCCACAGAAACAGCTGGCATGAACAAGGGAGAGCACATCGACCCCAGATGCTGTTGGGGAGGCCAGTACAAGACTGATCCAGACCCCTGAACATGGATGTCAATAAGGAGGCCTCTGCACTCCAGGGAGCCTCTGGTGGTGGATTAGTATTTTTCCCTGGTGCAAGAAGGGACTTTGAGAGCCCATCCCACGTGAAGGGTTACACTCTGGCCCTGGACACATGGGGAAGGGCCCAGGACCAGCACAGGAAGATTTGGTGGACTTTGCAGAGCCCCCGTTGAGGGCCCTACCCTGCCTGGGGAGTGGTGGGTGGATGGGTGGGGGGTAGGCTGGGGGTGGGGGAGGAGGGATGGGGGTGAGGGGAGGGAGAGGGAGAAGGGACTTACATGTGAAACAAGCTTGTTCCCTAACTAGAACAAAATAAAACAAAATAAACAAAATAAACAAAAATTTAACCAACTATCAAAACGTAAGAGCTAAAATAGCAAAACTCTGAAAATCAAGGGCTAAATCATGATTTTAGATTTGGCAGTGGGTTCTGAGGTATGTATGACACTAAAAGCACAAGCAGTAAACAAAATAAGCAAATTGGAATTTGCAACTAAAGTTTCTGTGTACCAATGACATTTCCAAAAATAAACAAATAAATATATAAGATCTGGCATACAAAATTAGAGAAAATATTTGTAAGTTGCATGTCTTATAAACGCCCAGCATCCAGAATATACCTGGACAAAGATTTGAATTGAAGTCACACCAAAGAAGATACCTAGGGATCTTCCAGGGTCCTGACAGCCATCAAATACATGGAGAGATGTTCAGCATCACTTAGAGAAACGTAAGTCAAAACCAGGATGAGGTAAGTGTCATTTGTGGATGTGGATGAAAGAATAATACACAACACAGACACTACCGAATTTGAAGAAGACAAATCTGACTGTTCAAGTGGATGGTGAAATTATGAGTGTTTTACATTTTACCTTGTATACTTGCCCACATTTTTCCTAAATTACAGTGTTTTTTAGATGGGGGTCTCCCTGTGCAGCTGGTCTGGAACTCAGAGATGGCCTTCCTCTGCCTCCCAAATGCTGGGATTAAAAGTATGTGCCACCATGTCACCTAGTTAGGTTATTGCTACTTTGACGTAAGTGGATAATATTTTGTGTTAGCAACCTTCACAATAAATATTGTTAATTGTGTGGGAATTCTTGCATCTCAGCTGGTGGGAAGCTCAGTCAGACTGGGTAAGAGGCTTCCTTAACTTCCCATGATCCCACTATATACTGGTGTTTTGAACTTGCCTCAAACCAACATTTGTACAATGAGAATGCTGTCAAGGTGGTTCATTGGATAAAGGAACTAAACCTGAAGACCTAAGTTGATCCCCAAGACTCATGTCTTTGAAGTATTGTTCTAAGTTTCCATAATGAGCACATATTATATATAGCAAAACAGATAATTTCTCAAAATTTTTTGGTATTTGCTTTGCAAGTTGCTTTTGAGAGGATGCTAACAAGAAGGCATAAACAGCCCTCTGTTTATTAGGCCTGAGGTAGAGTGACTAGGACAAGGGGATGCTATCTCTTTTTTCTCATTTGACTTTGATTTTATTTTGATAAAACATGCAGTTAAAAAATACATGATTTTTAGCATTTCCAATGCTACCAAAGAAAAAGACCTTAAAATATATTTAGCTCAGATGTAAGAAAAATTCTATTTACACACAACAAATATATTTCCAAATATTCATTTTAGACTGAAGTTTAGACAGTGTTCAATAGAGATTTATGCCTGGTGGTTGCAATGTTTTCATATCACCTCTGATTCTTGGGATATATAGCTCCCACTTCCCTAACAGCCAGAAAGGTGTGTGTGTGTGTGTGTGTGTGTGTGAGAGAGAGAGAGAGAGAGAGAGAGAGAGAGAGAGAGACAGAGAGACAGAGAGACAAAGAGACAGAGACAGACAGACAGACAGACAGACAGACAGACAGACAGAGACAGAGACAAAGACAGAGACAGGGATATGAAGGGAAGGAGGGAGGGAGAGTCAGGAGCTGATGTTTTTCACTTGAGTAGTAAAACACTGAGAAAATGAGTTTTCTACATTCCATCCCCATTAGCATCTTGTAATGTCCATGCGTACAGGACCAGGCATGGTAACCAATAGCCTAAGCACTTGGGAGAGGAGGATATTACAAGTTCTAGGCCACCAGACTGGATTATAGATCAAGATATTTTTTTGCCAGTGCCCATGGTGCCCATGGAGGTCAGGGCATCAGATCCTTTAGAACTGGAGTTGCAGATACTTGTGATCTAATATGTAGATGCTGGGAATGAAGCCTGGATCCTCTGCTACTGCAACAAATGCTTTTCACCACTGGCCATCTCTCACACAGCTAGATTAAGGTAGCCAAAAAAAAAAAAAAAAAAAAAAAAAAAAAAAAAAAAAAAAAAAAAAACAAAAACAAAAAAAAAACAAAAACAAAAAAAAACAAAACAAAAACAAACCCCTTGTAAAGTCCCAAACTATGGACATCTCGGCAATCTTCTATACAGTTGGGATGGCTATTCTGAAACTGAGAGCTACACATAAGGGTTTATACTTTCACTATCAACTATATTTTTCCTCTTTTTTTATTAATTTATTTTTTACATTTCAATCCCAGTTCCCCCTCCTTCCTTATCCACTACTTTTTCATGAATGTATCTACCACACACTCAAATGGAAACCTGGCAGAGTTGAAACTACAGCGGAAGTAGCTCAACAACCTCCTTCCTGACTCAGCATTCTATTAACTAGACTCCACTCCTTCTCATCACCTCACATTACCCTTTCTTGGTCTCCTTTCCAAACACTGAAACCTATGTCCATTCTCACATCTGTCTACATGTGTCCATGTGTACATTACAGGCTATATATTCCACATATGAGGAAGAATGTGTGGTTTTTGCTTTTCTGAATTCAGATCTCCTTGCTTAATTTTATGCTTTCCAAGTCCATCCATTTTTCCTGCAATTTTTCTTCATAGCAGAATCATATTCCATCATGTGTATGTAACACATATTCATCTTCCAGTCACCTGTGATTGTTACGATAAATCTTTTTGCCAAATGCCGCCTGAGCCCCACCACCATGTGTGAGCTTTATGCCAGCCGCCTGCCCCAGTTAGGCCCAAATGAATACATGGAAACTTGTATTAAGTTCAAAGCTGCTTGGCTAATGACTAGGACTTCTCATCTGTTAGCTCAGTCTTAATTATCATAAGCCTATATATTTTATAGGACTTATCTTATTGGACGTCTTGTTGGCATCTCTCCTTGCTGGGATCATATCTTGTTGCTGGAGCAGGAGCGGAGGGGAAAAGGGGGCCCTTCCTGTTTCTCCTTCGCTTAAATATGAGTCTCCTTGCTATGTCATTTCCTGTCTGGATCATCATTTCTCTACTACATTTCCCAGAATCCTCTTTGACTCCTAGTCCCAGCTACTTGTTGTCTCATTGGCCAAACAGTATTTTATTTAACAATCAATAAGATAAACATACACAGAAGTACTTCCCCCATCATCTCCTCTTTTCTGTCTAAATAAAATGGCTAACTTATCTTTTATAACTGAAGAAAACTATACCCAACTCTATCTTCAACTCTATCAAAGACCATAGAAAGATAATATATAAACTCTAGAATTGACAAGAGACTTCTTGCTACCTGGATAGTCATCCAAAGTTCCTCTTTAACGTTGGGGCATCCATCTTTAGCCTATAGGCCATAGTGTGTCTAGCACACTTCTCCATTTTAATAGGAACCCTTTAGTACTGTCTTGCTTTGTAAGTTCAGCAGTCATTTTCTTGTGGGTCCTGTATGTCTAGTTTACACAGCAATAAACAGTCCAGGCAAGAGCAGTTTCTTGCCCAAATGGCTAATCTTGCCATGTTGAAAGCAAACTCCATAACAAGTTTCATCCTCCTTTCTGACATAATTGGTGTGCCAGGAGCAGTTGTGTCTCATTGCCAAGAAAAACCCTAAACCATTTAAATGCCATATTTCTGTAGGTCTTTGAAAGGTTTGAAGAATACCTATCTATCCTAAATACATCTCTATATCTAGAAAACCTAGCTAACCTAATTATAAATTCTGACTATTATAGGTAAAAGATCTGTATAAACATAATACCTAAACAAGAAGAGACATATACATATCACAAAATTGACCTTAAAGTTGTATCAATAAATAAAAATCTTTACCAATTTAAAGTATTCATTCCTATATCCTATTCCCCTTTTCTTTAAAAAGAGATTGACTGTGCTCATTATCATTTATAACTAACCCCATTTAAATGAAAACAAACATTTATAAACAGTATTTGGGAATATGGGCATTGTTCTTTTTAAACTGCTTTTTGCTGATTGGGGACGATGTTCATTTACCATAGGATCATGATAAAACATAGAAAACTGACCAAGTCCTTGTTTTTGTAGTCTGTAAGGCTGTATCATCTCAGCTTCAGGGGGTCTTGCTTGATCAAACCATATTAGTCTGGAAGGAATCCACAGCTTTTTATTTTCTGTGGAAATACAAGCAAAAAATTTTGAAGTCAAGGCATTTTTAAAATGTATAAGTTGGATTAATTTAGCAGCATTTATAATCAAATGTATTTTAGTAGCGGTAAATCTTTGCTCGGCAATCAAACAATTTAAAGACAACAGTATGGCATATAGTATCCAGATTCTCTGTGTATTTTTCATCTCTAGGTGGCTTTTTTACTATTTTACTTTTACTTTCTTTTGTTTCTTTTTTTTTGAGACAGGGTTTCTCTGTGGAAATCTGCCTGCCTCTGCTTCCTTCTCTCATAAGCCTACATATATTTTTAAATGCAGTGTAAACCTTTAGAGGTATTTCTTTATCTGGATCTGTCTTTATCATCTTAGAAATGTTGAGTCTAAACTCCAGAAGTGCTGAGTCGGTGTGAGCATATGGAAGCTATTTTGATGCCTCTCAGCAGCCCGACAGGGCAGGCTCTGGCGGCAGGTTTACCTCTTTCTCTGGGAACCTTGGGGCATGGAGTCATTCCACTTCTGACACCATTCTGTTACGATAAATCTTTCTGCCAAATGCCGCCTGAGTCCCACTGCCATGTGTGAGCTTTATGTCAGCCGCCTGCCCCAGTTAGGCCCAAATGAATACATAGAAACTTGTATTAGGTTCAAAGCTGCTTGGCTAATAACTAGGACTTCTCATCTGTTAGCTCAGTCTTAACTATCATAAGCCTATATATTTTATAGGACTTATCTTATTGGACGTCTTGTTGGCATCTCTCCTTGCTGGGATCACATCTTGTTGCTGGAGCAGGAGCGGAGGGGAAAAGGGGGCCCTTCCTGTTTCTCCTTCGCTTAAATATGAGTCTCCTTGCTATGTCATTTCCTGTCTGGATCATCATTTCTCTACTACATTTCCCAGAATCCTCTTTGACTCCTAGTCCCAGCTACTTGTTGTCTCATTGGCCAAACAGTATTTTATTTAACAATCTATAAGATAAACATACACAGAAGTACTTCCCCCATCATGTGATGACCCCTCTTTTAAGGGGAAAGTGGATTGAGGAATAAGTCTGGTCTTTCCCCGTCATCTTCCTCTGCATTTCTGTATGTATACCACTCATATTTCAGGTATTTTAGTGGCTTATCTTTCCTTGTTCTGGATGCTGACTGGGTCTGATGCTGGATCCCTTAAGCATTTGCAGGTGCTGAATTTGGAAGTCTATTGGAAACTTCCTGTCTTAGTTAGGGTTGTATTGCTGTGAAGAGACATCATGACCATGGTAAATCTTATAAAGGAAAACAATTAATTGGGGCTGACTTACAGTTCAGAGGTTTAGTCCGTTATCATCATGACAAGAAGCATGGTGTCACACAGACACCATGGTGCTACAGAGATAGCTGAGAGATCTACATCTGGATCCACAGGCAGCAGAAAGTCAATGTCACACTGTGCTTGGCTTGAGCATTCTGAGACTTCAAAGCCCACTCTTAGTGATACACTTCCTCCAACAAAGCCATGCCCACTCCAACAAGATCACATCTCCCAATAGGGCCAGTCTCTGTGAGCTTACAGCACCATTTTCATTCAAACTACCATACTTCCCATCTGCAAGGGATCAGTGCTGATCTCTACTGAGCATCAGGCTGCTGATTAGGACACCTGTGCAAGGCCTCTCCCTGTGGCCTGATTTTCATCATACCTCAGCCAGGTTTGAAGAGCAAGCATCCCAGCAGAGAAACCCAGGAGGAAGATGTATAGCCTTTGTCAATGGAATCTGAAATCTCACAACTGTCATTCCACTGTCTTTTGTCAGTAGAATGAGTCACAAAAGTCTGCCAGATTTTAAAGGTGGAGATGCAGATTCTTAATGGAATGAGTGGCAGAATTCTGAAACTATATTACAAAGCGTCAGAGTTTGTAATGTGAAATAGGTAATGTGAAATCCAATCTCTTAAGACTCCACTTGTGCTGGCTTTATATACTCCATGGCTTTGCTCAGCTTTAAGCATTGCCTACTTACTCTACTAGTGGAATATCAGGTTACCCCCTTGGAATGCATTCCATAGGGACAAGGGCTTTTTCCCACTCTCCATTGAAGATGAATCTCCAGTGTCTAGAAGAGAGCTGAGCACACAAGCCCTTAGTTGCTATCTGTGGAAGTGGATGGAACAGAACAGGCCAGATGTGCAAGTCTGAATAAATAGCTCCTGTCTTGTTTCTTCCACTAAGGTAAAAGTCATCTGATACTCATTTAATGTGGGCACATCTGATATCTCTTCATGGTTAAAGCCAGCTGTGTCAATACTCTTCATAGTTAGAGCCAGCTTTGTCCTTCACAGGAGATCCCAGGAACTGTGCCAGTTCCCAGGGCACCAGCTGGCAGATGGTCTCACTTGTCTTAGTCTGGATGTGTTCTCTTAGATAGCTTGGTGATGGCGATGTGTGAACGCTTCCTTCCTGTGAAGTTATTCTTCATGTGTAGGAATTGTTTTGAGGAGAATGACTTTGAACCTACTTGGAAACCCAGTTCCTCCTCAAACTTTGTTCTTTCTATTATGTGAACTCACAAGTTTCCAATTTATCCATTACTGCCATTATTCTAATGCTTACACTGTACCAGATTTGGTCGGTGGGAACCTCATTGACTTCTGTATCTTTGCATGTAACCAATCATGCTTCAAGCACTTCCATACTCAGTGTCTATTACAAGAGAATTTTAAATTTATTTCTGTCCTTGACTCAGAACCAGCCATCACTTGGCAGAGATTGGGTTCCTGTTAGTTGAGGATAATATTTAAAATTTACTGTTTACAATTTAGTATTTATAAGATCTTAGTGTATGCTCTTTGCTATTAGAATTGCAATTGCTTTCAAGCCCAATTTGTGGTCAGGATTTGGGAACACACACACACACACACACACACACACACACACACACACACACACACACCAATATTCCAAATCTCTCTGTACATACTGAGTACAGAGTACATACTGATACCTCAAATTTTAGTCTAACATCACAGGTTTTATTCTACAGTTATTTCTTTTTTACACTGCAGCTCTTTATCTATAAGTATTAAGTGAATCTCCAATTAGGCCCAACATTTTTATTAGACTAGTGGCCTGTATGAAGCCAACTTCATTCCCCAGGTGGGGGCTGGCTTCTGTCTCCATGCTAAGGCTTTAGTACCAATGAGGTGCTTTTTTCATGGATGGCTTCACTGCCCTGCTATGCCCTGGGACACATCCCACTCATCCTTCCATGTGTACCCCCTACTACTTTGGCCTTTGGCCCTAAACAACTTGTAGTACTAAAAGATGTCTTTTAGTACTGCTTTTGGATTGTTAGTCCCCAAATAACAACCTGGAGACTTATATTAATTATGAAAGCTTGGCCTTTAGCTTAGGTGTGCTTCCAACTAGCTCTTATAACTTAATTCACTCATATTTTTAATCTACATTCTGCCACATGGATCAGTTACCTCTCCTCAGTATGGCATGTCTGGCTTGCTCCAAGTCTGCTGGTGAAATCTGCTCACCTAGATTCCTCTTCCTCTTTTCCTCTCTCCCCAGAAATCCTGCCTATCCTCTCTGGCCTAGCTATTGGCCATTCAGCTCTTCATTAAACCAATCAGAAGGTGCCTTGGCAAAGACAAATCTTCACAGTGTAAACAAATATTCCACAAACAAAATGACTGACTTAGGGCCATCATTATTCTCTAGTTGCCTAATTTGTAAAATAAGGCTGATAATATGAAAATGTTGCCCTCAGAGGTTTGCTATGGGAATGCCAAAGGATAAGGTACACAAGTGTTCGTGCCTGCAACATTTTATGTGCTCATGTAACATTAGTTATTAACATAATTCTCATCTACAAATTAGAGGAGTGTGATGTTTTATGTTAATTTATGACTTTTGGTTTTGTTTAAGTTTTGAATCTTGAACCAATGAAAAGATTCAATATAGCTAAAGCAACTTTATCTCTAAGTATTTGTGGCTCTCTAAGGGCCAAGGAGATCTTCCCTGGAAGTGAAAAAGTTGGTGGATGAGGAACTTGAAAGGCTGACCTGCCTTAGCAAAGAAAGGAGGGGCAGCCAATGTGCCAGTGTTCTGCTTGTCCACAGTTTGGGAGGGATCCTAGGCTTGGGCAAGGTGAAGGGCAGTCCACCCAGTAGCCAGCTTTGCCACATTTGAAGCAAGGTCCTGGTACACTTTGTGCTCTGTCGTTTTCTTTGGAGGAGCCCTTAGGACTGTTGCTAGGAGCTGGCATTTCTTTCTACTGTGGGTGGCTTTTTTCATTAACCACCTTAAATTCCACATTCAGCAGCTCTCTCTGAGGGGTTTGAGGGCCAGCAGCTAATCTATTAAATATACCTGTCTTTAAACAAACTTTATTTTTTTTAGTTACTTTCTTCAAGCTTAACCTTCATAGCTAAATAAAGCTTGTCCCTGAAAATAAATTACATTTGTACTTAGCATGACTACAAGTATATTTCTAATCACATTAGAGAATTTGATCATTTATAAGGTGACTGACCATTAACCTGCATGTCTTAATTATCTTTTACAGCTTATAACGAGTAAGTAGCGTTTATAAGATTAGGAATTTACAGTTTTATCCCTGTAAAGTTTGAGCCTTAAAAATTTGAACTTAAGATTTAATTGAAGATCCTTTTAGCATCAAAAATAAAACCTTAAACCATAAATACAGTTCACAGATAGATCGGGGGCCTTAATTTTGTGATCTTTTCATAGTGTAACATTACAGAATATGTTACAGAATAATCGTTCTATACACTGTGTGAATATATGTCACTATGGTTGGTTTGATAAACAAGCTGCCTGGCCAATAGCTGAAAAGGATGAAGTTAGGTAGGAAAGCCAAACTGAGAATGATGGGATGAGGAAGGGCAGGGGTCACAGGGGTCCAGATGGAGAATGAGTCAGACACAAAATGGGATAGAGACAAAGCCTCTGAGCAGCACATAGAAATATGTTGTTATAATAGCTGGTTAGTAATAAAAGCCTGAGCTATTGGCTGGCCATTTATAATTTATATTAAGTCTCAGAATAAGTTGTTTGGGAAATATCTGCCAGTTGTTGGGACAGGGAAACTCAACCTACGGAATATTGCTTTCTTTTATGACTCAATTTATCCAAATAGCTAAAGTTTAACATAGTTAGCAAAGACAAAGAGGTTAGACATGCATCTCCAAGTCAGTTTCTGGTAGACCTTAGCAATTTGTAAGACTTATTCATGAAATATACACTGTTCCTGATATAAAACTTTTAGTCTCTGGAAAAAATCATGACATGAAAATCTATACTCATCCAAAATATCTAAGAGATCTGTTGTTGCCTCTGTATTCATTGAGATACAATGAGAAGCAGAGGGCTCAGTGGGACTAAGATGTTTTATAGGTGCTCCCTTAATTGCTTTATATCCTGTGGTCATCTTAACCAAGATGGTGCTGAAGTTACATGGCATGTACTCTCATTAACCTTAGTAAAGATGGCTGCCAACCAGAGGGTTGCTTCCATCCTGATGACATCATCAGCCAAGATGCCAGCAAACCAAATCATTGCTACTTACTTCAAAGTGAACTGATTAGGCACACACACCCCTTTTCTGTTTGCTTGTATTTTTTAACACCTATTTTCTAAACATGAGTTGAACCCAAGTTGCATAAAAGCATGTGGTAGCAAATTAAGATTACCAATGTATAGTTTAACTATAAACTTTTTGTTTCAGTTTTAGCCTATCTTTTGCCACAGAATTTTTTAACCACACCCAATAATCTTAGAGATAAGAATAGTCTAGACAATGGTCTTAAGAGATTTTTGTTTTGTGAGCAGAGAGCAAAGAAAGCACAGACATAAGAGATTTTTCAAGAGTAGAAAGTAGAAAAAAGCTTAGAATTAAGAGACTTCTGGAATCATTTGTTTGTGTGGTAGCAGAAGCTATTGCACACTGTAAGAATTTTAAAATCTAATGTGCAATCTTTGGCCATCAATTGAGCTGGACTGAGGCGAAGCTATTTGCAGCAAGACATAATGGAATCTCTGAATCCACGGAGGAAGAGATTAGAGCAGGCAGGTGAGGAGTATTCTGAATGACAGAACATGTGGGGAGGGAAAGCAAGGATAGGGAAGGGTTAAGTGCCCTGGTAATAAGAATTTCAAGCCCAGGCATCCCCAAGTGGCAAAGAGACTTATCAGAGATAAATGTCCCAAATCACAAAAGAGAGGCATCCCTTTCTATGTGGTGGATGCCCAACAGAGGAGCCAGAGAAACCAAGAGATGCTCTGAATCACAGTGTAGAAGCATGGCAGGTGGAGGGAAGAAGTGGCTGAAGAGGCAGACTCTAAAATTTGGAGGTAAAGATGGTGAGTGGCAGAAGCCAGCAGAAACAAATAATCCGTACCTTCGGAGAGTCGAATCAGCAGCTTGGTTCAGTGAAGAGAGGCTGAGCCCCTTGGAAAGTGATGGATTTATGCCCATCTCTAGTGTTTTGGAACCAGATGCATAAACTCATGACATGTGCTCCATGGTAGAGTTGAAAGGAAGGTGTTTATTGTAGATATGAGAGTACAGCCACAGACATCTGAAAAAATCTAGAGCAGAGAGAGAAAGTAATAGACCAAACATAGCCAGCAGACTAGATCTGACCATGAGGGAAGCAAGAATAGGGAAGGCATAGCGACAGGAAGACAATGAGAGAGAGAGAGAGAGAGAGAGAGAGAGAGAGAGAGAGAGAGAGAGAAGAAAGAGAGAGAGAGCAGAGAGATAGATTGAGAAATAGCAGGTTTATAAGGAGAATGAGTAGCTGAGTAGCTGAGGAGAGGGCATCCCATGAGCTGGAGAAGTTTGGGGTGAGGGAGGAGGTGAGAAAAGCTAAGATGCTTCCATGGACTTTGAAACGTGCCAGGTACTTGTGATATAGAAGGAGTCTTAGAGGTCAGCATGTGCTGGTATATGGATAGGCACCACATAGTACCACATAGAATCTGGAGGGATAAATAGAATATGTACATAAGATGGGACTAATCTGATCTTTTATTTCTTATATGCATTTCTATGTTCTATATATATAAAATGAAACATAATTCAACTTTTTTAGATTTTTTTATGTGTGTGAGTGGTTTGTCTACATGTATGTATGTATACTACATTCATGAATTCAGATTCTGTTTGTCTACTTGTTTATCCCTCCAAATTCTCTCTCTCTCTTCTCTCTCTCACTCTCTCTCTCTCTCTCTCTCTATATATATATATATATATATATATTTTTTTTTTTTTTTTCTTATGGTGAGATCAGGTCCAAAGGAAATGTCATTTCCCCAAGTTCCAAAAGACAGAAGACAAATGGCTATCTGTTTTTAACTAGAATCTAAGATTGCTACTAGAAAGCATACTCACTCTACTTTCTGATATTTCTCGGCTGCCATATTAATTTCCTTTAACCATGTCCCCAAAATATCTAGGCCTCCAAGACTTTTTAGTTATACCAGAGAAGGCTGGTGTGAGTTTCCAGTGGCTCCACAGATCTTCATCTGTGGAGGAACTTGTTTTGTTTGTTCATTTGCTTTGCTTTGCTTTGCTTTGCTTTCTGCTCTCATGCAGATTTTTCAAAGATAGGTTGGGATGTTGCTCGGTTGGGAGAGTTCTTGCCTAACATGCACAAGGTTCAATCATCCTCAGCACTGTAGAAAACCATGCATGTGGTCCATAGCTATAATCCCAGCACACAAGAAGTGAAGGCAGGATCGAGAGTCAAAGTCGCTCTTGACTCTATGACAAGCAGGATGGACCTAGAACCATGGGGGAATGTCTTAGTGAGGAATTGCCTGGATTAGGTTGGCCTGTGGACATTCGTGTGAGGGATGATTTTCTTAAGGGTCGATTGAATTGGGAAGGCCCAGCACATTGTGGGCAGGGCCATAGCTTGAGTTGGGGCCTGGACTGTTTCGAGAGTGGAGAAGTGCATTGAATTCCAAGCATGCATTCATTCATTGCTCTGCGCTGTGGGTGTGATGTGACCATGTGAGCAGCTGCTTCAAGTTGCTGCTCCCTTAGCTTCCCTGAAATAACAAACCAAACCTGGAATTGTAAGCTAAAATACATTTTTTTTTCCTCGCCTAAATTACTTGTTGTCAGGGTATTTCACAACAGGTGAAATGAGACAAAGACAATGAATTTGGAGCCAGCCTGGACTACATGAGACCTGGTCTCAACAAAACAAAACAGAAACCATTGTTTCAAAGGGGAAAAAAGGAAGTTTCAAATGATCAAAAAGGACGAAACTGAAAGGTTTAAAAATGACCAAGAACACAAACGAGCCTGCAAGTCAGGTGGCATCTAGAAAAGGATGGGAAATGGGGAAGAATTGAGCAAGTCATCCAGATACAGCCAGCTTCCCCATCTGCTCCCTCCTACACAACAAGGGGGGAGGGGCCCTCCCTGAAGCACAAGAAGGAAGATCTGGGAAGCCTACCAACAATCTATGATGGAAACTGCAAAAGGAGACTAATGTTTTGATTCAGCGAATATTTGAAATGATTTCATCCCAAAGAAAAGTATCCCAATTAAAGTGCCAAGCATTGGAAATTCACATACAGAAAACAGATGCGACGTGTGTTCAGTTCGAAACTGGCTTGGGAATAACTCCCCTGAAATTGAGGGAGGATACATTTAGAGGATATAATTCAGACCAGAGCTTTGGAGAGGGATTTGAAAACAGACAAGGGGGTATTATACACACATTTGGTTATCCCTAGAGCGTGTGCATGTACCAAATGCAATAAATATGACTGCTATTTGGCCCTGAAGTTTCCACATATTTCTTAAATGACCGAATTGCTGATTGCCTAAGACACTTAAGCAGCTTTTAGATAGATATGGCTGGTAATGTTTTTAGTTCAAAAATTTTAAAATAATTAACCAATGGGTGAAAAAATCTACTTCCCTACGCCAATGCTTTTCTAAAAAAAAAAATAAAATAAAAAATCTGCTGCTTCCTGATTTGGAACACGAATTTGGAGCCAAGGTTTACTTTCTCTTTGAACAGAGTCCTCCACACAAGCTTTCAAGGTTTATTCTTCTTAAGAAAATGTATTTTGGGGGGAAAGAACCCTCTGATTGATAATTTTTATAACAATTAGGCATTGAAGAAAAAGTGTTTGTGATGAAAAATAAGATCATAGTTTAGTAAAAATTGGCATCAGAATGACTACATTTTGGGCATTCCTCCATCCAAGAGTCCCCAAAACTCTCATCAGTTCTAAAAGATGTTCCACATGTTTTTAACCAGAGCAGTGATGGTGGCTTCCAAATTGTGACATTTCACAGCTAATACTGTCATCGGTATTTTGTTGTATTGTTTTTATTGTTGCTGTTGTATTTTGTTTCAACAAGTGGGATTTCCCACATCTTGAACATGTTGTTTTAGCAACAGTTCTCACATTCAAAACAAATCCTCACAGACTTTATCCAACAAATATGTATTGAGTCATTGCCATGTAGAAGACACTATGAAATTTTCATTTGAATTAAACTTTTGTATTGGATAATTTGTATGCTAATTTTATTGACTGATATTCAAAAGCAGATTTTCAATGAGATTCTTTTTTAATTTATTCTATTCCTCACTATCCTGGTAGTTAGCTACAGTTGTCAACCTGATGAGATCTAGGATCACAAGGAAGACAGGCCTCTGGGCACCCCTGTGGGGTTATCTTCATTAGGCTGAGGTGTAGTGTCCACTGGAGGTGGCACTACTCCCTAGGCTATGATCCTGCACTGAATAAAATGGAGAAAGAGGACTGAGCACAAACATTCATCTTCTTCCTGTCTGTGGGTGCAATGTCACCAGCTGCCTTGGGCTCTTGCTCCCTTGACTTCTTCAGCGTGTGAGACTGTCCCCAGAAACCATGAAACAAAACGAACCCTTCATTTTAGAAGTTGCTTTTGTCAGGGTGTTGTATCATAATAATGAAGAAGAAACAAAAACACTAGTCTACATGATTGAAAATGTACCACTGTGGTCCCAGTTCATAAAAGGAATGGATATAATAAGTATGTTACTCTGTCAATAAAATAAAAAAATATGAATCCTATTTAAAATGTAAAGAACATTAAGTCCTAAACTGGAGATATAGAAATACAGTGCATAGCTTAAGGCAGAGCTACAGTGTGTGCATATGTATAACCATCTAAAGTATTATCATAGAGGGAGGACACTGCTGGTCCCAATCTCCCCACACCACGTTCCCATCTCCATAGACATACATTGCTTTGAAATGTTAAGATAATGTTTTCCATCTTGGGCTCAGTCATGTGAATTGTTATGATCAATAGCCTAAGATGTAAGTGCTGATGATCTGGATACAGGAGTTAAGCATGTTTTCACTTTCTCTCTTGTGTCTCCACCAGCCATTGGGAGGACCAGCCAGGGATAGTCCACGGGTACCAGAAGAGGGAATTTAGACATTGGAGGGAATTTTTTGGCCTGAGCTAAAGTACTTATGTAAGTTCAGCCTAGAGCAGAGCTCCTAGACAGTGGACAGCTTGAGCACAGATGAGCCTAGCTGTGCTAATTTATCAGGGATGCCACAGCTAAGCACTGCACACTGGGTGAGTTAATCAACAGAAATTCCTTCCTCACTCTTCTGGAGGCCAGAAGTCTGAGATCAAACTATAAGCAGATTCAGTTTCTTCTGAGACCTGTTCTCTTGGCTCTAGGTGGTTTTCTTTCTGTTCAAACAGGATTCTCCCTTTATGCATGTCTGTATCCAAAAATGCTGTCTCCTTACCAATACTATAGGTATATTAAGGCCACCATAATAACTTCATTTAACTTAATGACCTCTTTAAATATCTTGTTTCCAGATACAGTCACATTTCAAGGTGTGCGTTTGTGTGTGTGTGTGTGGGGGGGGTGGTCAGTTTAACACAGAGTGTCAGTCAACCTCAGCACAGGGCCTTCAAACATTACATATTCCACACTTGTGGGCCTTAACAATAAATTAATGTTTGGAAACTGGAGAGATGCCTCAGTGGTTAAGAGCACTTACATCTCTTTCGGAGGACCTGAGTTCAGTTCCTAGCACCCACAGCTGAGCAATTGATAGCCAACTATAACTTCAGCTTCAGGGGATCCCACGTTTCCTTCTGGCCTCCATGGGCAGTACCACTCAGATGTGTATGCCCCGCACCCTGTGCATACACAGAAAAGTGAAACATCTTCAAAAATAATTGTTCCATGATATTTTATTTTGGCATGCTTTCTTGCAAAATAATGACTAACAAACATAATATAAAAAGTTATTCCCAACCTTAACCAAGAAGCTCTTTGCAACTGATACCTGTTGGAAGAGGGAAAACCAGTTTTCTTCCTTGGAGTGTCACTGGTATATCAAGTACACTCCAGGGCAGGCCTCATGCTCAGGAGTAGTCAGCTAACACAAAGGAACTCCATACTTTCTTGTGCATTTCTTTTTGTTTGTTTGTTTGTTTTTGGGGGGAGAGATAAAAAATGAAATTGGATGATGGGTGGAAGCCGGGAATATCTGGGAGGAGTTAAGAGAGAGAAAAGACTATGATCAAAATATACCAAATGAAAACTTTAAAGATTCTTAGGTAGTGAGATATGCAGTAACGTAAATCTTTTCTTAAAGATTATTGCTATTGCTGGCTGTGGTGGTGCACATCTGTAATCCCAGCACTTGGGAAGAAGAGGCAGGAGAACCAGAAGTTCCAGGTCATCCTTAGCTAGTTGTGCTTTGGCTGCAAGAGACCTTGTCGTAAAAAGAATTGTAGAGCATAATATTATATAAGTCAAATTTTCCTAAGTATAAAATAATATTTTTCTACAATTATCAAGATTGAAAATATAGCTGTAAATAAATAAAATCAAGTTCTGCTGATAATCTGCCCCTACCTGGTCCATGGCTCATTGTCTTAAATAATTTAAATTAGTTTCTTATTTGTAAACATATACCTTCACAATTTTCTACATATATACGAATATCTTTATAATAAGACACCATACACGTTTTAAATTGCATTAACTTTTAACATAATTTTTCCAAAGATAATATTCTGAGTCAATGAATCTATATGCATAAGGTCTTGGGTAACTAAATTTAAATTAGTAAATATAGAACTACATTCTCATTCCAATTTGTATTTTACTTCTGATTATTTAGGTTACATTCATTTCTCATGATTAGTTTTGTTTTTCTATTTAAGAAAGTTTGAAACCATGTTTTCCCCTAAAATGAGGACATGAATATATGTGGAAACTATTACATACTCCAGCTGTCTGTGCCGGCCTCACACAGACGGCTTTAGCAAAGTGTGAAGATGGTGACGTGTTTGGACTAGGTGCAATGCTCAACGAATCAAAACAAGCATGGTGATAGCAGCAGCGCTGATGCTGTAGGGGCTAAGTATCTGTTCAGTGGCCTCTGAAATGCGGGATGCTGTCCTGCTACAGCGATGAAGCAAAGGTGTGGTCCCCCCCCCCCAGCAGCTGTGTGGCAGTGTGCTCTTCTGGGAGCAGCTCCTGTTCGCAGTTCACAGACTGAATCTAAAATGAAAGAAACTCAATGTGGCCATCCCGAAGAAACACTTTTGGTTTTCAAAGTTTTCTACTTGTATTATGGATTGACTGAACCTTTCCGAAGAGAAAAGAATTTTCTCCTAGATGTCTATTTCTTGACTAAGAAAAGAGTTTCATTGTCCTAAGCAGAGGATACATTTAACGAACCTTCAGAACTTTCCAGAAGCAGCTTCCTAGGTGAGGACTTCCTGAAGGGTTTGGAAATACAACTTTCCATCTTGAGCGCTACCCAGCCATCCTGAACTCCAGGACTGGCTTTCTGCTTTCTGCCATCCCATTCTGTTGGCCACAGCAGCAAGTGGACACCGACCACTGAGATAGCTTTAGCCGGGCAATGGTGCTGGGGCTGGCTTCATAGATGCTGTGGTTGATCCTACAGTTGGCAACACCACTTAGTTGTGGCTTGGGGCCAGAGATTCTTTCTCTGGAAAACGTGGTGACATTTCTGTGTAATTTCTCCTCCACAATTCAAGGCCACTCCTCGTGTCGACTAACACACCAAACCGCAGAGGGATTTTCCTCTGCCAAATTGGAAACCCCCAGGGAGGAAACAACATTGTTATCCAAGCATACAATGAATTCAAGTTAGTGTGTTCCAGAGATTATGCAATCTCATTCCAACCTACTTTCTTCATTTCCATCAGCGACTTAGAAATCTAGCACAGCTCTGTGGAGCCCTCGTTTCATGTTAAGCCGTTAGCCATGCTTTGGCTTTCCAGTATTTGGTTCCAGGGAGCAAATATGCTGTAGGATCATGTGAAAGATGCATGTTTTCACAGACTCACATCCAACACACATTCAAAATCTGAGATGTGGGAGAAAGAGGCAGTGAGCCAATGGGTACACATCCTTGTCTGGGCCAAGGATGGGGGCCAGCTTTTATTTTGAAGGAGAGTCTTTTAAAAAGACTAAATAAAGGAAATAGAAGAAAATGTTGGTTTTATGGATATATATGGTTATTATACCCATTACAACTACTGTCACATTTCCTTTTTTACATCTTCCTAAACTTGTGCTGAGACAGTAATTTTTTTTATTATTATTAACATGGAACTTTTTCCCGGACTCCCATCAACCAGAGATGCCCTGAGTGTAGAGAAGACACTGTACAATACAGGTCCCCGATGTTCTGTGGGATGTGCTTGCTGCAGGTAAGAAAATAGCCAATGAAGAAGAAAGGGGAGAAGGAGGAGAAGGAAAAAAGGGATGAGAGAGAAGGGGGAAGGAAAAGGAAAGGGAAGGGAAGGGAAGGGAAGGGAAGGGAAGGGAAGGGAAGGGAAGGGAAGGGAAGGGAAGGGAAGGGAAGGGAAGGGATGGACAGAGAGAGGGAGGGAGGGAGGGAGGGAGAGCCAGAATCATTCCTTTGACATAGTAACTCCACTCACACTCTCTTCCTAGGCCTAAGTCTCCCTTTCCTCTCCATCCCCACCGGGTCATTCATCTACAGATATCACTGATGTTAGCAGTTGGTATTACTCACTGGGGGCAGGTGTGGCAATGTCACCTTCTGTCTACACAAATCATATGCAGTGGTTCAGGCATCAGGAAGCCAGAGGCAAAGGACAAAAGGCTTGCCATTAGTTTATCTGCTCTCTGTCAGGCCAGCAGAAACCATGCTCTTGTGAGTCCAGCAAGCTACCCAACAGTCATGAGGCAGCGTGGAGTTTCTGCTAACGTCTCTGATGACTCTTCAGACGAATGAACAGCCTTAGCACTTAGCACTTCTTACCAGTGCTGTGTCTTTGCTCATCTAGGTTCACACAGATTATTCGCATTGTGAATCTAACAGAGCATGTGCCATAAGCATTGCATGACCCAGTACTGCAATTCACCTCAGCCTCATGAAGGCTGGAGAGATTAGTCAGAGCTGGAATTCCCATTGGCTACAGTGGACTTTTCAAAAATGCAGTGTTACTTTTCCTTTTGTGAAGCAGAAAGCAACTTACTACACAGAAATTTCATAGTCTGGAGTGGTGGTTTGTGCCTATCATCTCTGTTTGCATGAGTTTGAGGCAGGAGGACATCTAGTCTGAGTCCTGTCTGGACTACACAGCAAGTTGCAGATGAGCCCGGGTTACACAGTGAGATCATACAATATTTTTCTTTCTTCATGTGGCTTTCCTCATTGCATAACATCTTTTAAAATTTTAATTACATGTATGTGTGTGGGTGTGTGCTTGGGCGTGCAGGTGCCTTCAGAGCCTAGAGGCATCAGATCCTACGGGAGCTAGAGTTACAGGCAGATGAGAGCTGCCTGATGTGGTCGCTGGGGGCCAAATTTGGGTCCCACTTTGCTCTCTTAACTGCTGAGTCATCGCTCCTGCCCCAGAATAATGTCTTTTAAGTTTATCTATGGTGTAGAAAATTGGAAGATCACTTTTTCAGAGCTGGATAACATCCACACACACAGTCTCCCTCTCCCTTCCCTCTCCCTCCTTCTCACTCTCCTCCCTCATTCCCTCTCCATCTTTGTCTCCTCTCATTTCTTTACTCCAAAATCTGCTAATGTGGACACTGAGACGTTTCCATGTCATGACCATTGTGAGCAACAATACAATGATATGAATGTGAAAATATCATTATGAAACAGAGACTTCATTTCCTTGGGTATATACGCAGAAGACTATTGAATTGTAATTTGTGTTTAATTTCTCTAGAAACCTCTGTACCGTTTTCCATCATGACTATACCAATCTAAATTTTCACCAACATATAAGAGTTCCCTTTCCTATACAGCCTTGACAATAAATGATAACTTCCTGTTGTGGATGCTACTGTTTTGAGACAGTGTCCCACAGTGTAGTCCGAACTGACCTTCAACTCAGCATCCTGTTTCCTCAGTCTTTCTAGTGCTGAGAATGTAAACATGTACCACCATGTCTGTCTTGCTATGTTTTGATTTTTGATGACTTCAGTCATCTGACTGAAGGTAAGGTAATCTTTACCTGGTGTTTTGATTTGCTTCTTCTTGTTTATTAATGACATTGAGCAGATAGTCAAACCATTCAATATCCACGTTGGCCAATTTTAATGGCTTCTTTGGAGAAATGACATTTCTATTCACTTGCTCATTTTTAAGTCAGGCTATTTATTTTCTATTTAATTGTATGAATTCTTTGTACATTTTGGATATTAACCATTAACAGCTGTGCGCCTTATGAATATTCCCCCAATCCATTGGCATTTTCATTGATGTATCTCATTGTAGTTGGTTCATGTTCATCCCCATTACCTTCTTGGACCTTCTCTTCTGGCCAGTCCTCTTCCTCCCTTGCCATTGTCCCTCTTCTGCTTTCATGTTTATATAATATATATGTGCATATATATTCATTAAACCTAGATTCTGCCCCTAAGAGAAAATGTGATATTTGTCTCCTCCCACTATCCTCTCTTGTTACCTTTAGTCCTTTTCCACTGCACCAACTGGTTCCTGCTCATATTTTATAAATGCAGATTCTGCATGTAAGAGATAATGTGTAATATGTGTCTGCGCCTGACTTATTTCACCTCACAAGGTAATTTCCTGTTCCATTAATTTTCCAGGAAATGACACAACTTCATCCTTCCTTCCAGCTGTGTAATATGCGTGTGTGCACACATACATGTTCATATACATATGTATATACATAATATATATAATCACATCTTTATTCCTTATTATATAATATTTATTATAAAAACTCACAAATAAACTCATCACATACCAAAATCAATCAATTTCAAAGTCTATACAGCATAATGAAATTGTATACAGTTACAGTGGGCACTCCCTGTTGGAGCTATGAAGGTTCACATTAAATTTTGCACTCTCAATATCAAATCTCCAAACTGATTGCCACAATGGCTGTATTAATTTTCTGCCCCACCAACAGTGAACAAGGGTTCCTTTCTCTCCACATTCTCTCCAACATTTCTGGATAACAGCCATTTTTATTGGGATTTGATGCTATCTCTAAGTAGTTTTAATTTGCATTTCTCTGGTGGCTAAAGACATTAGACACTTTTAAAATTAGTTACTGGTCATTTGTATTTCTTAAAAAAAATTCTGTTCGGGTCATTTGCTCATTTGTTTGTTGACAGTTTTATTCCCTGGATATTTAATTTCTGCAATTCTTTGTAAATTCTGGATATTAGCCTCTTGTCTGAAGTAAGAGACAGAGAAGATGCTCAGAATGTTTTTTATTTTCATGTAGTCTAACCTGTTTTGTGCTGTTGGTGTTCTATTTGAAAAGTTTTTGCCTACCCCAATATCTTGAAGGGTACTCTTTGTTTTCTCTAGCTTCATCACTTCAGGTTTGAATACTAGGTCTGATCAATTTTGAACTGATTTTTGAGCAAGGTTAACGATATCTAATGTCATTCTTCTGCAAGTAGAAAGCCAACTTTTCCACCTCCATTTGTCAGTTAGTCTATCTAGTTTCCAAAGGTTTTTTTTTTTTTTTTTTGCTCCCATTGTCAAAATTAAGCAAACATAGCCTTGCTGTTTTATTTCAGAGTCCTCTGTTCTATTACACTGATCTTCCTGTCTATTTTATGGCAGTACCAGGTCGTCTTTGTCACTATGTCTATATACTATAGTTTGAAGTTGGGTATTGTAATGCCGCCAGTATGGCTCTTACTCCTTAGGATTGCTTTGGCTATTAATGGTCATTTATGGTTCCATATTAACTCTTGTATTATTTTTTCTAAGCCTGTGAAATACGACATGGAAAGTTTTTAGGTGTTGCATTAAAACTGCATATTAATGTTGGTAGCACATGTATTTTTACAATATTAAATATGCCTACCCATAGACATATATTTTCATCACCTGCTATTTTCTGTGATGTTTTTTAAATTCTGAAATCTTTGTTGGGGAAGTCTTTTATTTCTTTGGTTAGATATATTCCTAAATACCTAGTTTCAGGGGAGTTATTTTGAATGGAGTATTTTTCCTAATTTCATTCTCAGAGGATAGACTGTTATTACAAATGAAGGCTACTTTTTTTCTTTTTTCTTTTTTTTTAATTTTGGTTTTTCGAGACAGGGTTTCTCTGTGGCTTTGGAGGCTGTTCTGGAACTAGCTCTTGAAGAACAGGCTGGTCTCGAACTCACAGAGATCCACCTGCCTCTGCCTCCTGAGTGCTAGGATTAAAGGTGTGTGCCACCAACACAGGTAGCCTTAAAAAAAAGGCTACTTTTTTAAATATCAATTTTGTATCCTGCAACTTTACTGTGTTTATTAGGTCCACACATTTTCTAGTAGACACAATAGGGTTTTGTAAGTATCCATATGTAAACTAGGGATAATTTAACTTTTTTCCTTCCTAGTGCTATCCCTTGTATGTCTTTTTCAAGTCCAATACCTGTAGTTAAGAGTTTGAGCACTATATGGAATAATAGCATCCTTGTACCGTGTCTAATTTCAGAAGAAATGCTCTTGGTATGTCTCCATTTAATATAATGTTATCTACAGGCTTATTTATATAACCTTTATTATTTTCAGGTATATTGCATCTATTGCTAAAATCTCTAGAATTATTATTATTATTATTATTATTATTATTATTATTATTATTATTATTATTATTTGGTTTTGGATTTCCAAGAAAGGATTTCTGTGTAACAGCCCTGACTGTCCCAGAACTCACTCTGTAGACCAGGCAGGCCTCAAACTCACAGATACCTGCCTGCCTTTGCTTCCTGAGTGATGTGATTAAAGGCATGCGACACCACTGTCAAGCTATAAAATCTCTAGAATTTTTATCTCATAAAGATGTTTTGGTGGTTTGAAAGAAATGGTTCCCCAAGGGTGTGGCCCTGTTGGTGTAGGTGTGGTCTTGTTGGAGAAAGTGTGTCACTGTGCAGGTGACCTTTGGATCTTGTAAATGGTCAAGCCATGCACAGTGTCCCAGTTCAGTTCCTGTGCCTGCAAGTTATAGAACACTCAGCTCCCTCTCTGTCATCATGCCTACATGCATGCCAGCATGTTGTGCCATGATGATAATGGACTGAATCTCTGAAACTGTAAGCCACCCCATTAAATGTTTTCCTTTATAAGAGTTGCTGTATTCATAGTGTCTCTCCTCAAAACCCTAAGACAGACATATTGAACTTTGTCAAATGCCTTTCAGTATCAACTGAAATAGTGTGGTTTCTGTCCTTGAGTTTGTTTATATGGTGTATTACATTTACTGACTTTTTGTTTGTTTTGTTGTGTTTTGTTTTGTTTTGTTTTGTTTTGTTTTGTTTTGTTAAGGCAGTGTTTCTCTGTGTGGCCCTGGCTGTTCTGGAACTAGTTCTGTAGACCTCGAATTCAGAGATCCACCTGCCTCTGTCTCCTGAGTGATGGTATTAAAAGTGTGCCTACTATGCCTGGCTTTGAATTCAACTTGCCAGTATTTTATTGAGAATTGTTGCATCCATGTTCAACAGCAGCAGTGACTCCATCTGACCCTGGCTTTTTTCTTCAGAGGGAGTGGGGAGTGGGGAGTAGCTTGTAATGACAGCATTAAGCTTATTGCTTGTAATGGGTCTGTAAATGCTGTTTACATCTTCAGGGCTTAGTTTTGGCAGCTGATACAGTTTTAGAACTTCTTCTGGGCTATGCATCTCTTTAGAGAATATGTTTCCACAGTAATTTCTAATGGTGTTCTGACCTTCATTGGAGTCAGTTGTAATGACACTTTGGGTGACTAATTTTATTAATTCGTGTCTTCTCTCTTTCTTTTTGTCAGTTTGACTAAAGAAGGGCTTGTCTATTGCATTAACTTTTTCAAAGAACCACACATTGATTAATATGTTCTCTAATCCTTATTATTTTTGCCATCTACTGAGTTTAGGGTTAGCTTCTTGTTTTCATAAGTGTCCTGAGGTGCATTTTGGGGTACTTACTTGATATCTGTCAGATTTTTAATAAGAACACTTATTGTTATAAACTTTTGGCTGCATCCCAGAGGTTCTGATAGTATGTGTTTTTACTTTTATTTGTCTCTAGGAATTTTTAAATTTTCCTCTATGATTTCTTGGTTGAGTAGCTGTTCATTTAAAAGTGTGTTCTTTAATTGCCAAGTATTTATTTGTGTGGTTTCTTCAGTTTCTCTTGTTGATTTCTAATTTTGTTGCAAATATGGTCTGATAAAAGACAAGGAATTATCTTAATTTTTTGGTTAGTTGGGACCTGATTTGGGTCTTACACTGCTGTCAATTTTGGAAAAAGTTCAGTGTGCTTCTGGGGAAAATGGTCATTCTCTGTCTGTTGAGGGAAATATTCTGTATATATCTATTAAGTCCAGCTCATTCATAGCTTATTTTAGCATTGAAGTTCTTTGTTTGCTTTTAATTTGGAAAACCCATCTAAATGAGAGAATGGAGTATTGGTTTCCCCTACTATTATGTGTCAGGACTTATGTGGTCTTAGGTCTTTAGTGTTTGTGAAACTGGTGGCTCCAGTATCTGGTGCATAAAGATCTACAATTGTTTTATCTTCTTGATGAATTGCTCCTTCCATTAATATGTAGTCTTCTCCTTTATCTCTTCTAATTAATTTTAGTATGAGATTTACATTGGTCTGCTATACAGACACCAGCTTGTTTACATTTCCTATTTGTTTGGTAATTTGTTTCCTATTCTTTGATATTAAGTTTTTAGCTGTCTTTACTACCAAAGTGTGTTTCTTAGAGACAAGATATCTCTTGTTTTTTAACTTAGTATTTACCCTGTTTCTTTATAGTGATTCACTGAGGCCATTTACATTTAAGGTTCTCATAAACAGAGGTTTACTATATTCTATAAATTTGTTAGTTGATGTTCTATTTTGCTAGATTATTGATATTTCTTTTCTTACACCCATTTTAGTTCCGAAGGTTTTCTTAGTTGCTATGTTTGACATGGTTGTTTTCATTCCAAGTGCAGTGCCTTAAATGAGAATGGCCTTCATGAGCTCTTAGGTTTGACAGCTTGGTCCCCAGCTGATAGAACTATCTGGGAAGGGTTAGGAGGTGTGGCCTTGTTGGAGGAGGTGTGTCCCTGGGGATACTCAGTGCTTGTGGTTCATGGTATAAACTCTCAGCTACTGCTCCAGCACCATACCTGCTGACTGGCTGTCATGCTCCCCACCATGATGTCATGCACTCACCCACTGAAACAGTAAGTTCCCCAAAACTCTTTCTTCTATAAGTTGCCTTTGTCATCCTGCCTTTTTGCAGAAATAAAATGGCAACTAAGATATTAAGTCTAATTTTTTAATTAAAAACATTTTCATACAGTATATTTTATCTCTTCCCTAACTCCTCCCAGATCTTCCTCTCCTTACCTCCCTACACACCAAGCTTTACCCTTTTCCCTCTCTCTTTCTCCCTCTCTTAGTCTTTCTCTTCAAAAAAAAAAACCCCACAAAACAAAAACAAATAAAAACCAATAAGAAAAAATTTTCAAAGCAAAATGTTGTGCTGCTTACACCTTGCTCCAGATGACTGAACATACTCTTCTGGCCTTTGCAGAGAGGTGTGTGTGTGTGTGTGTGTGTGTGTGTGTGTGTGTGTGTGTGTGTGTGTGAATATTTTTTAAAAATGAAACTATTACAATGAACATAAGGATTGAATTAGTTCAAATGAGTGAAAGGGACTAAAAATAACAACAATATAGAAGAGGATACCTCATACAGAGAAAGAAAGACGAGAATGATGCTAGATAGCTTCTTAGAAGCCATCTGAGAAGGTGATCCCAAAACAGCAAAACAAAGAAACACAGCCCCATCCAAGGCTGAGCATGGTGGCCAATGGCTGTAAGTCACACTTGGCAGGGAAATGGAGAAGAATCATCCTTGGTTGAACAAGGAGTTACAGGGCATCCTGGGTTACATGAAATCCTGTAACAATCAAGCAAGCAAACAAACCAAAAACCAAAACCTGTCCAGTTAGAATTCTGTTACCAGAAAAACTAAAAACAAATAACAAGACCGTTCAAAAGCAAAGGCTATAAAGCGCCTTTGTAGGTATCAGATAAAATTAGCTGATTCTTAAAAAGTTAAATCAAGCAGAATTGTGAAAATATTTGTAAATATAGAACCCCAAAAACAGTCCCCCTAATGTATAAACTGGCACAAGATTAATCAAATATCCAGGCCAACAGACAAGGGACTAAGTAGTAAATATACAAAAGGTACAAATTTTTGTCTGTTTGTTTTGGAACAAAGTCTGATGTAGCCTAGGGTAGCCTGGAAATCCCAATCCTCCTGCCTCCACTTCCTGGAAACTGGGATTACAGGTATGTACTTCTAGGCCTGACTCAAAAATCTCAGAGTAACTAGAAAACTACAAACAGTAAGAATGCCATTAAGCACTTATCTTATTGCAAAAGAAAGAAATTAAAAGCCTAAACCTTCCCATTGCTTTGGATATTTGTGAAATGAAATTGATTTGTCCAATGAAATAGATTCCCTTTCTCCCCATACAGTGATAACCTAGTAGTGAAATGACGAAAACAGCTTACACACAAATATCCTCAACTGGATTCCTTATTAATAAGTTGTCAGGCATCCTAAATTAGAACAAATGAACAGAACACTTGATAAATTAAATTATATTAACGTTATTAATATTAGCTATTAAGAAGACAGATTATCAGCAAAAATATCTTTATGCTGGTGATTAAGTTGGAAGGAATTGCTATGGAAATGCTTTTGTATTTTTCCAAATAATTAATGAGAAAAGAGAAACAGATTATAGTTTTACTGTAAGTGTTTATCTTACTAAAAATAACTGTTACCATATTCAACAGAGGGAACATGAGACCCTTACCCCACAAGTAAGGGTAACAGCTGTCTCTCTCTCAAGACTGTGCTTGTCTCTGGGAGCATTTCAGTTACAGAAAGTTTTCACCAGTGTTTGGTGGACAGAATTCTGATATGCCAGAAACTTTTAGACACCTTTAGAAAAGGTACCTTAAAAAAGAAAAGAAATAAACAAACCCCTGCTACAAACTTTGAGGAACTGCTCTTTCTTACGCCATCTGACATTTTTATCCACTTAGACAATCAAATGGCTGTCTTTAAAATTTAAAGAAGTGGGGTCCAGAATGATGAATAAATGTGCTAGAAGCCAAGTTTTATAACTTGAGTTCAACCCGGGGAACAGAACTCACATGGTGGAAGTAGAGAACTACCTCAAGTTATCCTCTGACCTCCGCACAGGCACCATGCTATATGTGTGCCCACACGGTCCTCTGATCTACACACACACACACACACACACACACACACACACACACACACACACACAGACACACACACACTCATGCATCCACACACACTCATGTACCCACACACATACACACACACCCACACACATACACACACACTGATGCATACATACACACACATACACACACTCATGCATGCATACACACTCATGCACACACATATACACACACACACTCATGTGTCCACACACACTTGCACACTGTAAAGTAGATATTCAAAAATAAATTGTTGTCATGGTCACGTTCCATTTCAGAGACAGAAGAGTTTTGGACCCAGGCACATAAGTGCTTAAGATGGCTTCAGTGACTTCTGACAAGAACCTTCACCAAGGCTGTCACTTCCCCCCAATAAAGCAGGTAGAGGTAACACAGGACAGAGATGCAGTCCTTGAGGCCCCACTGTCTCCTGGTAGATGGGATGCTTAAAGTCTCTGAGTGTCCACAGGGTGCTTAACCTCTCACACCCCTACTGAAGTGCTGTTCACCCTGCACTCCTGCTTCTGATGGCTGGCTCTCACCTTCACTGGCAGTGTTCCTCTGCATGGCTGACTCCATGTCCTCAACCCGGATCCCCTCATCTGAGAAGTCCAGTTGCCTGTCAAGCTCTTCCTCTGCAGGTAAGTGTGCTAGTGTTGGGGCCCCACCTCCCAGGGAGCTGTACTCAGCTGTATTTGTGGTTCTCCTACCTGAATCTGAGCTTAAAGTCAAGTTGAGGAGGGCCATTTCATTCCTCTACCTTATTGTGCCTTGTAAGAGATTAAAAAGTGTGTGTGTGTGTGTGTGTGTGTGTGTGTGTGTGTGTGTGGTATGTGAGTGGTGTTGGTGTGGTGTGTGTATGTGAGTGGTGTGTGTGGTGTATATGTGAGTGATGTTTGTGTGTGGTGTGTATGTTTGAGTGGTGTGTATATAGTGTGTGTGCATCTGTGTATGTGTGGTATGTACATGACTGGTGTGTGTGGTGTGTATGTGAGAGGTGTGTGTGTGTGTGGTGTGTGTGTGGTATGTGTTGTGTGTGTGTGTGTGTGTGTGTGTGTGTGTGTGTGTGCGTGTGTGTGTGTGTGGTGTTAGTGTGTGGTGTGTGTGTGTGTGGTGTGTGTTGTGTGTGTGTGTGTTGTTAGTGGTGTGGTATGGTGTGTGTATGTGTGTTGAGTGTGTGTGTGAAGTGTGTATGTATGGTGTATGTGTGTGGTGTGTGGTGTGTACATGTGTATAAAGGAATGGAATGGCATTTCTCTAAGGCTGTAAATGAGAATTGAGGTATAAAATGTGAAGCAGAAGCCTGGCATATGGCACTCAACACTGATCTTTCTTTTCACTCCTCCCTCCTCTGCAATGCCTCTCTCATCTGTTTTTGCCTGACCCTAACTTAGAAGGTGTGATAGTCTGAATGAAAATGGCCCCAACAGGCTCATAGGGAATGGCCTTACTTGAAAGGATTAGGACAAGTGTCCTTATTGGAGTAGGTGTGGCCTCATTGGAGGAAGCATATCACTAGAGTGGGCTGTGAGGTTTCAGAAGCCCAAGCCAGGCCCAGTGGCTCTCTTTCTCTTGCAATCTGTGGATTCAGATGTAGAACTCTCAGGGTTCGGTCTACCTTTGAGCTGCCATGCTTCCCACAATGCTTCCCCGCCATAAAAATAATGAACTAAACCTATAAGCCAGCCGCAATTAAATGTTTTCCTTTATAAGAGTTGTCATGCCCATGGTGTCTCTTTGCAGCAAAAAACCCTAAATAAGACAGAAGTATCTTGGAGGTGACTTCAGATGACTATGCCTAGGGTGATCTCTTCCTGCAAGGCATGCTGGGATTACGATGGAACATGAACATTTTAAAAATAGTTTTTAAAAGCCTGTGGATTCGTCACTGAACAAATTTTATGGTGATAACTGATAACCACCCTTTCTTGGAACAGTCATCATAAATTAGCTCATACATATTAGGTGATAATTGCATTTTGGTGTAGTCTGAAACTCAATAAACACTACTGAAAACTGATAATTACAAATTAAGAAAATAATAGAATTTGGGGCTCATCACGAATCTCATAGAGCCTATTCAGAAACAAGCAAGAGAAAATGTCAAAGTGCAAATACATTTAAAGTTAATTCATTAAAACCAGTTAAATAATAAACACAGAATTTACAGGAGAAAGCGTCAATGACCAATTTGAACACTAGAGGGAGCACATACACTAAAAAAAAACTCCATATTTTCTCCACGAGCCTAGGCAAGCTATTAAAAGCAGCAATGGCGTTTCCCAAGATTGTTTACCCAGGCTTCTTGTACTACTCACAGACTAGAGGGATGGGTAAAAAAGACTGTTAAAAATGAATCTGAGTATGTTAGAAATGGCTACAATGCAGTGCATTAGCCTAGCATCAGGGAGACAGATTAATGTTGGCAACTACAAACTTGGGTTTGCCTTGTAACCGGAGGCTTAATCCACATGAACAAAACCTCTGGATGTGGATATGAGATTTGACCTTAATATATTTCCATGTGGCCAGCAGGCCCACTCTTTCCCCAGAAGTGATCAAAGCAAGGGATGGGGGAACAAGGGCTGCTTTTTAGATGGTTACCTGCTGGCTGGTTCTAGGATGCTGGTTATCTAGTGACCAGTGATGCAGTAGTGCAATCATCTATACATCTGACTGTTCAATGTGCCACCCACAAATAATGAAATAGACCTTTGTGGAAACATGCCATGGTGTGCATATTAGCTTTTATGTTTCCTTTTAACATTGACTATTGAGATTGAATAAGATGGGTCAATAGATGTTTTAAGATGAGGTTAAAGGTTTGGTTTTGTTTTGGTTAAATTCAACAATCATTAGGATTACTTCTGGTAATGAAAAAAATCACAAATTATAAATAAAACAAGTGTACATTGAAAAAGAAAGTCCCAGACCATCCTTCACGGTGAGGTCTACACAAGCTGGAGCCACGTCAGATGACCTTGTCTCAAGAAAATAGAGTCAAAACAAATCCTAGAAATGACTATAAATGCTCCAAAGAGAAATCTCTGGACATATGCATGCAAAATTATAGAATTAATTTAAACCTTCCTCCAAAAGTGGTTTATTTTTTAAAGCATTCTCTTTGAAAAGCCACATTTACCTAAATGCAAACACTGTGGAATTATTTATTTTGCTTATACATAATTAATGTGTGGGATTTGGAACTAGGATCTGTGTATACACACATATGTAGAATGAACAGTGTTTCTGAGGCATATCAAACCTTGGGTATGTCTCAAGTTTGCTCCATTCCCATCATGATAGCCTGGTTCTAGGATCTACTGCACTTCGTCAGGATTGCCAATATAATTTCTGCATTACTATACCATCTGTGTTGATAACCTATGTCTGGTGTCACTCAAACACAATTGACATTGTACATCACATTCAAATGTGTGTTCCTGTGTGCTGGGGACTGAACCCTGTCCATCACATATGCTAAGCACACTCTGCCACTGAACTGTATACCTCCAGTCCCCAGACTAATTCAGGAAGCAGAATCTTGATCACATTGGTTTTCTTCTCCAGAGCATTTAGTAGTTCTCTGTTTCTACAAAACAAATCAACAAACTGCCACTTGGCATTAAGATCCAATTGAATCCTCCTCCCTTGTCAGGCCCATGCGCTCCAGGCAGAATAACTCTCTGCCTCTTTGAGTTCTCATGGGTCTCCCCCTCCCCCATCTCTACATTGATTTCTTTTCTAGATACTTGGGGGCATATCTTCTATCACCTCCAACAACCACCTCCTAGATGTAAGCATCCTTGCTCAGAAACCAGCGTGGAAGCCACGCTGCAGCAGGTTATTGATGCTGAAGGCCATCCCATGAGACCCAGAGGGCAGAGACATGCTGGGGAGGGAGACAGCTGGAGAGACTGGCGTTTAGACTGCACAATAAGACAGGAGGAATTTAGAGGCTTAAGTAATGATTTAATACTCTCTCTCTCTCTCTCTCTCTCTCTCTCTCTCTCTCTCTCTCTCTCAGTTCTGAGGTTTAGCTGGATCAGTCAGGTGTCATTTGTGTTTTCTACCAGGCTAGGTGTCAGAGATGGCTTCTTCACTTATATGCCTGGCTACCCAGCACAGTCATGGTGGAAACCTCTGTTGGTTGCAGCCCCTTTTTGTAGCTGGCTTCAGCCTGTCTGTTCATCTAATATGGACTCAGTTGAACATTTCCAAATGCCAGATCTATGTGTGTCCGGCTTCTTATGTCCTATGAAGAACCCACACATCATCACATCCTCTATGTCCTTGCCTGGTTCTACTGTAGAAGGAGGCCACACAACTATCCAGTGTTGTGGTTACTCCAGAGACCCTCTTAAAACCTGCCTTACAGACTAGACTGACATTTCCAGTGCTGAAAGTACTTATATTTGAGGGAAAATCCAAATAGGTCAACCAGAAGAACCAGAAAAGATCAGGGTGACTGACTCCTAATTTTAAGACAATTGTGAGGAGTCAGTAGCCTGTGTAGTACATATGGACAGATCTTTTTATGCTCTTCTAATGGAGAGGAGAGGTGGGTGGGCTCATGTCCTCTCTTTCCCATGGAAGGCAACCAGCACTCTCTGTTTTACCCAATAAAGTATAGCACAATGTTACATAAACATATAATGTTAGGTAAATTCTAAGACAAGACAGGGGAATCATTGTCTACCTTGCTTTCTAGAACATCGAGTCTTAAAATTTTCAGTCTCTATACAATGTGAGGTGTCAAGGCCTCCATGCTGAGGAAGCTTAAGCTAGTCATTGTAGGCAGACTTTCTGAAGCAGGCTTGAGAATGCTTGAGAGTGCAGAGAGACCTCAATAAGCAGAGACCATGCACCCTGGACACAGTCAATGCAGGGAAATCTACAAAAGAGAGATGTGAATGGCTTGTTCCCTGAGATGGTAATAGGATGGGGAGGGGGGCAGGGATAGGAAATATATTCTGTCATTCGTTTATTGTCATTATTCAGACTTGATTGGCAATGAGACTGTGAATTTCTGGTCTACTTCTGGAACAATGCTTAGATTTTCTCAGGTGGTTTGTATCAGGCAGAAGGGTTACTAGGCAGTTGTGGGGGTCTTTTGTGGGCTCCTAATTCATTAACAAAACAACTTAAGAATGGACTCAGATGGAAGCTTGAGAACTGTTTTGCTGGAGTTTGAGAGAAAAATAACAGAACAGGCAAGTTTAGATCCCAGCAGCTGTGGGGAGGAGGGAGGTGGCTGAGAGGACGGAGATGTTTTTCAGGTAGAGTCCAAATAAGCAGGCAGATAGAGCAGAAATCTGCAGGCAGACATGGAAAGGGGTCTTCAGAGAAAAGAGTAAGGAAGCCCAGAGTGTTGGGGCCAGAAAACTTGAGATTTTGGTCAGTGTCCAAAAAGATAAAAAAAAGGAGGGAGACCAGAAGCTACTCCTTTGGGGTTAGAACTCTGGAAAGCAAGCAAGCTTAGCACTGATGATCTGCAAGAAGCTGAATTAAGGAAGGGCTTCTGGGGTAAAGGTACATTATCTCATTAAGAGGATAATTCACACGTGCGTGCACACACACACACTCACACAGGTCTTTAGCAGGTCTTCACATGAATCAGCTTTGCTAAGGGTAGCCCCATGGACAATGACTGACTGTGGACTAGCTCTTACAGAAAGGGGCAATAGTTATGTTTCCACTCAGGGGTAAACGTAGATCCTACCTTCTGGTCAATAAGAAGCAGTTTTCCCTTCGTAGACCTCCACAGAGCCGTGTTGGCTCACCTCCCTCCCTTTGGTTCAGCACTTCAAATGCCTAGGAGGGGCAAAGCTGATGATGAGGGATGCAGAGGTTCTCGGGGGCCCTGGAAGTGCTGTCTGTAGAGCTACCTAACACAAGGTGCTGCTTGCTAACAGTACAGAGCCCTTTATCCCTAAAGGCCCTTTGCACTTTAGACTGGAGGCCAGAAAAGGCCTCTGGTGCTCTGTGAGCATCCAGCAGCCGAAGCAAGACGATCAAGCAAGTGTACTGTTGTACCAAATGGAATAAAGGAAATCCACGCCAGTAACTTCAGATCTGTCTTTTCATTCCTCTCAGGCCAGGCAGGGAGCATGATGCTTATGCCTTTGAAGCCTGTGGCCTTTGGAGCCAGCTTAAGTGTAAAGACTTAAAATAGGCTGATGACTGGGGAAAACCTGGAGAAAAGGTCATCTGCAAAGGGCAGGCCAAGACGGCGTCTAAGCGGCACCCACTTCTCTGTCCTCCAGCCTTGCTAAATATGTTTCTAAGGCACGATGTCCTAAGGAAATAATGTCCCTTGACCTCATTCCAAGGAGATTAAGAAGACAACACTAGGACTAGACATTTGAGTAAGGAAACCTTGTTTTCACACTCCTGGGGCCTGGGATAAGCAAAGGCAAGGGAGGGAAGGAACTGGAACCAGAGGTGAAGGCCCGAAGGCTACAGAGGGCCTACAGCAGGGACAGGCCGTGGGACACCCCTTCTTTTTAACACCAAGGAACTCTTCTGAGGCCCGGCTCTCCAAAACGCTGAGTTTATGCCAGGAAGTATATCAGAGAGACTGAGGGTGCATCTGTCCCTTTGGCCTGACTGAACCACGCACAGGCTTCCTCACTCTAGGAAGGAAGGTTTCTGGTCGTTCAGCGTGGGAGGTGGAGTGGGTTGAGAAGGGGATACTGTCACTTAAGAGCCTGCTCGTTCTGCAGGAAACCCGCATGGCACAAACAGGAGCCTTCCATGTGCAGTGGAGCTGGCGCTGGCCTCGAACCCTAACCTTTCCTGTTCATACTAGGATCACAGGCTTGCACCATCATGCTCAATACTGTTTGGTCCTAGTGGGGGTTGGAATTTGTCAGCATCCAGTGTGACTTTAATACTTAGCCTGTGGGAGTCTGGAGAACGGAAAGGTTCTTCTTTCCAATTTGACTGAATGATGTATAAGCCAGAACTTTCTTGTTTGAGATAGCTTTAGGGTACAGAAAAATATCCACATGGACTTACTGCTTGGTATTCAGTACGGGCCATTGCTAAAAGAAAATAAATAAATAAATGTTTGGATCAGGAAACCAAAGAGGCATCCTGTCTTTTAAGACAGAAGGACTTCTTTGCTCTAGATATCTCCCAGGGTTCCACAAAAGACCATGCCTGCCTTTTTCTTTTGACTTAACTCATCCTGTTTCTGTTTCCAGAGCCCCAGTGCAAGCGGAATTCATCATCCAAAACCCCAAACACGATAAAGCCTCCTCTAAGGACATTGAAAGTGCATTCTAGCAGATAAGAACTCTGGCCTTTTCTGTTCTGGGAACCTTAAGTAGTCACACCAGCCCATTACGTCTTAAATGTTGCCTGTGGCCCGGGAACAATGAGCCTGAGACCCAGGAGCTGAAGCAGTAGGCAGCCTGCCAAGTTCAACACCCGGCCAGTCTGCAGAGCAGAGCCTGCTGGGGGCTGCTTCCGGCTCTGCCTGAGATGCGGAGCAAAGATTTCCATCCTGGCTTTCCGCATGCACGTTCCACAGAGAAGGCCTGGACCAGCGATGACCTGCTTTGACATTTTCCATGACGCCCTTTATTTTGTTTTGTTTTCTGTTTGATAGTGTAACTTCGGGTTTCTTTTTTTGTAACAATCACTTGGCAAGGATTACTCTTAGATGTCATGGGGGAGTCACCAGATGCAGCTGGATTCTCCCTTGGGCAGATGCCTCGTAAATGGGGCTTCATGGGAATTTACTGGATTATTTGTGAAGGAACCCTTTGTTGCACAGCCGTTGGTCAAGACTGGCCCTTGCTTGTGGAATTGAAAGAAGCTGCAGTGGAGCCTTATGACAATGTATTATCATAAGGGATTAAAAATTATATTAAAAAAATGGAAATCCGGGGGACTGGAGAGATGGCTCGGTGGTTAAGAGCTCTTCACTGCTCTAGTGGAGCCTTCTGTTAACCTCCAGCTCCTAGAGCCCTGCCACCCTGTTCTTAACTCTGTGGATACCTGCACTCACCTACACACATATACAGATACATATACACAGATATTTAAAAGTAAATCTTAGAAAATGAAACTACATATTGCTTTATCTCCATTTTTAAAAATCCTTATAAAGTGCTGTGTTTCTCTCTTGCATTTGCCTTCATTGGAGACTCATAACGAGTATTTAAAGCAACCAAACTCAACCGCTAACGACTGCCTTCTTTAGTGCACTTGGTGGCAAATGACCTGTATTGAGCATCCGGTAGATCAGTTTTTCATCCAGTTCTTAACCCACATCAGTGTGTTTTCATGTTGGAGGACATACAGGGGCATGTCCCTACTGTGTGGCAGGCAGTCTCCAATACATTGTCCTCTGGAAGGAGGGGGGGTGGTAGAGGTTAAGATCAGTTTGGACCTTTTGGACCTTGCCTAATTTCTTTTATGCATGCATAACATGGATTCCACTTGGTTTGTGGCAATGCTCCAGGCCTGCCCAGGGTGCTTACTAACAAGACTTTATTTCCACTGGGACATGTTTGGTATATTTCCAGAAAGTTCTTTACTATGAAGACTCAGTGAGTTTTCTGGGAGACATGATTGTTGACTTTCACCAGGAGCCAAAGCCTCCTCCTTCTGTTGCCTGAGCTTGGAAAAGAGGTAGTATGATTCTGCCTTAAAACATGAGTAGGACTTGTGCCTATGCAGTTTAAATGATATTTTATTGACTGTTTTATTTATCACTCCATTTTCTAAACTACTGCATAGATGCATTGGCTGGTATCAAAACATGTTTGCCCAAGACTATTGAAGAGCCCACATGTTTATCAGTAGAGGAATCCTCACTCTAATACGCCTATACAATGGAATATTATACAGATATAAAGAGAAGTGAAGAGTGATTTATTCATATGCCGCTATGGAAGATTATTAGAATGTGTTGTTAATATTTAAAGATGTGATTATAAAAATTCAAAATGAAATGAAAGAACTAAACCTAATTTTGCATTAAGTTGATGACAAATCCACTCAGGGAAGAAACTTTTCAAGTGACCTTAGACCATGAGAATTAAACTGAGTGTGGTGGTACATGCCTTTGGTCCCAGAATTTAGGAGATGGAAACAGGAAGGAAGATCAGAAGTTCAAGATCAGCCCAGGCTAGTTGGGACCCTGGCTCAAAAAAGCAACAACAGCATAAATAAGTAAAACAAGATTAATAAATAAATAAACAAATAACAAAAATGAGATCCTAAGTATGGGTTATGTTCTTAGAACAAAAGGGAAATAACAATAATAAAAACTGCACAAAGTTTCAATCCTTTCCAGTAATTATATTATTCAAAGTGTTACTTTTGTTCTTGAGACTGTTGGATGCGTTTCATGGGGTAAAACATGTAATGAGCATCCTATGAGCAGGGATTCTGAGAAGGGTGGAGGTGGACCTGAGGTCCAGGAAAAACAGAGTGACTGCAGCCCACAGCGGGTGTCTATTAGCCCTCTCACCTCTCTATATTGTCATCCCCTTCCCAGATGCTGGGACCTAAGAAATTGTATGTGTGAAGATTGAGGGAGTAGAAATCTACCCTGAAGATCTCATATTATTGGCAAAAACAGATTTTATTGTGAAAACAAAGCAAGTTTATTAGAAACCTTTGCTTGCTTGTTTTTTGTTTTTTGTTTTTAATTTCAAGTAGAAAATTTGTCTGGGATGTGGCTCTGTAGCTGTCTTGCTGAGAGTTTATCTGCAAAGAGGTGTTCCTTGCTATGCACTCTCTACAACCCACCACTTCCTCCTGCATCCTCGGGACTGGGCTCAGTTTGGCTCTACATTGCCCCATGGGGGGGGTATATTTAGGAGGTGACTGCAGCTAAGTTTGCTTGCCTTGCAAGGGTGGGTGCTCTTCCTGAGTAAGGCGCCGTGATTGAATTTATATATTTTTATGGCTGCAGGCTTATTTCCTGATTTTCCAGAGTTAAAGAAATGATTCAAAATAATAAACTTCCTTCTCTTCTTTTGATTGAATCTGTGGTGGTAATAAAATAAAGAACAGCTGGGCAGGGTGTCAGCAACGACTAACTTCTGGCCTACTGTGGATGACAATAACCCCTCTACTGCAAGAAAATGAAGCCTTCTTTGTGGCAGACACTCACCTAACCCTTGCATTGTCCATGATGACCCATAGAGTGTTAAGCCCACAGACTTGAGACCAGGAGATGCAATCCAGTAGCAGAATGCCTCAGCTATGTGGTCTCACTTGTACTCCACTCTGCAGGCTCCATGGATACCACTGTATCTGAAGAAAATGTTTATAGAAAAAGAGGTGCCTGATCACAAATTTATATGCTCTTTCCTTCTCGCTGTTCCTGAAACAGAAATGGCTTGCATTTTCATCGTTTTCACTGGTCATCCAGAAAGGGCGTAAAGCACGTGGTGGGATATACATGGTTGCATGCAGAGACTTAAACAACTAAGGACTTGCTGGCTGTAAGGAGCCAGGGAACCTGTCCCTCAGCCACCGAGGTGAGCTGTAGTGGTGAACCTTGAGCTCTGCCATTTCTCTTTCTCTTCCCCAGGTGGACCCCTTGACAGTTCTGCCAATGGAAGAAAAGTTTTCAGGCTGGGTGTGGTGGTGCACTCCTGTAATCTTTGTCCTAGGGACGTGGAGGCAAGAGGATCAGGAGCTTGAAGCCATCCTTTGCTACATAGCAAGTTCTGGACCAGCCTGGGCTACGTGACACCCTATCTCAAAGATAACCCCAAACAAACATTCTTGTTTTTTGACATAAACATTTACCTTGAGCTACATCTAGTAGCATGCATCATTGCTAAATAGCCTCATGCTTTGGTTGGTTTGGTTTGGTTTGCTTTTGGTTTTGGTTTTGGTTTTAGCTTTTTGAGATAGGGTTTCTCTGTGTAACAGTCTTGGCTGTCCTGGAACTCACTCTGTACACTAGGCTGGCCTTGAACTCCCAGAGTCGTCCTACCTTTGCCTCCTGAGTACTGGGGTTAAAGGCATGTGCCACCACTGCCTGGTTATGCATATTAAGCCAAGGGTCTGGAATATCATTCTGATTTACTTCTTTGATTCAGTGAAAGGTGTTTGTGTAGGTGGATTTTTCTGTCTCTTCTGCCAGCTCCCAAATCACAACATGGAGACTTATTAATTATAAAAGCTTGGCCAATAGCTCAGGCTTGTATCTAACTAGCTCTTATAACTTAAATTAACCCATTTCTATGAATTTGCTTTCTGCCTCATGGCTTTATTACCTTTAATCTGTCCGTGCTGCTTTCCTGCTTCTTCTGTGTCTGGCTGACAACTCCACCCTTCTTCTTCCCAGCATCCTCTGTGTCTGCAAATCCTGCCTAGCTACTGGCCATTCATCTTTTTATTAAACCAATCACAGTGACATATCTTCACACAGTGTAAAGGAATATTCTACAACATGTTTAGGGACTGAAAATTTGGCTTATTTCCCCATTTTTATGGGTATATATGATTTTTTTTCTAAAGTTGAACAGGGCCAGTTTTAGATGACTGCACATGGATCAGATTTACACAGGGGCTCTGAAGATTGCTCTGAAGATTGCTGGAGCAGCTGTGCCTCATGAAAACTGTAGAAGATAGATGGTTTATGAGAAATACTTGAGGAAGGGAAAGGACAGACAGGTGAAGAAGAGAGACTGAGGGGAGTTTGGGGTGATGAGAGGGTTTATAACTGTCCTAACAGTTTCCTGTGATATGGAACAGCAAATAGAATTTGCTAACTAAAGTACAAGCACCCAATCTGTGGGTAAGCAAAATCAGTGGGTAGACATGGTGGCATGTAGGTGGGGTTTCTGTGTCCCATCAGTCAACTCTGTCCCTCCAGTTGGCTCCCAAACAACCACACAAATAATTAATAATTATTATTAATTATAAATGCTTGGCCAATAGTTTAGATTTGTTACTAACTAGCTCTTTCAACTTAAATTAACCCATATTTCTTTTTTTTTTAATTTTATTTTATTTTATTAGTTCTAGTTAGGGAACAAGCTTATTTCAAGTCCCTTCTCCCTCTCCCTCCCCTCACCCCCAAACTTTCTCCCCCACCCCATCCATCCACCCACTACTCCCCAGGCAGGGTAGGGCCCTCAACGGGGGCTCAGCAAAGTCCACCAAGTCTTCCTATGCTGATCCTGGGCCCTTCCCCATGTGTCCAGGGCCAGAGTGTAACCCTTCATATGGGATGGGCTCTCAAAGTCCCTTCTTGCACCAGGGAAAAATACTAATCCACTACCAGAGGCTCCCTGGAGTGCAGAGGCCTCCTTATTGACATCCATGTTCTGGGGTCTGGATCAGTCTTGTTCAGGCCTCCTGGACAGCATCTGGGGTCGATGTGCTCTCCCTTGTTCAGGCCAACAGTTCCTGTGGGTTTCTCCATCCTAGTACAGACCCCTTCGTTCTTCATTCCTCCCTCTCTTCAACTAAATTCCCGATTTCGGCTCATTGTATATCTGTGGATGTCTGTCTCTGTTTCCATCAGTCACTGGGTGAGGGCTCTAGGATGGCATAAAGAGAAGTCATCAATCTCATTTTAGGGGGAGGGTTTTTAGGTTATCCTCTCCACCATTGCCTGGATTGTCAGATCGTGTCATCCTTGTAGGTCTCTGGAGATCTCCCTGGTTCCTGATCCCTTCTCGGGCCTACAGTGGCTCCCTCTGATATCGTATCTCTCATCTTGCTCTCTTTCCTCTATTCTTCCCCCAACTCAATGTTTCTGCCCCTCCATTTCCTCTCCTCTTCTCCTCTTCTCTTGCTCTTATTGTAGCAGCTCCTTCCCCCCCACCCTCATGCCCCCAATTAGTTCGGGAGTTCATGCCACTTCCATTCCTGGGGACCATTTAACCCTTAGAGTCCTTCATGTTTCCTAGTTTCTTTGGTGAAGAGCATTATATACTGGTAGTCTTTTGTTCTATGTCTAAAATTCATATATCAGTGAGTACATACCTTGCTTGTCTTTTTGTGACTGGGTTACCTCACTCAGGATGGTTTCCTCTAGTTCCATCCATTTGCCTGCGAATTTCAAGATTCCATTGCTTTTTTCTGCTGAGTAGTACTCCATTGTATAAATGTACCACATTTTCTCAATCCATTCTTCAATAGAGGGGCATCTAGGTTGTTTCCAGGTTCTGGCTATTACAAACAATGCTGCTATGAACATGGTTGAACATATGTCCTTGTTGTAAGTACATGCCCTATTTGGGTATATACCCAAGAGAGGAATGGCTGGATCTTGAGGTACACTGATTCCCATTTTTCTGAGCAACCGCCATACTGATTTCCAGAGTGGTCTTACAAGATCGCACTCCCACCAGCAATGGAGGAGTGTTCCTTTTTCTCCACATCCTCTCCAGCATAGATTGTCATTGGTGTTTTTTATTTTAGCCATTCTGACAGGCGTGAGATGGTATCTCAGAGTTGTTTTGAGTTGCATTTCTCTGATGGCCAATGATTTTGAGCACTTTTTTAAGTGTCTTTCAGCCATTTCAGATTCCTCTGTTGAGAATTCCCTATTTAGTTCTGCACCCCACTTTTTAATTTCGTTGTTTGGTGTTTTGGTGGCTAGCTTCTTGAGCTCCTTATATATTTTGGAAATCAGTCCTCTGTCAGATGTGGGATCGGTGAAGATCTTTTCCCATTCTGTGGGTGGTCGTTTTATCCTACTGACTGTTTCCTTTGCCTTGCAGAAGCTTCTCAGTTTCAGGAGGTCCCATTTATTAATTGCAGACCTCAATGTCTGTGCTTCTGGCGTAATGTTCAGGAAGTGGTCTCCTGTGCCAATTTGTTCAAGGGTAGTTCCCACTTTCTCTTCTAGAAGATTCAGTGTGACTGGATTTATGCTGAGATCTTTGATCCATTTGCACTTAAGTTTTGTGCATGGTGACAGGTATGGATCTATCTGTAATTTTCTGCATGTCCGAATCCAATTGTACCAGCACCATTTGTTGAAGATGCTGTCTTTTTTCCATTGTATAGATTTAGCACCTTTGTCAAAAATAAGGTATCCATAGGTGCGTGGGTCGATATCAGGGTTTTCAATTCGATTCCATTGGTCTATCAGTCTATTTTTGTGCCAATACCAAGCTGTTTTCAGAACTATGGCTCTATAGTAGAGCTTGAAGTCGGGGATGGTGATGCCTCCAGAAGATCCTTTATTGTAAAGAGTTGTTTTGGCTATCCTGGGCTTTTTATTTTTCCATATAAAGTTGAGTATTGTTCTTTCAATGTCTGTGAAAAACTGTGTTGGGATTTTGATGGGGATTGCATTGAATCTGTAGATTGCTTTTGGCAGGATTGCCATTTTTACTATGTTAATTCTACCTATCCATGAGCATGGGAGATCTTTCCATTTTCTGGTATCTTCTTTAATTTCTTTTTTTAAAGTCTCAAAGTTCTTATTGTACAGATCTTTTACTTTTTTGGTTAGTGTTACCCCAAGATATTTTATGTTGCTTGTGGATATTGTGAAAGGTGATGTTTCCCTGATTTCTTTCTCATTGGATTTATCATCTGTATATAGTAGGGCTACTGATTTTTTTGAGTTAATTTTGTATCCTGCTACCTTGCTGAAGGTGTTTATCAGCCGTAGGAGTTCCCTGGTAGAGTTTTTCGGGTCACTAATGTAGACTATCATGTCGTCTGCAAATAGTGAAAGTTTTACTTCATCCTTTCCAATTTGTATCCCTTTGATCCCCTTTTCTTGTCTTATTGCTATAGCCAGAACTTCAAGTACAATATTGAAGAGATATGGAGAGAGTGGACAGCCTTGTCTTGTTCCTGATTTTAGAGGAAACGCTTTGAGTTTCTCTCCATTTACTTTGATGTTGGCTATTGGTTTGGTATATATTGCCTTGATCATGTTTAGATATGTTCCTGTTATTCCTGTTCTCTCCAAGATCTTTATCATGAAGGGATGTTGGATTTTGTCAAAGGCTTTTTCAGCATCTAGTGAGATGATCATGTGGTTTTTCTTTTTCAGTTTGTTTATATAGTGGATTACATTGATGGATTTTCGTATGTTGAACCATCCTTGCATCCCTGGGATAAAGCCTACTTGATCATGGTGGATGATTTTTCTGATATGTTCTTGTATTCGGTTGGCCAATATTTTATTGAGTATTTTAGCATCGATGTTCATGAGGGATATCGGTCTGTAGTTCTCTTTCTTAGTCATATCTTTGTGAGGCTTGGGTATCAAAGTGATTGTAGCCTCATAGAAAGAGTTTGGCAATATCCCATCTGCTTCTATTGTGTGGAACAGTTTGAGGAGTACTGGAATTAGCTCTTGTTTGAATTTCTGGTAGAATTCTGCAGTGAAGCCATCTGGCCCTGGGCTTTTTTTGGTTGGGAGGCTTTTGATTACTGCTTCTATCTCATTAGGGGTTATAGTTCGATTTAAACTGTTTATCTGATCTTGATTTAATTTTGGTAAGTGATATTTATCCAGAAAGTTGTCCATTTCCTTTAGGTTTTCCAATTTTGTGGAATACAGGTTTTCAAAGTATGACCTAAAGATTCTCTGGATTTCCTCAGTGTCCGTTGTTATGTCTCCCTTTTCATTTCTGATTTTGTTAATTAGCATGCTCTCTCTCTGCCTTTTGGTTAGTTTGGCTAGAGGCTTGTCTATCTTGTTGATCTTCTCAAAGAACCAACTCTTTGTTTCATTGATTCTTTGTACTGTTTTCCTAGTTTCTACTTTGTTGATTTCGGCTCTCAGGTTGATTATTTCCTGGCGTCTACTCCTCCTTGGTGTGTTTGCTTCTCTTGCTCTAAAGCTTTCAGTTGTTCTGTCAATTCTCTAATGTGACTTTCCTCCAGTTTCTTCATGTGAGCACTTAGTGCTATGAACTTCCCTCTTAGCACTGCTTTCAGGGTGTCCCATAAGTTCGGGTATGTTGTGTCTACATTCTCATTAAATTCTAGAAAGTCTTTGATTTCTTTTTTTATTTCTTCCTCAACCCAGGAATGGTGCAATTGGGAGTTATTCATTTTCCACGTAAATGTAGGTTTTCTGCAATTCGTATTGCTGTTGAATTCTAGCTTTAATGCATGGTGGTCTGATAAGATACAGGGGGTTATTTCAATACTTTTGTACCTGTGGAGGTTTGCTTTGCTGCCAACTATGTGGTCAATTTTTGAGAAGGTTCCATGTGGCGCTGAGAAGAAGGTATATTCTTTTGTGTTTGGATGGAATGTTCTATAGATATCTGTTAAACCCAGTTGTGTCATAACTTCTTTCAGATCCTTTGTTTCTTTGTTAAGTTTCTGTCTAGTAGTTCTGTCCAGTGGTATAAGGGGGGTGTTAAAGTCTCCTACTATAAGTGTGTGTGGTTTTATGTGTGGTTTGAGCTTTAGTAATGTTTCTTTTACAAAAGTGGATGCTTTTGTATTAGGGGCATAGATGTTCAGGATTGAGACTTCATCTTGATGGACTTTTCCTGTGATGAGTATGAAATGCCCTTCTTTATCTCTTTTGATTGCTTTCAGTTTAAAGTCTAATTTGTTAGATATTAGTATTGCTACCCCAGCTTGTTTCTTGAGCCCATTTGATTGGAAAATCTTTTCCCATCCTTTTACTCTGAGGTATCGCCTGTCTTTGAAGTTGAGGTGTGTTTCTTGTAAACAGCAGAAGGATGGATTCTGTCTTCGTATCCATTCTGTTAGCCTATATCTTTTTATGGGTAAGTTAAGACCATTGACATTCAGGGATATTAACGTCCATTGTTCATTGGTTCTTCTTAGTTTTGGATTTATTGTTGGTGGTATCATTGCGTGTGGATTTTGCCCTTCTGTTTCTTTTTGTGTTTGGTGAAATTCGATTAACTACTGCCAGTGTTTTTGTGAGTGTAGTTATGTTCGTTGGGTTGGAGTTTTCCTTCCAGAGCCTTCTGTAGTGCTGGATTTGTTGATATGTATTGTTTAAATCTGTTTTTGTCGTGGAATATCTTGTTTTCTCCATCTATAGTGATTGAAAGTTTTGCTGGGTACAGTAGTCTGGGTTGACATCCATGCTCCCTTAGTGCTTGTAGGGTATCTATCCAAGACCTTCTGGCTTTCAGAGTTTCCATTGAGAAGTCGGGTGTGATTCTGATTGGTTTGCCTTTATATGTTACTTGGCCTTTTTCCTTTGCTGCTCTTAATATTTTCTCTTTATTCTGTAGATTTGGTGTTTTGATTATTATGTGTCGGGGCGACTTCTTTTTGTGGTCCAGTCTGTTTGGTGTCCTGTAAGCTTCTTGTACTTTCATAGGCATATCCTTCTGTAGGTTGGGGAAGTTTTCTTCTATGATTTTGTTGAATATGTTTTCTGTACCTTTGAGCAGTATTTCTTCACCTTCTTCTACACCTATTATTCTTAGGTTTGGCCTTTTTACGGTGTCCCATATTTCCTGGATATTTTGTGTTAGGGTTTTGTTGGACTTGAGGTTCTCTTTGGTGGATGAATGTATATCCTCTAGCGAGTCTTCAGTGGCTGAGATTCTCTCTTCCATCTCTTGAATCCTGTTGGATACACTTACATCTTTAGTTCCTGATCGTTTATCCAACCTTTCCATTTCCAACATGGTCTCATTCTGTGTTTTCTTTATTGTGTGTATTTCAGCTTTCATGTTTTGAACTATTTCAAGAGCTTCCTTCACTTGCTTGGATGTTTTTTCTTGGCTTTCTTTAGATTCTTTAAGAGATTTATTTATTTCTTGAATTTTTTGGTTTGTCTTTTCCTCCAATTCATTTAATTTTTTGTTTGCTTTCTCTTCTATTTCTTTAAGGGATTTTCTTGTTTCCTCTTTAAAGGTCTCTATCAACTTGCTGAGATAATTTTTGAGGTCCATCTCATCTTCATGCTCTGTGTTGGGCTTTTCAGCTCTTGCCGGAGTGGAGTCCCTAGGTTCTGGTGGTGTCATGTTGGTCTTTGTGTTGTTGAGTGAAATCTTATTCTGTCTTCTCCCCATATCCTTTTAGTGGGTGCGGGTGGGTTCTCTCTATCTCCTCTTGTGGCCCAGTGGTGTGTGGGGGCTAGGAATTCGATGTCCACAACTCTAGATGATCTCGACGCTCCTGGTGGTCTCCTCGCTAGTTCCTAGTTTCTCGGTCGTTCGGCGGAATGGAAGAGTGGGGTGCTACCAGATTTGGGGCACAGGGAGCTCCTCCCTGCCTGGGCTTGTCTGGCCCAAGCCGGCAGGCACAGGCGGGGGTGGTGGGATGGGGGTGGTGGGGTGTTCTGGTCTGGGGTCGGGAGCGGGCAGGAGCTCACTCACCTAGTTCCAGGTCAGTCTGCGGCGGCGGAATGTAAGAATGGGGTGCTAGCAGATTGGTGGGGCAGGGGGCTCCTCCCTGCTCTGGGCGTGTCTGGCCCAAGCCGGCAGGCTCAGGCGGGGGTGGTGGGATGGGGGTGGTGGGGTGTTCTGGCCTGGGGTCGGGAGCGGGCAGGAGCTCACTCACCTAGTTCCAGGTCAGTCTGCGGCAGCGGAATGTAAGAATGGGGTGCTAGCAGATTGGTGGGGCAGGGGGCTCCTCCCTGTCTGGGCGTGTCTGGCCCAAGCCAGCAGGCTCAGGCGGGGGTGGTGGGATGGGGGTGGTGGGGTGTTCTGGCCTGGGGTCGGGAGCGGGCAGGAGCTCACTCACCTAGTTCCAGGTCAGTCTGCGGCAGCGGAATGTAAGAATGGGGTGCTAGCAGATTGGTGGGGCAGGGGGCTCCTCCCTGTCTGGGCGTGTCTGGCCCAAGCCGGCAGGCTCAGGCGGGGGTGGTGGGATGGGGGTGGTGGGGTGTTCTGGCCTGGGGTCGGGAGCGGGCAGGAGCTCACTCACCTAGTTCCAGGTCAGTCTGCGGCGGCGGAATCAACCCATATTTCTTATCTGAGCTCTACCACATGGCAGTACCTTTTTCATCACAGACTGTCCATCTCCTGCAGCATACTCTCAGTTTTGCTCTCCTATCTAACCTCTTCCTGCTATTGGCCAGTCAACTCCTTATTAACAATGAGAATAATTCATATTCATAGTGTACAAAAAGGTTTATTCCACAGCAGTGGCTTAAACCTACAACCCAGCACTCAGGAGGTTGAGGCAAGAGCATCCAGAGCTTAAGGCCTGCCTGGGCCAGATAGGCAAACCCTATCTTAAGAAAAGTAATTGATCCTAGGGGTGGGAGGAAGGGGAGTGATTCAGTCAGAAAAGTGTGGTCAGGAGGACCGAGTTTGATCCCCAGCACTATATAAAGAGCCAGACTTGGTGGCATGTCCTTGCCATCCCAGCAAGGAAGACAAGGAGGCAGGAGGGTCCCTTCAACTTACTGGCCAATCAGCCTGGACTAATCAGTGAGCTCCAGGTCCCAATGAGAGACCCTTTCAAAACCAAGATAGGGGCCTAGAGATAGTTCAATGGGTAAAGACATTTGCTACCAAGACTTGAGTTTGATTCCTAGAATCTACATGGTGGAAGTGGAGAACTGACTTCTTAGATGATCCTCTGACCACCACACATACCTTGTGGAAAATGTGCCTATTTATATAAACACACATGTCCACACACAAGTAAATAAATGTTTGTTTTAAAGTCGAGTGCACATAAAAGTGATCTCTGTCATCCATATGCCTGGTATATGCAGCCCTTACACCCCTATCTCCTCTCTCTCTCTCTCTCTCTCTCTCTCTCTCTCTCTGTCTGTGTGTGTGTGTGTGTGTGTGTGTGTGTGTGTGTGTGTCTTTCTCTCTCTCACACACACATACCTACATATGACATACAACTGTACACATACATGACACACATACATACAAACCAACATATGACACACACACTCAAATAATGGATTATAGTTTAAATCAGTAAAAAAAAAAAACTGACATCTTGAATCAGTAGAATGATTGGACAGATGCTGTTGGTAAACTTCTGAGTGGAGAATGATATCATTAAAAAGAAGAAAGCTCCTCTTGGATTGTTATTAAAAGACCTTGAGGAGAGAAGTCTAGAGAAAGTGAAGATGTTGACAGTGGGACTCTGAGGTCCAGGACTTCAGTCAGGTCCACAACAGGGGAAAGACTCAAAGTCCTGTCTGTATTTGCGGAATTAGCACTCTGAGACAGCACCTACAGGGGTAGAAGCAAGGCAAAAGAAACACTGTCACAGAAGAGAAACTCAAGTACCATGTCAGGAAAATGAGAGGAAAGTAGGGCCAGGGTGGTGATGGGGAAAGTGGGAGCAAGAGGGCTGGGGTGGCTGAAAGGAAAATCATTTGGTGTGGAACAGGCACATAGTAACTTCTTAAAAGGTGACAGTCAACAAAAGACTGTGGCACATAAGACCTTTCCTGGGCATCTGAAGATCAAGCTGAGAGTTCCTGGAGACCACCTCGAAACCTTCCAGGCAGATCTGCACTGGGAGATTCGCATTCTGATGGCATTTGGCTCACGAATGAGTCTGTTAGCAGCTGGCTGGGTCTTCCAGGACACCAACTCCTTGACCTTAAAAAATTGTACTTGGGGGTTTGAAAGGAGGTCAACATGGAGGGGCTACTCCAAGGCCACTGGGTAACTGGGCAGAATAAAACATCATACCCTGAGGCCTAGGTTTTCTTGAATAGTAACAGAAATCATTGATGATTTTCTATGCAAATTCTTCTTTAGATTTGCCTATTTCACATTACTAGCCAAACTATGTATGCAGAAATCCACTTGAATGGTTCACTATCTCTTTCTGAATTATTACCCTTGCTCTTTATGATTCTTAAACATTTTGCCATTGACCTGTCAACCTTCCATGAGCCCATCTCCCTTAAGGTAGTTTCAGAATACTTTAGCCTTCACAGAGTAGAGGAGCAAGTGAGCAAGCTGCCAGGGTCCCCTCCAGCAAAACTGAGCCATCACATTCCACACACCATACACAAAGGAACTCGCTGTGGCTGTTTTCAAGAGCTGTATAGCACAGGTGAAATCTTCATAAATTCAAGAAGTGTTTATTCTGTCTACTATGGTGTACTTCCTGGTAGATCCTTTCTCATTTGCTTTAGAATTTCAGAGACATAAATTGGTCAGTGTGGCTTCTGTTAGTATCCAGGCACACCTTGACCCTGCCCTTTGGGAACCTGGCACAGTGCATCACCCCTCTGCGCATGGCAGGCAGTACCCTCACACTTTGCAGGTGCAAAGGTCCCTTTAAGAGAAAAGCTCCACTTACTTTTTCTCTCTTCTTTCTGACATTTCTCTCAGGAGGCAGGTCATTGTCTCTCTCTCCTCTCTTCCCTTTCCCACTCCTTCCCTTCCCCCAATAAAGCTTTCCAAGTAATGTCTGCCTGGTATGTTTGTCCTGCCATCTGCCAAGGTCCCTTCTTGGGCCATATCATAACAGTTCCCACAGAAGGAATGGGGTTGCTAGGGAGGAACTTCACAGATGATGGCTTGGGTCCATTACAGGCTTTCTTTTCCTAAGAACCATCAGAGGCGGCCATCATCACCATCTTCTTGGTACAAGCCCCCACATATTATGGGGGGGCGGGAGTCACACCACACTATTGTCTCTACTCTTGATGGAAAAGAAAGACACTCCCAAGTGAGATCAATATGGCAGTTACTTCCCATTCTTTTCTGCCTCAACCTATTATTATAAAGCAAGTGTTACTAATAAGCCAGGAAGAATACTGAAGGTTTCAGAAGACTAAGAAAATGTAGCATAGCAGAGAGGAAATGGGAGATTGATGGAAGAAAAGGGAGATAAAGGAAAGAAGAGAAGGAGAAAGCAGCCAGAGAATTATCCGACTCGGGGGCTACCTTGGGAAAGCTGCTGCACTGTGGCTGCCTAACAAACATGCTGGCACCTTCAGATTGCCCTTGTTTTTAAGGAGCTGGTAAGTAGTCCTTCACTCACAGCTGTAGGCAGATGATCTACCATGTGGTTACAGCCCCAGCCACTTAAGCTCTATAGCAATCCACTCATCCTGCAAGTGTTTACTGAGTTGTGATTCACCGGCATTGGCCCAGCTCAGGGAGCCCATAAGTAGACACAGAAATCCTCTCTGAGGCTCTGTTTCTATTTTCAAAGAAGGAAGTGATTACTCCTTCCAAGCCTTTATATGATCTGTTCACCCTAACATTTGCCCTCCAAAAGGCAATAAACCATACTAGCTAGTCAGCTTTCCGGCACTATGACAAAACACTTGAGACATCAACTTATAAAAAGAAAAGATTCGTTTTCACTCTTAGTCTCAAAGGTTCCCATTCACAGTCAGTTGGTCCCAGTGCCTGTGGACCTGTAGTGCGGTAATGCATCACGTTGGGAGTACATGGCAGAAGCTGCTTATGTGATAGCAGCCAGTACGCAAAAGAGGGAAAGAGGGCATTATAGGGGCAGCTCAGTGTCGAAGAGCGTATCTGTCCTTGCAGAAGATTTAAGTTACTGATCAGCATCCAGGTTGGGCAGCTCATAACTTCCTGTCGCTCCAGCTCCAGGGATCCAACTTCTCCGGGCTCTCTGGGCACCTACACATACATGTGTGTGCACCACTCCTCTTTTGGCGCTGGGAATTGAACTCAAAACCTGTGTCTGCTATGCAAGTCCACAGAGCTGGATACCAGGCCCGCCTTTTATGTTTTCCCTTGGAACCAGGTTTGGCTAAGTTGCCTCAGCTGGATTTACATTCACAGTGTATCTCAGTCAGGCCTGAAACTTGTGATCCTCTGTCTTACCTTTCAAGCAGTTGGGATTCCAGGTGTGTGCCACTACAGGCAGCTTCTTCATAACCCCACGGTGAGGTGACCGTGACATCTTACACTTGCCACTACCTTTGCTCCATTTCTTCAGGGACCCAGCCCCATAGAGTTGCTGGAAAAGTGGATACATGCACATCGCTTGTTTAGCTTCTCCTAGCTTTGAGTGTTTAGTCACTATTTGGGGTTTTGTATTCCATAATTTTTCTTTAACATCAAACATTTCAGAAACTTTCAAAAACAAAACTTTACTTTGGGGATTCCTGATGGGGGAAGTCCTTCTGTGTATATGTTTGTCTTATTGGTTGATCAATAAAGCACTGTTGACCAATAGGGAAACAAGTTAGGTGGGACTAGGAGAGAAGGAGGATTCTGGGAAATGTAGGAAAGAGAGGGAGTCATCACCATGTGATCCCGGGAAGAGAGGATGCACATGTCTGACATCCTCCGTAAGATAAATTCTTATGAAAATATATAGATTTATAGTTATGGTTGATACTTAAGACAGAGCTAGCAAATAAGAAATCCTAGTCTTTGGCCAGCAGCACTGTAACTAATATAAGTCTCTGTGTGTTATTTGGAGGCCCTAACATGGCGGCAGAACCCAGGCTGCTGGTGAAAAGAGTTATCGTTACAGATTCCCCAACTTAATTTCTTATATCTTTGTAATGCTTCTTTCTTTCTTTCTTTCTTTCTTTCTTTCTTTCTTTCTTTCTTTCTTTCTTTCTTAGAGAGAATGGGTCGGCATGGATTTTTATGCCGACCCATGTGAAGAACTATTCATTTTCTCAGGCATTTAGAAATAACCGATTTTTCTTCTAATTTTGCTTAACTTCCAAAAATAGGCAATCAGAATTTTATCAAAGGCTGCTTCCTCCCAGTAAGTCCCCTCTCTTCTGTGCCTCAGTTGCCTCCTCATTAACAAAGTGAAGGTAACAGTTGCACCCACTTTTGATTATGGGAATTCAGTGAGTTAATACTTAGTATGCAGTGTGGAATAAAAGATAAAGAACTGACACATGAAAAAAAATATCAGTTGTTTCCAAGGCCTCCTCTGCATGGTGACAGTCTAGCTGTTGCCCATGCCCCCTTTACTAGGAACTAAGAACTAATGACTTTTAAAATGATATATAGGTGCACTGTGGTTTGTGTGTGTGTGTGCACACACAACTGTGATACACAAAGCTCAGAAAACAACTTTTGTGACTCATTTCCCTCCTTCCACTCCATAGGTCCCTGGGAGCAAACTCAGGTTGTGAGACTTGGCAGCAAGCACATTTATCCACTGAGCCTTCTCACTGACCAAGAGAACTCTCTCAAAGATGTCTTTATAATACTGACAGGTAAAGGTTCATAATCCTTGCCCATGACACTAATGGGCAGATAGACCAACTATCTATCAGAAACTAACGGGTAGATAGACAGACAGATATGGGTGTACATATGAAGATATAGTGTCAAATTTAGAAAATGCTAAAATCTGGACAAAGTAAACATAGGTTTGGTTGTAGTGGTCTTCTAACTTTTCAGTGAGTTTGAAATTATTTTAAACTAAAACAAGACTTGTGATGTCACATGCCCATAATCACAGCACTTGGGAAGTAGAGGCAGAAGGATCAACTTTAGTTAGCCTTAGCAACCTAGCAAGTTCCAGGCCACCAGGATTACATGAGACCCTATCTGAAGAGGGTGTGGAAGTCTCTAAAAGAGAGAAAAAAAAACAGTTCTAAAAAGTCTAAAACTGTCAAAAAAAATAAAAACTGTCTAAAATCTTTTTCCAAAGATCTCCCCTTTCTCTTTCCTATTATGAATTTTTAATCATTCTGAGACCCAGTTTCAGAATGCCTGTGGCATGGGCAGACAAAGCAATGCACAGAAAAGGCTCAGGCAGCAGAGGTCAAGGCTGGAACTTCATGCCCAGATCCACCTGGTACCATGCAAAGTAGCTTGATGGTAGAGTGTTGCCAGCCATTCAGCTCTTACAGTATATGGTTCAGGCTGTGTTCTAGGCTTACCTCATCCTGGAGTCTCCTCCAACTCTTCCATACAGGTAAATATAAGCCCCAGTTCCCTTGATCTCCTAAGGATTCCTGGTCAGCATCATTCTGGCCTCCCAGTGGGCCTTAGTTTCCTCTCTAGTAATAAGCCTCTTTGTGTGTTTAAGGCCACTTTTCTCCTCTTTCTTCCTTTCTTGTTTTCTTTCTCCTTCCTTCCTCCCTTTCTCTTTCTTTCTTTCTTTCTTTCTTTCTTTCTTTCTTTCTTTCTTTCTTTCTCATTTTTTTCTTAATAGGATTCTACACTGTAGCTCAGTCTGGCCTTAAATTCACCAAACTCCTGCCTTGCCTCAGCCCCATAAGTGCTGGACTTTCAGGTTTATGCCTGTTTATCCAATCTCTCTACTTCCTGTCTGAGATTCCAAGGTGTCTCTGGATTCTAACAGAGGGTTTGAGAAGCCACCTAGGGCTCCTCCAGTGATCAGTATGAAATGTCATAGTATCTGAACCCCTTTTCTTTGAAAGAATTTTTGGCATGGCTCTTTGCCCCAGCATCCCTGTACCTGGCAGCCTCGTACATCAATGGCAATCTCCCTGTCTTCAATTCAAGAACATCGTCCAGCTTTGAGTTCCTCTGCACAGGTTTAAGATAGCATCAGAGAAGTGTTGTGAAACCAATGCCCCTCCCCTGAAGATGACCGTGGAGCAAAGTGCTAAGGCAATGTAGATGTCAGAATGCTTCCATAAAAGTGACCTGCATGCCGGACCAGTTCGGCCGCGGGTCCTGAACACTGAACACCCAGAGGCAGCCCACCTCCATCCACTGGCCCAGGACCCTGCACGTCAGAACACTGCCAACACACAGGGAGCAGTGACACCTCCATTCACGAAAAGAGGACCGACATCAGAGTATTGGATCTGTTTGTATCTACCAGAAGAGAACCTTTGTCCCACACCCACCAGGAGAACAAGAAACTCTTGCTACACTCACCAGAAGAAAGGATGGGAAGAGGACAAGGTAAAAACACATCCAACAACAGAAAACCCAATATGACACCACCGGAGACTAGGAACCATACACCAGTAAGACCTCAACATCACGATGCAGATGAACTAGAACATCTTCAGGAAAATGATAGAGGATCTCAAAGAGGACATGAGAAAATCCCTTAAAGAAATTGAAGAAAAAAAAACTAACCAAAAAATACAAGATATAAATCTTCAAGTAAATCAATATCAGTCTCTCAAGGAAACAGTTCAAGAACTAAAAACTGAGAGACAATGAAGAACCTAGAAATGATGAACTTATGGGAACAGAGAGCAGAATTGTGGCTATTAGGCTTCAATGTGGGTCTTTTAACAATGGGGAAACGATTGGTTTAAGGATATAAAACTGCAGTTGGGCAAGAGGCATGGACTCTGTGATGTCTTGAGGTCTATTGAGAGCATGATAAATATGGTTGATAACAATATGCTATATTTTAAAAGTTGTGAGATAGTATACTTTAAGTGTTCTCAAAACAAAAATGATGAATATGTGTGATATAACATGTTAACTGGTTTAATTTAGCCATGCCATTGTGAACATACTGTATTGTGTATCATAATTGTGCATGACTTTATTTATGAGCTAAATAAATGAATGGAAAAAAAGAATGCTTCTATAGTTCATCACCCACAGTGCTACCCCCACTCCTTCCTTACCCCATGCCAGCCTTGATCCATATTTCCCCAATTAACCTGTATCTTCCACCTTTTGAGCTTTTACTTTAGCTTGACAACTCCCTACCTTAGAAATTATATGTATTGAGCCAGTGACGTAACTCAGTTGGTAAATGAACCTGCTGTCAAGCCCAACAACCTCAGTTTGATCGGTGGGAGGCATGAGATAGAGGTAAACTGACTTCTGCCAGTTTATCCCTAATCTCCACACGCAGGCTATGCACACACATGTACAACATAAATAAATAGAAATTTGAAAAACTAAGACTTTCCACAGTATATGTATTGTACACATCATGCATGCTCACACAGTAGACAGCAGCTTTCTCTCTCCCCTCTTCAGCCTCACTTATCAGTTCCCTTTCCCAGAGCTGGCTTCTGTTGACAACATCCTGTGACCCGTGCCTGGTGTTTTGTTTTGTCCTTCATATAAAATTTAATTCATAGAAGAATCTACATGATGTTATCTTAAAACTTTGCCGATTTTGTATATTTCATGTTTTGCTATTTAGTCAGGGAGGCCTTAAACTCCTCCTGGTCCTTCTACTTCAGACTCCTAAGTGTTGGGCTCACAGCTCTGTGCCACTATGATCAGCAACAAGGATATTTTTAAATGATTTTATATGCTTTCTATGCACACACACACACACACACACACGTATGTGCATACACACACTGATACCATGTTTCTGATGTTTTCTCTTAACTATACACTTGGACATTGTCACTTTCTTAAACTATCTACACTCTTCCATTTTATTGTGACATAGTTTGGTAAGTAGTCAACTAGAGGGGTTGACTCAGGTTCTCCTAGGCCCTTGCTCTGAAGATGGATGTTGCAATGGCTGCCGTTATGTCTGTGTCACTTTGCATATGGTAAGTGACTAAAAAATATAATCAGTGTCATGGAGAATCACATTTGAAATTCTGCTCAAGCTTTATGTGTTGACAAGGCATCGTGAGCAAAGGAGACTTTGCTGCACAGCCTGCTGGTCTTTTTGGTTTTCTTTTGCATATTCTGACTCATACAATTACTTATTTAAATCCAAGTAGCTTTGACAGTTACAGACAAGTTGACTCTCCCAGAGTCAACTCCTCTTCTCTTCCCTCCCCTCTCCTACCTTGCCCTCTCCTTCTTCCTTCCCCTCCCCTCCTGTCCCCTTTCCTCTCCTTCCCTCTCCTCTCCTTCCCTCTCCTCTCTTCCCCTCTATCTCTCAATCTGTCTGTTTATAGAACTGGGGTGGCAGGGTTGAATCCAAGTAACCCACACCATCAAGTGCTGTATTCATGATCAGTTTCATCTTAAAATTAGAGAAATAAAGGAAATCCTAAACATCCAAGACGGCATGAGCCCAGTGTACTTCCTGTTTCATGGACTTCCAGGGAAAGAACGAGCCTGGTGACTTTCTAAGTGTTGCCTTTCAGTTCTAAGAAAAGAGAAATAATCCAGGCATGATGGCCTGACCTGCAATCCCAGCCCTTGGGAGGTGGAGGCAGAAGGATCGGGAGTTCAAGGTCACCCGCAGATACATAGTTTGAGGCCAACCTGGGATACATGAGAACTTGTGTTAGAAAAACAAAACACCAAAAGGAGAAGAAAAGGGAGGAGCAGGAAGAAATTAAATACACCAAAACAATTACACAGCATGAAAAACTGGAGAAAAGTTCAAAGAATTTTTAAGATAACAATATAGCAAAAACAGATTTAGAATTCTGGCTTTACTGCAGAAGGGTTGATAGTAGGTGAGAAGAAGTAAGCAAGTGTGACACTAACAGACCCCACTAATGTTGACCCTGCTTGTTAATGGAGGGTTCTATGTCTGTATACGTGTGTGTTTAAGAACACTGTGTTCACGACCAGATAGCAGGCCAACTGTTTATAAACAGATCTTCCCAAGTTCCAAGAATTTTTTGGCAAAATATCTAACATCATCTTGGAAGAGCAGTTTTCAAGAAGAGGCTAATTAGCTGCAGACTGGCCTGGGGGAGACTGTTCAGGGATGCATGTGCCTATCACAAGGTAATGAGAATGAATGTCTGAAGGCCATTGTGCCTTCAGCCTCAGGCTGGGCATGCTGACACACTGGCTAAGCTCAACTCTCAAGGCTGAGGCAGATAGAAAGTAAGAGACAAGCCCAAGCTACTTGGTAAAAACTGTCTGAACTGAAGAGGTGGGGAGGTGGGGACCCCCCTCCACTAAGAGGTTCATCCACTGCCCCTCCTTCCAGCTGAGGTCACCTAGAGGCAAGGTGTCAGGTGGCCCTCTGAATTTTCAAAGAAAGAGTTTTTAAATTTTATTTTTATTATTGTGTATGTGAGTGGGTGGGAGGGTGTGTTATGGGGGTGGTGTGTGGATGTGGAGACCAGAAGACAACTATATGGATTCCGGGCTTTGAACTTGGAGCCTTTCCCTGCTGAGCCATCTCACCAGCCCCCCAAGAAAAATTACTAATGAAGGCAGCTCAGATCTGCTCCTCAGATAAGTAAATATGACCCTGTAGGCTCATATCATCCTGCCTGCCTGCCTGCCTCTCAAATTCATCATGAACAACAGTGACCTTACTGGGGAGAGCCCCTGAGCCCCTGAGCTCCTGAGCCCCCAAGCTCCTTGGCTTAGGATGCACGTATTTGCAGGTGAGCTCACAGCACTGTGGCTCACTACCTAACACCCTGGACTAGCACCACCCCCCTGAGTAAAGGCAGAATATATAATGCCAGACACTTCCTTCTTTCCCTCGTATCATTCTTCTATTCTTACTGTTTTGTTTTTGTGATGTCTAATTCTAGCCTTTTCTAGTCTGACACACTGGTTTCCCCATCTCGCCCCATCCTTTCTCTTTCCTTAGGCAGAGTCTTGTTGTGTGTCCCAGGCTGGACCCAAACTCTCAACTGCTAAGATCATACATATGTACCTCCAGACTCAGTTGTGGGGTTCACTTTGAAACCAGACAGTCTCCCCCTGTAGCTGCTTCTAAGCCAGGGCTTGACCCTGAAGCAACTTGTCATTTTGTAGAAGAGTTAGCAGCTATTTACACTAAACCAAAAGAAGCCAATATGGCTGTAAAGGAGACCTAAAGCTTGCATATACCTAATGGCAGCAAAAATTACACGGAAGGCAATACAGACAGGGGTTATCCATTAAACGGAAACTAAGCCACATTCTGTTGCTTGGCTTTTTAAACTATATAAATTTTATCTATTATTATTATTTTTGTTTTGTTTTGTTTTGTTTTGTTTTGAGACAGGGTCTTTCTATGTCTACTTGGCTGTCCTGGAACTCACTACGGAGACCAGGCCAGCCTCAAATTCACAAAGCTTCATGTCTCTGCCTCCCAAATGCTGGGTTTATAGGTTTGAGCCACTGCACCCAGTCTAAAGTGCATACAATTTTTAATCATTCCAATCTATTATTATTTATAAAACGCAGTAACAAAAAATAAATACATCTATAAAAATGTATGCACGAAGGCTGGGCACGAAAGTTGGTGGCACACGCCTTTAATCCCAGCACTCAGGAGGCAGACACAGGCAGATCTCTGTGAGTTCGAGGCCAGCCTGGTCTCCAGAGTGAGTGCCAGGATAGGCTCCAAAACTACACAGAGAAACTCTGTTTTGAAAAACCAAAAAAAAAAAAAAAATGTATTCATGATAAAGCTGAATTTATTGTGGTTAAAATACCAGGGTATATGACTGTCTCAAGAAAAAAGCTTTGCTGGAAGGTCATAGATATGAACTACACTATGTTTGAGTTATGGTAGCAGTCAGACACTTGTAGATGTCGGTTCTCCTTCATCATTCAGTCCTTATAGCATAGATCTCATGAGAAACTGTCACATGCTGTGGCGCTCTTTCCCGTCACACATTCCTTTATTCTCTCATGATGTTGTGCCCACAGAGCAGCCACAGCACACAGGATTCTCTCATGTTCCAGCTGAGGCAATGAGCTCCGACTTGTCCAAGGTTTAAGTGGCAGAATTGGAATCTGAATCCAGTTCTCCTAGCTCTGCATGATGCCAAGACAGTGCCTCTAATTTCAGGGTGGAGATCTCACAGAACGAAAGAGACTACATAAAGAAGAGGAAATCTTAAATGGACCTCCTGCTGATCGCCCCGTCATTCCAACACATCACCTGACATATTCCCCTCTTCTCCTGGGGTTGTGCCCATGGATACCAGATGCCATCTTTATGTCAAGGTGGAGTTGTTCGCAGTGCCTTCTATTTGGGCAGATAGTTGAGCCAGATACAGTCGCAAATTTCTCTTTATTTGTCTCTCTCTTTGCATTTTTGTTTTTTGAGATTTTAATTTAATTACAACATTTGTTCCTTCCCTTACCTCCCTCTAAACCCTCCCATATACTGTTCCCTGATCTCTTCAAATTAATGGCCTCTTTTTTTGATACTTGTTATTGAATGTTTCTATGTATATACGTAGATATTCCCAAATATAACTTGTTCAGCCCATAAAATGCTACTTGAATGTAAGTTTTCAAGGCTGGTCATTTGGTACTTAACAACCAATTGATGCGCTCTTCCTTGGAGAAGACCTCTTCTCCCACTCCCAGCTCTCTTTCGGTTGCCTGGAGTCCTGTGTGTAGGTTTGGGGCTTCAGGGCTTTTCTCCATCCAGGATGGCATGCCCATGGGTGTTATCTTGTTCGTTTTGTGTTTGGACAGTCATGTTGGTGATACTTCATGGGTGTAGCTTCTGATGTTACGAGGAGACACAATATCACACCAAACTCCCTGATACTCTGTAAGGCTCTTACAGTCTTTCCACCCCTTCTTCTGCAATGTTCCCTGAGCCTTAGGCACGGGAGTGTTTTTTGTACATATCTATTAGGACTGGGTTCTAGAACTGTGCATCTTGATTGGTTGTGGTTTGCTGTAGTGGTCTCCATCTGCTGCAAAGAGAAGTTTCCTTGATAATGGGTGAAGACTGCACTTATCTGTGGGTATAAAGACAAGTGTTTGTAGATTGTTGTTAGTGATTATGCTGACTTAATAAATTAGTGGTTGCAGATTCTCCTCCAATGACAGTGAGTTCCCTAGCACTGAGTAGTTAGTTAGGTTTTTCAGTACCAAGCATATGCCTTTAATCCCAGCACTCAGGATGCAGAAACAGGAAATTCTTTGTCAGCCTGGTCTAAATATGGGTCTAACCAGGTTGGTTAGAGCTGCATGATGAGATTGTGTCTCAAGGGAAGAAAACAAAAGAGCAGAGTTGGAACTAGTTGGTCAAAGGGAGTCATAGCATCTCTTCTTTTACCACAGCAACCCTGATGGCAAACTCTAAAGTAGACTGTAGCAAGGCATGCTGAGTAGCATTTTGTAAAGAGGTTATACCTACCCATATATTAGAGGGCAAATAATAAATATGATTTTTAGGTGTACAATATATTATAAAAAGCTGTGATAAAACATTTCATTGTTTTATACATATATTAACATTTAAACATTTTGTTAGTTCTGTGAGGATTCCACACAGTATTTTTTTTATCATATTCACTCCTCACTCTTGCCCAACACCTACCAGAGCCTCCCCTCCATTCCTATTCCCAGATTCATGTCCTTAAATTTTTTAATGTAATTAAAATATAATTACATCACCTCACCTCACCCTTCCTCTCATCCCTTCAGCTCTCCCCCTTTCTATGCACCACCTCTCAAATTCATGATCCCTTTCTCTCAATTGGTGCTACACACATATGATACAAATACATGCAACCAGTTGGATCTGTTTTGTGTTATTTATATGTATATGTTTTAGGGCTGACTATTTAGTATTGGAAAACAATTTAGGGGTCTTATTCCTGATGAACACAAATTCTCCCTCTCTCAACAATCATTAATTTCTGCAGCCCATCATCTTGGGTGGGGCTCATCCATGATGCAGTGTCAGATGGGGCTGCCATTGGGCCTGTTTCAGCAGCAGCAGTGCTGAGAGTTTGTGGGTGCAGATGCACTGTGTGTTCCTTGTGTGTTCCTGCAACCACTGGAGCCATGTCACTGCTATATTGTTTCCACTCCTACAAACAGTTAGGGTTTTTTTTAAGGAGAAGATACGGAAAGCCTAACATGTATTTATATTTTTACCTGTTTTAGCCATGATCTCATTGTATTGGCTGACTATGACTATGACTGAGGTTTTGTTTTAGTTTTTTTTTTTTTTTTTGAAGAGGGTTTGTGACCACAAGTGGACACACACACACACACAAACACACACACACACACACACACACACACACACACACACACACACACACAGAGAGAGAGACAGAGAGAGAGAGAGAGACAGAGAGAGAGACAGAGAGAGAGACAGAGAGACAGAGAGACAGAGAGACAGAGAGACAGAGAGAGCTAGCATTGCATAGCACATGGCAGAGCTGTGTTTAAAGATGACACAAAACTCTGCAATCTTCTTACCCCAGCCTCCTGAAAGCTGGGATTAAAGGCAGGTGCCACCCCAGCAGCTTAACCTCCTGCTACTAGACACTTAGGTTTTATAAAAATTTGCGGTGTGTCTAAAATAAATGCCATAATAATGTATAATGTTATGGTAGAAATGAGCCCCAATCTGTCTACAATAATTATAAAATAGATCCTTTTACAAACAACACTCCTTGGTATACAGTGTGTGCTTTAAGTTTCCTTGGCTTGGCAAAGTCCCTTGTTCCCTGTCTAAAGCTCCCTTTGAAGCAGGTGTCACATGGGGAAAAAAGCAGTACCTTCTGCTGGGAGAAAAGCAGGAAAAGATATTGTGCTGCTTTACAGAACATGAAGTCTTTATCCAGGCTCCTTTCAGGACACTGACATGGCAGAGCTTCCAGGGTTTCTTGTTCTCTTGCTTTTTGCTCTCTACTCACCCTTCTTTCTTTCCTCTCAGATTCATCCTTGTGTCTCTGCTTCATTCTGCTTCCCAGCTTCATTCTTATTGTAAACTGCTTAAGGATTAGGAAGCATTTTTCTTTTCCTTTCCCTTCCTTCCTTCCTTCCTTCCTTCCTTCCTTCCTTCCTTCCTTCCTTCCTTCCTTTTTTAGTTTGGTTTAATTTTACGTGTCTAAGTGTTTTGCCTGCATGTATATATGTGCACTATGTGCTGCTTGGTTCCCATGGGGGTCAGAAAGGGCACCTGGAGGAGCAGGAGATGGGAAGCCACCATCTGGTGGTGGGAATGAAAGCTGGGCCTGTCAAGAGCAGCCAGTTCCCTTAGCAGCTGAGCCACAGCTGCAGCCCTCTGTTTCCTCTCATTTTATTCCCTTCTATTTGTCTGGGGGCAAGGTCTTTCTATGTACCCCAAGCTGACCGGAACCTACAGCAAACCTCTTGCTTTAGGTTTCTGAGGGCCGAGGTTACAGATGCAGGCTACTGTACCAGGCTAGAAAGCATTTTTTAAATCAAGTGTCACTATCTAAGATCATCCAATTGATAATCTTCATGAGTGATGGGCCCTTTCTCTTTGGAGCAGCTTTAGTCTCTCAGAATTGTTTGTCAAACCTAAAGTATAAGGAAGTGATGCCATGTTCCAGGAGTCCCTGAATCTCATTCCTCAACAAAACACAATCATGTTTTCTTTTTAAGTACTTTATAACCACATGTGAGGCCCCCAAGTTCAACTCCTAGCTAGGAAAACAAAATAACCCACACCTTTTGGGCTTGTGAGATGACTCAGAGAATAAAGACATTGGTTGTTGAGCCTGATGACCTCTGAGTTTGATGTCCCAAATCCAGAGGTTAGAGTGAGAGGACTAACCCCCATGACTTGTTCCTTGACTTCCACATGTGTACTGTGACATGTTTATACACACACACACACACACACACACACACACACTCACGAATAACTAAATTTAGTAAGTGCTTGGCTTCTGGGCGTTGCACTAAGTGAGGTCAATGGATGGCATGTGGAAGGACAGTGTTCAATTCATTGCATGATTCAATAATAATAATAAGAAGAAGAAATATGTTACGATAAATCTTTCCACCAAAAGCTGCCAATCCCCACCGCCACGTGTGCACTTTATGCAAGATGCCTGCCTGAGTTAGGGCCCAAATTAATACACAGAGAGACTTGTATTAGGTTCAATGTTGCTTGGCCAATGACTAGGACTTCTCATCTGCTAGCTCAGTCTTACTTATCATAAATCTATATATTTTATAAGACTTATCTTATCGGACGCCTTATTGGCATCCCTCCTTGCCAGTGGCTCACATCCTGCCGCTGGAGGAGGAAGGGGAAAAGAGGACCTTCCTGTTTCTCCTTCGTTTAAATGAGTCTCCTTGCTACGTCACTTCCTGCCTGGATCACCACTTCTCTACTACATTTCCCAGAATCCTCTTTGACTCCTAGTCCTATCTAACTTGCTGTCTCATTGGCCAAACAGTATTTTATTTAAAAAATCAATAAGATAAACATACACAGTACATTCCTCATCATCTCCTCTTTTCTGTCTAAATAAAAGAAGAATAACTTATCTTTTATAATAACTGAAGAAAACTATAACCATAACTGTCTTCAATTCTATCAAAGACCACAGAAGGATAATATATAAACTCTAGAATTGACAGAGACATCCGCTACCTGGACAGTCACCCAAAGTTCCTCTGTAACATTGGGGCGTCCATCTTCAGCCTATAGGCTCCAGTGTGTCTGGCACACTTCTCCATTTCAACAGGAACCCTTCAGTACTGTCTTGTTTTGTAAGTTCAGCAGTCACTTTCTTGTGGGTCCTGCATGTCCAGTTTACACAGCATCAAACAGTCCAGGCAAGAGCAGTTTCTTGCCCAAATGGCTAATCTTGCCATGTTGAAAGCAAACTCCATAACGAGTTTCGTCGATGCCCATCCTCCTGGTGTGCCAGGAGCAGTTGTGTCTCACTGCCAAGAAAAACCCTAAACCATTTAAATGCCATATTTCTATAGGTCTTTGAAAGGTTTGAAGAATACCTAACCATCTCAAATACATCTCTGTAAATCTAGAAAAGCTAACTAACCTAATTATAAATTCTGACTATTATAGGTAAAAGATCTGTATAAACACAATACCTAAACAAGAGGAGACATATACATATCACAAAATTGACCTTAAAGTTGTATCAATAAATGAAAATCTATACCAATGCAAAGTATTCATTCCTATATCCTATTCCTCTTTTTTCTTTAAAAAAAATTGACTATGCTCATTATCATTCATAACCTACTCCATTTAAATGAAAACAAAACTAAACCAATGCTGGATTTAGAGGTGGATTTGGCTTTCCTCCTCTAAAATCCAAGCACATTATTTAACTAAACTTTAGAGTTTCTGGATCATATCAAGAAGCCAATTGATGTAATGCAGAATAAAAGAAGAATTTGGGAACTGTCTTTGTCTTTTCTAGGATCTTTCTTTCAAGGTGTACACCCTCTCATAATTGTTATTCTCCCATGGTTGCCTTTCCCAGTATGTGTACATCACAAGCAAACATTTCTCTGCTAACTATTTATGTTTGAGTCCCACACAGCCAATGAAGACCTGCCTGACAGCAATCCCTGGACACCCTGGAAAGAAAATGGGCCACACCTCCTCCACTGCCCTGGATCCAACTTGCTCCATTTCAACTGACACTCCCACCAGAGCTTCCAGTACTGACTTCAATCAAGTTGAGGATTTCAAGTGAGATCTTCAATCAAGCGAATCCCATCTAACATGGACTGGATACAATCCATTCAAGACTTTCACTATACTAACATTTTCTTCCTACAGGACCCCACAAGGCTATCGTTGTCCCATTTCAGCAGGAAGTAACTTGGAGGATGCTATGCCCCCTTTCCCCATTATTGTCATTTAGGATAGTGTATATACCTAGTTAGGGATAGCTTCCTATTGTTTATGGTTGGGATTGGAAGGAGGTGTTCAAGCTTGGACACCTCTTTCAGATAACTTTAGGATTTAGTTAAAATAAATAGTTAGGATGTGACATAAGCAGATTGTTGTATCTTCTTATATTTCACCTTTATGATTGTTAATTTTGGATACTTTACACTGTTAAGTTTTAATCCTCTTTTAGACTAAAAGGGGAATTGTAGGGGAACCTGTAGCCACCCCTGCTTAGGGGTGGCTGGCTACAGGTCTGCCTGACCACGCCTGCAAGGGCATGGTCAGGGTGATGTAGAGTAAGAGTTTGAGTTGGCTGAGTTTTGCTTTCAGTTTTGACCCCTTTCGGCCTGTGTACAGACTGCTGCCACGCCGGCTGGCTAGGTCGCTCTGTAAGTAAGGCTTTTCCCTATTAAATACCCTTATATTTCTACTTGGCTCTGTATTGGTGATTTCCCATTATAGAAATATTTTTTCTTTTTATTTAAACCAGAAACAAGCTTCTTTTACATGTCAATCTCAATTCCCTCTCCCTCCCCTCCACCCCTGCCCCCACCAATCCCCTATCCCAACCCCTATCTGCTCCCCATGGAGGGTGAGGCCTTCCATGGGGGATCTTAAAAGTCTGTTATATCATTTGGAGCAGGGCCTGGACCCTCCCCAGTGTGTTGGGTTGAGAGAGAATCCCTTTGTGTGGAGAGGGCTCCCAAATTTCATTTGTGTACTAGGGGTAAATACTGATCCACTACCAGTGGCCACATAGATTGTCCAGACCTCCAAGCTGAGTTCCTCATTCAGGGGGTCTGGAACAGCCCTATGCTGGTTTACCAGCTATCAGTCTGTGGTCCATGAGCAACCCCTTGTTCAGGTCAGCTGTTTCTGTGGGATTCTCCAGCCTGGTCTTGATCCCTTTGCTCATCACTCCTCCCTCTCTGCAACTGGATTCCAGAGTTCAGCTCAATGTTTAGCTGTGGGTGTCTGCTTCTGCTTCCATCAGCTACTGGATGAAGGCTCTAAGATGGCATATAAGGTAGTCATCAATCTCATTGTCCGAGAAGGGCATTGAAGGTAGCATCTATTGCTTAGATTGTTAGTTGGGGTATCCTTGAAGATCTCTGGGCATTTCCCTAGTGACAGAATTCTCTTTAAACCTATAATGGCTCCCTCTATAATGGTATGTCTTTTCTTGCTCTCCTCTATTCTTCCCCTGACTAGATCTTCCTGTGAAGAAGAAATAATTTTAATTAGAGTACTTAGAATATTGTGGACACTAAAAACTGAGAGTTGTCCCTTCTGGGAGTGGGCCTCAGAAGGTTTTCTTCAAGCACAGTCTTCTCTTCGTGCCTCTCTGGGAGTTGTCTTTCCCTCTCTGGGAGTTTTCTGTCCCTCTCAGGGAGTCTGATCCACTCCTTCTTCGCCTAACATGTGCAATATTGTTCAAAGTTTCTTTGGGCTACTTTAGCAGCAGGGTCTTTCCCTCTGAGTGGAATGCCCTGGGTGAGTGTCTGATGGTCATTGTCTTTCTCAGCTAGCAGTTGGCAAAGCTACAGCAGAAACCTGGACCCCTTCCTATGAAAGTTGGGCCCTTTCTTCAGGATGCCATATGGTCCCTGAGAGTAGGACTGGATTTTCATTTAATTGACATTCTTGTAGGAGATCACTGACAACAGCATTAGCAGTCACCAGCTCTTTTAATTGTCAAAGTAATCCTTGTCTGGTTTTGTGCAGATGTTGTCTTGTTCCTGGGGTGGCTGGGGGGTGTGTAGACTCCTCCTCTGAGACATGGACACTGCCCAAGTATAATCAGCATGGAAACCTTGCAAAATTACCAACAGATTACTGCTCCGGCTGCCAGCATGTTCAATGCCAGACAGCTTGCTTTTGTTTTTGTTTTGTTTTTCTTTTTCTCACTAGGACAGGTTGCAATTTCAAATACTTTTTGTGGACTGTGAATGAAAGTATAGGTTCACACAGAGTTGACAAGCTGTGACAAATAGGAAGGCATATACATGACATGTTGGGAAGGATGAAGAACAGCCTAGGGAACTACTTGTTGCCTGTTCCCTTTCTTTACCTCAAAGACCCAAGCCACATTCAATAAAACTCTGTTTGACTTTGGCATCCTGCTATATATCCTGCTATATGTCTGTTGCCCTTCAAGGACACTTGTGGGAGATCAATAAGAGTCACCAAAATAGAAGCAAACAAAGCCTGGGGTCTCTGCACATAGACATTCTACTGTTTTTAATCCAAAGAATAGGAGTATCAGCTGGGCGTTGGTGGCCCACGCCTTTAATCCCAGCACTCCGGAGGCAGAGGCAGGTGGATCTCTGTGAGTTTGAGGCCAGCCTGGTCTACAGAGCAAGTGCCAGGATAGGCTCCAAAGCTAACAGAGAAACCCTGTCTCAAACAACAACAACAAAACAAAACAAAACAAAACAAAACAAAACAAAACAAAAAAGAGTATCCTAACAGCTTAGTTAAATGCAAATGCATTTCCCCAAATGTACAGGTAACATCTCACCCAAGCCTCCACTTGACACTGGTCTACTGTTCCAGTTTTCCTTTTGTGTGTGTGTGTGTGTGGCCTCTCTTCTCTACAGTTCACCAATTCTCCCAAGAAGAATCCCTATTTTTCTGAAGCACTTAAACAATTATCTCACATTGTTAAAACAATGAGATGGTAAAGCATTATGTGTATCACTGGATGCAACAGCTGTCAAATTCCAAAACAGCTGGAGCTTTATAATGCCAGAGGGTACCAAGGCTGTACTTCTTCAGTGTGGTGCTGCCCATCTCTCAACATGAGACCTGTTATATTACTTTGCCTAAATCACTATGCACAATTTTCTCTGTTCTATATATTCCTTTTGCAACCATTATAAAATTCTTTTTGAGAAAAAAACAAAAACAAAGAGACTCCTGGGTTCTGCTTTGCTGTTGTTGTTGAGCCCAAATAATTTATAGAGGAAAAAAGTTTATTTGGTTTGTAGTTCTAGAGGCTGGAAGATGCAGAAGCATGGGGTTGGCATTGGTTCAGCACCTTCTCAAAGCTTTCTTGATGCATCTTGATATGACAGAGGGCATCCATGGCAAGCAATAAGCATCCCCACAGAATGTTCTCCATACCTTCTTTTTCTCTCCTCTATCATTCCCCATCTCGTGTGTGTGTGTGTGTGTGTGTGTGTGTGTGTGTGTGTGTGTGTGTCCAGTGTATGCACATGTACACATGGAAGTCTTTCTTGCCTTCCTTATGGCTCTCTACATTATTGCTTGAATAAAGATGGGCTTGAGCTTGCTGATTAGGCTACATTAGCTGTCCCATGGCTTCAGAGAGCTACCTGTCCACACCTCCACCTTCTACTTCTCTCTTAGAGTAGAGACAGCATGCTCAGCTTTTTACATGGGTGCTTGGGGTTAGAGCACCTCATGCTTGCCTGGCAGATGCTTAACTGACTGAACCATCTCCCCAGCTTTGAGAGTATTCTTCCATAGTAAAGTCACTCCCTTGGGTATCTATTTATCCATTAATTCATGAATGAATTAATTTATGGCCTCAACGATTCCAAGTCAAAATGCCATTTGAAATGCATATGGATTTGAAGGATTCATGCAAATAGAAAGGCTGGGAAGCATATACTTTTAAAGATTTAGATCTATTTTGTTTTCCTTAATGATTTTAACCAGTCAATGGCCTAGACTTAGCAGGTAGATTCTTAATTCAAAGTTATGGATTTGGGGAAGAGTTCTGGAAGCCAGCAAGTAAACTGAGACATGTCTCTTTATTTCTATGTTCTCATCAGTTACCAGGGCTCCATGCACATAGACTGCACAGTGTTACTCACACAAATTCCATTCATAGTATGGTTGGATAGTAAGGCAGCCTATCTGTCACAGGTTGAGAAATTAGGCAGATTAGGTGACCTTCAAAATCCCTTTGAATTAAAATTTAGTCATTGTAGTTATGAGCTATTCTGGGATTGCTCTATATTTTCTTCACATTAGCTTTTTAAAATGTGTTATTGAAAACATATGTTATTTTTATATGTTCTGAATCAAATCTGGTTTAAAAATAGTCTTGAGCTTAAATATGCATGCTATTTTATACCATAGAATGATGTAGTAAATATCAAGAAATGTTATTTCATTGTAAAACTTTATATATTGGGCTGAGCGCTGTTTCACAAACTTGTAACCCCAACACCTTCAAGGCAGTGGCAAAATGATCAGGAGTTCCTGGCCAGCTTTGGCTATATAGGAAGTTCTTGATCAGACTAGGCTGCACAAGACCCTGTTTCAAATATCAGAGCCAAGTAAATCAAACAAGAAAAAAACCTTTACAATTTTCATAAAAGCCAAGATCTTATAACTTTCATGGCATGTAGTATATGCAGTAACTTCTAACTCAACTACTGCACCATTAGATATGATGGCTTTCCGTTATCAATCAAATGGATAGGAGTAGGGTTAAAATTCACCACTGTGGCCAGTTGCTGTGGACTGAACCTCTCTTTGTGAACCAGCAACCCTGGAAACCAATAAAGGGAGCATTGGAGAAATGATGTCATGAGGATCCTAGAGTGCTACAACCCAGGCACTCTTTCTACTCAGGCAGCAGAATGTTTATGTCACATCACTATCTCACAGCCAGTCAAAAAGGCACAGAGAAAGTGTCAGTGTTTGCTAATGCCACTTCAGGAAAAAACACTAAGTAGCTTTTTATTTCTTTGCAATTTCCAGCTGAAAGTATCTAATGATATATTGTATCAGAAAGTCCAGGACCAGAGAGGAAGCGTCCCTGATACATTGTATCAGGAAGTCCAGGGACCAGAGGCTGAGATTTCCCGGCTACAAATTAAGCCTGTTTCCAAATCTGCACCATCTTAATTTTCATTTTCTTCTTTCACAATCTTTCTACAGTGTCTGAAGCTCTTGCTCTTCTTCTTGTGCCTAGAAAAGGACATTGATTTACAACTTCCACCATTTTCGTGGTTCATCTATAATCTTCCCTAAATTTAAAATCTGCAGTGCTCTAGAGTTTCTGAGTGTTCTGTTTGCCAGGTAATGATGTCAATGCTAGCCTTCTTAGGTTTAGCTCCTTCACAGTACTACCCGATAGCTGTAGTTTTGTTGCACTGCAAGGAAGCTAAGAAAGGCTAAGGAAATTGCCCAGAGTCACAGGGCTTTGTGCATAGTCACTGCTCTGCACTCTCTGTGCCTAAGCTTGCCTGTTTGGAAATCTCTTTCCTAAATGCTGGTCATCAGATACACTTCCAGAGCATTCCTCTGGTAAGGACCATCATTGAAATCCTAGAACCAGAAGGGAATGATTCTGTAGTGGGGCACAGAGGCAAGTGATTCCAATTCCATCCGGAGCGGAGGAAAAAGGGGAGTTGGAGCCAAAATGTAGACAATGCCTCACCCAGTGATGCTCCTCCTAGTAATGCCCCGCCCAGCAATGCCCCGCCCAGCAATGCCCTGCCCAGTATACTGTCTTCCCAGTACTTCACCTTTACTCTGTTTTGACTTCTTTGTATTTGGGGGAGCATCGTTGATATTCAATTCCTCTTTCATGTTGTATACTTTGAATTTCACTTCTCTAACAAGATTTACCTGTGTACCATGTACAAGTGTATTATATTTAATATCTTAAAGAAAACTGTAGGTATTTTTAGAATAGAATTGGCAGTTGAAAAGTAAACTTGATTGAGTTAGAAGCCAGAGAAGTTCTAGGACAGACAGTACTATACAGTGAAACCCTGTCTTGAAAAACCCAAACCAAAGAAAACAAAACAAAAAAGAAAAGAAGAAAAGTCAACTTCAATGAATAGATAACAAGTATAAAATGAACAGATTATTCTGAATCAGACCACAGATTTTGTTAGGAACTTTTTTTTTGACCTGTCATATTCACTCAGCTACTGCATGAATATTTTAGATAATTAGGAGGAAATCTAGTAACTTCAAAGTAAACTGAAATCAGCTTTGAGACAAAAAGCTGTAACGTCAACAAATCTAGATCTAGTTCTTATTGAACCACAGAATGTTCATGGAAATGGAACAGAGACACAGTTCCTCTGGGTGACCTCACTGTGTCACTCATGAATTGTCCATGGCTCCTTCTGCACCTTGGAGACAGGTTCTACCCCAGTACTATCATTGTTTTTGACAAGTCCCCTAAAGGCAATATTTCTTTCCACTCCCTTCCACATGCCCCCAATCTTCCTTTTTTTTATCAAAGTTATTCTTTTCCCAAGGCAAATAGTATTCAGTGTGAAAAAGAAAGCTCCTGGTTAATTTATGTTGCTTAGAAAACCAAAACAGATAACGGGATTGCCTTCTAAAAAATCACCACCAGAGACTGTAACATAATCAGGAACTTGGTAAAGGCAACAATTGGAGGAAGTCAAGCAGGGTGACCTTTCCCAAGTTGTTGTAAAGCTGGCATGTGAATGGAAGTTGCTGGTGTGATTTTGTTGTATCTCCTGTTTTCCTACAGAATTTGGAATCTGAAGAGGGAAACAGTTGGTTCTTTAGACTAAGAGGGGAACAAGAAAGAATACACCCATCCTTCTGGAGACAAAAATCAGCAGGAATGCAGCAAAAGGCATAAATTAAACCACTAACCAATAGCTTAAAGAAGAAATGGCCACCCTTCCTATTGACTGGATCATTCCTTAATATTAGGAGCATTTAAAGCAGACAGTGCAGAGGTTATGTGAGAACTCAGTTAAAAGGTCATCCCTAACAACATACATACAAGTAACATTGTATGGTCTGAGCATGCATGTAAACACACACACACACACACACACACAGGTTTCAAGTCCACAGGTACAAGTAGCAACAATTAAAGGAGGCCATGGATTTGAAAGACAACAAGAAGGGGTACATGGGAGAGGTACATTGGAAGAAGGAAAGGGAAAGGGGAGAAATGATGTAATTATAATCTCAAAAATATGTAAATTATATTAAAAACAAGGCCTAGTTTTAAACCCACCTATTCACAGTTGTCACCCTAGGTCATTATCTCCAATGTGAGTAGGAAGCCTTTTACTGACTAAGCTCAAATCACATCATGAATACCAGCACTGTCAAGAAGAGAGTTTTGGGCTGGGCAGTACTGGCACAAGTATTTAATCCCAGCACTCAGGAGGCAGAGGTAGGCAGATATCTGTAAGTTTGAAGCCAGCCTGGTTTACAGAAGAGTTCCAGAACAGCCAGAGCTACATACATACATGTTTGTACACACACACACACACACACACACACACACCCCACAGACCCTGTCTTGAAAAACAAAAACAAACAAACAAACAAACAAAAAAGATAGTTTTGGGAGAATAGATTTCAAATTTCCTGCAATCAGGCCTCTCTCTTTTCTTTTGATTTGGGAAATGTAACTTCTAGACTCATTGAGTTTGAGTTTTTAACTTATTTTTTTAAATAAGTAATGCAATCATATTGTTCAAATTTTCTACAGGCATGAAATCAGTGAGCATTATTCCACACCTGGACCTAACTACCCAGTCTCTTGTATAGTCTCTAAAGATGTTTTTTACGTGTGTAAGCAATATATATTAGATATAGTCTGTGTGTGTAGCTAGATACTATCAGATGCTTTCTTTATACACCCACCATTTAAACAAAAGCTATCAGCAAGTTCTGTAAATTATTACACAATATACTACCTCTTTCTATTTTACAGACACACAGTTTGGTAGATTAAAGACATTCTGTTTGTTTGTTTGAAATAAGTTCTTGTTACGATAAATCTTTCCACCAAAAGCCACCGAGCCCCACTGCCACATGTGTGCTTTATGCCAGTTGCTGGCCTGAGTTAGGGCCCAAATGAATACACAGAAACTTGTATTAGGTTCAAAGCTGCTTGGCCAATGACTAACATTTCTCATTTGTTAGCTCAGTCTTAACTATCATAAACCTATATATTTTATAAGACTTATCTTATCAGACGCCTTATTGGCATCCCTCCTTGCGGGTGGATCACATTGTGCTGCTGGAGGAGGAGCAAGGGGAAAAAGGGCCCTTCCTGTTTCTCCTTCACTTAAAATGAGTCTCCTTGCTATGTCACTTCCTGCCTGGATCACCACTTCTCTACTACATTTCCCAGAATCCTCTTTAACTCCTAATCCGGTCTAACTTGCTGTCTCATTGGCCAAACAATATTTTATTTAACAATCAATAAGATAAACATACACAGTATATTCCCCATCAAGGTCTTGTGGGATATTTGTATACGTGTGAAAATATATATTACTGTGACTGTTTTAACAAAGAGCTCGATAACCAGTAGTAGCTAGGCACATGATAAAATGTAGATTAATATAAATGGACTAATTTAGGTTATAAGCGCTAGCTGGGAACAAGCCTAAGCTATAGGTTAAGCTTTCATGATTAATAAGAAGTTTCTGTGTCATTATTTGGCAGCTGACTGGCAGAACAGAAAAAAACTCAATCAGGGTCTCATTGTGTAGCTCTGACTGTCTCTTAACTCACTATGTAGACCAGGCTGGCCTGGAGCTCACAGAGATCTGTCTACATCTGCCTCTGCATGCTGGCATTGATGGCATATGCTTTCACACCCCAGTAAAGACAGATTCTTTAACAAGCACACTTTGTAGCTGCGCTGGCTCTGTAACTTACTTTGCTCAACAGGGTGAGCTAGAACTGATAATTTCTAAAGGCCCCAGAGACCCATGACATTTTTCTCCTGGAAAGCCTACCCTAGGAAGGTAGCCACCAACCTGGAAGCCCAAAGCTATGAAATGAGGCAGCATGAAGGGCTCATATCCTCCAGAAAACAGCCTCAGCTGATTTTCCATACCTCAGCCAGCCCTAGCTGGCCCCCAGGTGAGTGTGCCATCTTGACCATTCTAAACCCCTTGAGTGTCCAGATGACTACAAACCCAGCCAACCTTAATTTAATAGAGCTAAACTTACCAACTAAGCCTCATCATGTAAGAGAAAGCAAGTAGTTGTTATTGTTGTAAATTACTGTGTTTGGGGAAGGTACTAAACACCTGATATACCAGCAAACCCTTGTCTGTTTCACACAACCTCTATAGATAGTTATTTCAACTTGTCTGTATAACAAACAATGAAGCTATTCATACTGATGTATACATGTCACTAAGCATGGGTGAGTGTAGCTAGGGAATGAGTCCCCAGGGGTAGACTTTCTGGATAGAAGAGGGTATGTATTTTTGGTTCTGAAATATACTATCAAATTGTTATTGTGTGTGGTTTCACTAATTTATAGTTCTACCAAAATGAAGTCACTGCTCCTCCACACCATCGTGACACTGGGTTATCAAACTTACCGATTTTTGCTCATCTAAAATGTAAAGAATTTTATGATTATATTTTGTAGTTCTAGTTTTACAATTAAGCCAGCACATTTTAATTAACTCAAGAACTGGGCATGGTGGTCGTATAGGTTTTTGTTTTGGTTTTCTGTTGTTGTTGTTTGTTTTGTATCAACTTGATACAAGCTTAGACAGATTTGGGAAGAGGAACTCTCAATAGAGGAATTGCCTCCCTTAATTGTCCTGCAGGCAAGTCTATGGGGGTATTTTCTTGATTAATGGCTGATGTAGGAGGGCTCAGTCCACTGTGGGTCATGCCACCACTGGTCAGGTGACCCTGGGTCTTATAAGAAATCGATGGGGATCAAGGTAAAGCACAGCATTCTTCCATCGCTTCTACTTCAGTTCCTGCCTTGGCTTCCTCAATGACTGACTATGGTCAGGAGCTGTAACATTTGCTTTTGGCCATGGTGTTTTATCACAGCAACAGAAAGCAAACTAGGACAGCGATGTGCTCTTTTAATCTCAGCACTCAGAAAGCAGGGACAAAGGCAGGCAGATCTCGGTGGATTCAAGGCCAGCTTGAGCTACATCCTGAGAGTCTGTTTCCAGAGGAGAGGGCAATCAGTGGAATCTCTGATAGCTGGAAATTCTTCTTGCATTCCCCCAGCCTTCACCACACACTGCCTTTAATGTTTTAAAATCAATTTTAGCATTTAAATCATCTCAGGACCTCAGTCTAGTTTTTGTTACTTTTTTTTCCCCCACTTACATCTATAACCTATTACAAGACTCTCCTGGCATCCATGTGCTCTTCAGGCAGGGAGCATGTCTTTTAGGGGGCTGTATCCTAAACCTAGCACAAGAGCTTTTATATGAGAGACCCTCCCCCCAAATACCCGTATGGTACTGATAATGGCATAGAAACACTTTTATTTCTGTGCTGTGTTCCACAAGTTAAAGCCCCTTTCCTGACATTATCTGGAAGGAATTTGTTGATGAACTGCAAGCCCATTGCATTTTGAACAAGCATATTTGAAATTCTAGAGCTTCAGGCTCAGCAGTTTAGGAATAGTTTTATGTTCCTTTCCTCGATGTCTGTACTTAGCTGTCTAGTCTGAGATTTCTCTTTCCTCTGGTGCTAATTAATTAATTTAATGCCTCTAGTGGCAGACCCTAATTTTCTGTCTTGCACATGCAGACCTCCGTTAGAGGTCTGGAATGTTGGTGGGTGGGTAGGGACTTTAACCCTAGGAACCTCTCCCACGGTAATTAATTTTAATTGTTTTTCACCCTGGTTATAAGATCCCCAGAGACAGTGTAACTTGGTAAAGAAACTGATTAAAACAACAACAACCCTGATATGATTGCCTTTTTAAGAAAAGTCAATGTGAAATATGATTTAAACATCCAGAAACAAAATGTGTAAACTGTGGAAAGAGAAAATCTTCCTGTTTTATTTTCTTTTTATTCTCCCACAAATGTGCCTACTTTGATTCCCGCCTTGCCTTCTTGTTTCTCAACTTCCACTTCTTGCTCCTGGAGATCACTTTCAGATTTACCTGCGCAGCAAAACTTTACCACCACTGGCCTCTTCAAATTTCACTTTTCCACATTCTAAACATTTTTAATTGAAAGAGAAATGAATGCATGCAAGCTTGTGTGCACTCAAGAGTCTAGCTTCCCCTTCTGTGTTCCACTATGGTGGACACTTTGTGTTTGTGGGGGTTGAGAGATGACCATAGGTGAGACACTTAAGATGAAAGAAGAAGGGAGCAGGCTCGCTCTTTCCAAGTCAAAGTCAGTTCTACTGGAGAAAAAAAAAAGATACTCTATAGAGTAATTAGTTTTAGACAAATGGCTGAAGTGCCTCTGTAACACATCAAAGCAGAGGACTGCCACCAATTCCCTTGAGCCAGGCTGCCCTTCACCTAGAAGCTCTCCTCTATAGAACCCAGCCATTTTATTTACATAAAATTTGTGATCTCCTGATCTGGCTTGATCCTCTTCCCTCCACCCTCATCACACGGACGGGTTCAGTCTGCCAGTCATGTTCACTCAGGACTCCTACAGACACCTCTGCCCCCACCTGTACTCTCCCTAATATATCTGTAATAAAAACCTCAATCCCTTAGGAGCAGCCATGTCCTCCTTTTATTTCATTCATGAATAATTTTGTTCAATGCCCTTCCAATAAGCCCCATACCTATCTTTCCTGTATAAGCAGGGTTTGTATACCATCTTTCTCTTGTGTTTCTCAAAGTCTTCAGGAAAATACTTGGTTTATCTTAATAAATTTTTTTAAAAAATGCATGTTATACTATATAAACACATTTCACATAGGCATTTAAGGAAAGTCATCTCTCCCCCATGATATGAGGGCATTTCTTCAATATGCTACCTAACAGCTGCTTACATTAACTTAGAAAAAAAAATAAAGCCATCTTTTCCAATGATCTCCAGTGAAGTTGAAACTGTAGACCCTGCATGTGTGTATCTGTGTGAAACGTCATGACCAAAGCAAGCTGGGGAGAAAAGGGTTTATTCAGGTTACTGTGTTCAGACTTCTTCTACATTGTTGTCCATCCTGAAGGAAGTCAGGACAGGAACTCAAACAGAGCAGGAACCTGGAGGCAGGAGCTGATGCAGAGGCCATGGAGGGTGCTGCTTCTTGACTTGCTTCTCATAGCTTACTCAGCCTGCTTTCTTATAGAACTCAGGACCAGCATCCCAGAGATGGTTGCACCCACAATGGCCGGTTCTCTCCCCCATCAATTGCTAATTAAGAAAATGCCTTACAGCCATGTCTTATGGAGACATTTTCTCATTTGAAGTTCCCTCCTTTCAGATAACTCCAGCTAGCGTCAAGTTGACATAAGACTAGCCAGCACAAATCACTGTCTCATCATAGAAGTACTGACAGTACAGAAGCATGCCAGCACATCCTTTATGTATGGGTTTGTGGGTGGAAATCAGGTTGTCAGACATTTATGATTAGCACCTTTACCTGTAGAGCCACCTTGTCAGTCCAAGCTGGCTTTCGAAAAACCATTATGAATGCTTATTTATAGTAAGGGTATTAGTTTTAGCTTGGGGGACTTCCAACTAAGCACAGTCTGAGCGCAGTATACACACACACACACACAGATACACATGCACACACGCAGGGTCTACAGTAATAGGTTCCTTTCTTGCTTTTTTCTAAGTACTTAGCATTGGTTATCCCTCCACACACGTACTCTTGTAACTTACTCTTTCAAATGCCTCCCCACTCTATCCCTCCTGGTCCATTCTTGCTGATTCCCCCATCATACCATCCGAATTCTATCTCTGCTCTCTGAAAAGACCCTGACCCCATAGCCCTTACTGGGTTCTTGACTTCTTTGGATACTCCATCTAGACACATATTTCCAAAGAGTCAGCACTGGCATCCGCACAGGAGAGAGAATATGTGGGGTTAGTCTGGGTAACCTCAAGGAGGATGATAATTTCCAGTTCCATCATTCACATGCAAATCTAATTTTCTTAAGAGCTGAGTGATATTCCGTTGTGTGCTATATTTTCATTATCCATTTATCAGTTAATTGGCATCTGAGCTGTTTCCATTTCCTGGCTATTATGAATACAGCAGTAATAAACTTGGATGAACAAGTAAGTACCTCTGTAGTAGGACAGAGACTTATGCTAGTTGGCTCTTGTCAACTTGACACAAACCTAGACATATCTGGGAAAAAGGCATCTCAACTAGTAAATATCTCCCTCCTCTCCTCTCCTCTCCCTCCCCCAATTCCCCTTCCCCCCATTACTTTACTCTCCTCCCCTCCCCTCCTCTCTTCTCTCCTCTTCTCCCTTCCCCTCCCTTATCCTCTCTTCTTCCCTACTCTGTGTCTGTGTGTATACTGTAAATGGCAAAGCTGGAGAAGTATAACTAACCAGGCCCTTTGGCGCTCAGATCATGAATCCCACGAGACATTACACTATTCATACTGTTGTAGTTTAGTTTTGTTTTGATTTGTTTGTGACTGTGCCCTGGTTCTCCCCTCTTGGAATAGAAAAGTATTTAACTTATTTTGATTTTACAGTGGCCTATAATTGAAAGACTTTGGATATTTTAAAGATACTGAACTTTTAAAGAGTTTGAACTTTTAAAGACTGTGGTACTTTTTAAATTTGGAATGTTTTATAATGTGATACTGATATTACTATGAGATCTTAGGGATAAACAAGAAAGGAGAGGCTATTGTTTAAAAGCATTGGTGTGTCAAGATGACTAGCGGTCAATTGTTTTGGTTAGGTTTTTTTTTTCAACTTGACACAAGCTAAACTAAATAAATATAAGTAATTAAGCAGTATTCCTTCTATAGTCTCTGTTTAAGTTCCTTCCTTGAGCTCCTTCCCTGACTTGCCTATGACAGACTATAAACCTACTCAAGTTGCTTTTGGTCATGGTCCATATCACAGCCATGTAAAGCAAACTAAGTCATCTGATATTTTCCTCAATTTATTTCTTTCATGTCATAAAGCTTTTGTTGTACACATCTTTCACTTCCTTGGTTAGACTGATTTTCAGATAGTTTTTGAGGTCATTGTGAATGGAATTGTTTCCCTCTTTCTTCTTCCATGTGTTTGGTTTTGTTATACAAGAAGGGAACTGATTTTTGTATGTTAACTTAGTAACCTGCTACTTTCCCGAATGTATCCATCAGCTATGTCAATTCTCTGATGGAGCTTTTGATGTCTTTTAAGGTAAAGGATAATATCATCTGGAAATAAAGATGCTGTGAGTTCTTCCTTTTCATGCTGGCTAGTGATTTTTACACAAGCTGGAGTTGTCTGAGAAGAGAGGACCTCAACTGAGACTATGCCTCCATCAGAATGGCCTGTAGACAAGCCTGTGGGCCATTTTCTTGATTAATGATTGATGTGGAAAGGTCAAACTCATTGTGGGTGGTACCATCATCCCTGGTCAGGTGATCCTGGATGATATAAAAAAGCATGCCGAGCAAAGCAGTGGGAGCAAGCGAGTAAGCAGAGCACCTCGCTAAGGCATCAAGTGCTATATTGAACAGGTATAAAGAGAGTAAAGAGCCTTGTCATGCTCCTGATTTTAGTGAAAATTCTCCTCTTTTTTCTCTATACATGCTTTGGCTTGGGCTTGCTGAGTATTGTCTTTATTATGGTTACATAGATCCCATTTCCTTAGATTCTCCAGAACTTTTATCAGGAAGGGATTTTTGTGGTGTTTTCGTTGACATCTTTTGATTACCTGTTTTGGGACTTGTTTGTTTATTTCCTGTGTCTTGGTTAGATTTTATTGCTGAGAAGAGACATCATGACCTCAGCAACTCTTATAAAGGAAAAGCATTTAATTGGGGCTGGTGTACAGTTTCAGAGATTTAGTCCATTATTGTCGTGGCAGGAAGCATGGTGGCATGCAGGCAGACATGGCCCTGGAGAAGAGCTGAGAGTTCTACAACTGGACCCTCAGCCAGCAGGAAGAGACAGTGAGCCACTAAGCCTGGCTTAAGCTTCTAAGACCTCAAAGCCCACCCCCAGTGACACACTTCCTCCAACAAGATCACACTTCCTAATAGTGCCATTCCCTGTGGGTCTATGGGGGCCATTTTCATTCAAACCTCCACACCCTGTAACCCTTTGGTGTTCTTATTCTTGTATTCGCAAGAAAGCATTCTTTTCTGTATCCTCTGGCTTAGAAGTCATACATTTCTGTAGTATTTTTTATCTTGGGATATGAAATATTGTTTATGATCTAATAAAGCTTTTATGAAGATCAGAATGCAAAGCTAGTCACAGCCATAGAGGCTAGGCATTAGGGGCACACACCTTTTTGCCCAGCAGTCACACTAATTAGCCATAGAGGCCAGGCAGTGGTAGTGGTGTGCACTTTTAATCCCAGCACTAGAGAGAATATAAGGCAGGAGCTTGGTGCAGTCTCAGAGAGAGTCTGAGCAGAGTGCAGTTGGGAGCAGTTTGAGGTTTGGTGGATCACCCCTCAGTCTGAGCATTGGTGGAGGTGAGAACTCTCTAGTGGCTGGCCACTTTGCTTATCTGATCTTCAGCTTTAACCCCAATATCTGTCTCTGGGGTTTTATTTTTCATGCTACATTGGGAAGTTTTTATTTCTCCTTCAATTTTAAGATATAGTTTTGCTGGGTATAATAGCCTAGGTTAACAATTGTTGTGTTTCAGAACTGGGAATATATTCCTCTTGGCTTTCAAAGTTTCTGTTGAATTATCAAGTGCTGCTCTAATGGTCTTGCATTCATACATGACTTGACATTTCTTGCAGCTTTTAATACCCTTTCTTTATTCTGTGTTTTTAATATTTCAGCTATAATATGCAGTGGAGAGTTTCTTTTATGGTTCTGTCTGTTCAGAGTTTTATAGGCCTCCTGTACCCAAATGCCCATAAATTCTCTAGGAGTGGAGCATTTTCTCCTATGACTTTACTGAACATACAGTTTCTGTCTCTCATATGGTATTCTTCTCCTGTGACCATAATCTGAAGTTTAGGACTTTTCAAGGTGTTCCCACACTCTCTCATGTTAGGTTCATGTACTTTAAATTGTTTTCTCATTGACTTTTACTGAGTGATTCTCTATTTTATCTTCCAGACCTGACTTTGTGTTTTCAACATGACCCATTCTGTTGATGAGGCTTCCCACTGAGACGTCTATTTGACTTATAAGTGTTTTATTCCCAGCATAACTGTAGTTTGGCTTTTTCTCAGTAATTCCATTTCTTTTTTTTTTAAGATTTTATTTATTATGTATAGAACATTCTGCTTCTATGTATATCTCCACACCAGAAGAGGGCACCAGATCTCATTATGGGTGGTTGTGAGCCACCATGTGGTTGCTGGGAATTAAACTCAGGACCTCTGGAAGAGCAGCCAGTGCTCTTAACCTCTGAGCCATCTCTCCAGCCCCAGTAATTCCATTTCTTTATTGAGTTCTATTTTTGTATCTTGCATTGACTTCCTCATTTCATCCATTTCTTTTGTTTCGTTAGTGGTGGTTTCTTTGTTCTTTGTTTCTGTTTTTTTCAAGACAGGCTTTGGAGCCTGTCCGGGAACTCGATCTCTAGAACAGGCTGGCCTTATACTCATGGAAATCTGCCTGCCTCTGCCTCCTGAGTTCTGGGCTTAAAGGCATGCATCACCATGTCTGGATTCCATCTCTTTGTTTTTATTTTCGTACTTCTTTTTGTTTGTGTGTAGTTAAAACCATTCTTTTGAATTCTTTGAAAATTATTTGAGGTCACCTACACTGGGACCAATTATGATGGGAGTAGTTATTTGGGAAGGAGATGGATTGTCTTGGATTTTCATTGTGTTTCTGGTTTTGTCTGAGATTTGTAGATTTGGAGTTAGTTGAGATGGGCCTGTGGCTGATAGCCTGGAGATTACGTTCTTGTCAACACTGTGAAATGAGGGATGGTGACAGGAGCTTCTGGTCTAGGACTGGGTACTAGTTTGTGGAAGGAGTAAGGCATGACAGGAAGTGCATCAGAGCATTCATGACCTGAATTCATGGTGGGGCCCTTACTTGTCTGCTGTAGGATTTGGGGAGACTGCGAAGTTGGGGTCCAGTATTCTGAGCCTGGAAGGAACTGGGCAGATCAAGAAGTGTGACCGAGTGTCTGGGGCCTAAATTAATCTTTATTCTGTCCACTTTCTTTTTGGTTGCTTATCTGATATGTACAGTGGTAACTACTACACTTTTACAGCATAGAAATTAATTTATCAAATTAAATTAAAGAGCTAGGGATATATCTGAGTTGGTATAGTGTTTATCTAGCTCAGTTCACTTTTGAGCACTGCATAAAAACAGGTTTAGTGGTGCACACTATTAATCCCAGCATTTGGGAGATGGAAATAGAGTATATGGAGTCCAAAGTCATCCTTGAGTATGTGGCACAGAGTAGGGACTGAAGGTTAAACTATCAAGAGTAACACAGGAAGGAGTCAGCAGAGATGTGGAGCCAGTCAGGAGTCCTTTCTTAGCTGGCCTCATGTAATGAACAGTACATACACACAAGGAAAGTGCAGACCATACAACTGTGAGAAGGGCGGGTGCTATGTGAATGTCCAATAAAGGGTCACACTCCTCCTGGCCCCACACTTCTGGGGTCTTCTCCCTGAGCTCACTAGCCCTATTGTTCTGACTGCTTTCCCTTTCTTAATAAACTGTCTCTTTTTATTTCTAACTAGGTGTCCATGGAACAAAGAGCCTGGAATATCTGCAGTGCCCTCTGAATTGGGATCTGTGGTCCAGCATTAAACACACTCTTCCCTTTCCTTTCCTTCTCTTCATCTCTTTTGCAGGGCTCGTTTTCTCTCTTTCGGTGGAGCCTGTCCACTCCCAGTCCGCTTCCATCGCAGCGCTGCTTGTGCAAAGCTCCCCGGCTTCCTTGGACTCTATCACAAAGGGCATGAGCTGCTGTCTCCTCTCCCCACACCCCATCCAGTCTCTACCCCGGTTTACAGCTTGCTCATGCTATTGTTTTTCTCTCAAACTAATAAATTTGTCCTCTAACTTCCTTCTGATTCCGTCTTTAAATTCTTTTATTAATGAGGCTGAGACTAAGAACCTAAAAAGCAACCATGGGTTCCTCTATAACAGTTACATTCCAAGTTCAAGATCAGCATGGAATATAAGAAACCACGTTTTAAAAAAATAATAATCTAACTAATTCATAGAAATAACACTAGAGAACCAAATGTTGGTCAAAACCTGCTCCTTTCATCAAATCTGAACCCTGTAATGTAGTTTGTGGGCCCCTTCCCCCTTCTTTCTTTCCTTTGCTAATACTATAGGCTGAACTCAAGGCCAGGGCCTCACATGTGCTGGAGTGGGGGGGCACTTTGCTGCCTCCAACTATTGCTCTTATAATTTACATATTAATTAATTTTTGTTCTTGTCTTGTGATTGGGTTTTATGATGTAGTACAAAATGGTCTCTAATTCACTCCGCTAGGATTACAGGAGTGAGCCATCATACCTAGCTCTTCGGAATTTTAAAAAAGTATTCAAGGATAAGACCTCAACTAGACAATGAGGAAAGTGGCAAACCTGAAGACAGGAGAAACATTTTCCTGAAAACTCTAATACTGATAACAGCATCAAATATCTACATGCCTCATTCATTTATATGTACACATATGGGATTTGTATGCACTGCTCCTGGACAGAGTTTAAATAACAGAACTGGAATCAAAAAAAAAAAAAAAAAAAAAGAGGCCATGTTGTATGAACCTGGTTTTAATTCTTCTTGATCTGAACAGAAAGGTTAAAACTTCATTGTTTTCAATGATCTTTTTCCCTTGTGTTTTAAGCTTCAGTAAATACACTTTCTAAGAACTATTCTTTGGAGATTACAAAGATGTAGCTTGATGGCAGGGAACGTGGACAAGGTCCTGGGTATACTGTTAGCACCATCAAAGCAATTTTAGGTGTGATATTGCTGAGGCAGGAGAGCAGAGGAAATAACTTATCAGGGAGCCCTTGTTGGTTTGGGTTATGCACACTCCCGCTCTTCTATGTACTTGACAGACCTTTCCTTCACCTGCACACACTATGCACACTGTCTCTAAACTACACACCAAACAACCTCAGATCTCATCTGTCTTGAGCTACGCATACTCCTCTCTCTGAACAATGGGATAAGTTTCTCCTCCCCTTGACAATAACAATCAAACCTGGACAACTTCTGTTTAAACATATCCCCAATATATCATGGTCTAAGTGTAGGAGAGCCAATCTAGCCTCCTCTGGTTTGAAAGTGTGCACAGTAAGGCAAGACTGTCTCTAAGTTAGCTTTTAGGGAGAATCCTCTGGTTAGCACTTTGTGGCTCTGTATATCTGGGAGTGAGTGTATGTGGTTAAAATCAGATGCAAGAAGGGAGTAAACAGTCATGGTAGAAAATGATTATACCACCTAATCTATCAAAACCACTCTCGCTATGCCCTTTAATGACCAAACTCATCTTGAAACCCATAAAATGGAGCCCAAACCAAAGATTAGGCCTTTGAGTGGCTTTACTTCCATGGCCCATTGCTCCTTACAGTTATTTAGGTCTTTTCTATTGTTATGCTTTATATAAAGTTTCCACATTACTTTAGCAAATCTGGATGGTACAGCACTTGCCTAGCGTCCACAAAGCCCTGGGGTCATTCTCCAGTGTCACGTCATCTGAGAACGGTTGTACATACCCATAATCCTAGCACTCAGGAGGTAGAGACAGGATTGGAAGTTCAGTGTCACCTCTTCAGCTACATATAATGTTTGAGGCTAGCCTGAGCTACCTGACTGTTTCAGAAAGCAAAGCAAAACAACATGAAACACACACACACACACACACACACACACACACACACACACACACACACACACGTGCATGCATATGCTAACACTACTTTTGAATTATTGAACTGATTCTCATTTTTAAAGGTTCAAGGGAGGGACAGTGACACATACTTCATATAACTCTAGTTACTCCAAGGGCTGAGACAGGAAAATCAAGAGTTTGAGGACAGCTTGGGCATTGTCCCAAAATACTGTCTCAAAAATACAATGAAAAAAAAAAAAGAGGACTGTGGATGAAGTTCATGTCTACCTGACTGAGGCCATATCTCCAGCAATGAAAAACAATCTTTACAGTAACTTGTACCTCCTAAAATAGCAAAGAGATGGGCCAGTGAGATGGCTCAGAGGCAAAGGCACTTTGGGTTAACTGAATTTTAGCCCCAAGACATACATGATGGAGAGAAAAATGATTCCCACAAGCTGTCCTCTGACCTCCACACACATGGCCTACCATTCATGTGTTACACACATGCACACAAATAAATTAAATCTAACAAAAATTTTAAAACATTAGGAGGCATATAACATATTTTTGTACTGTTGTAGCTTAATGAACTAGATGTCTCAAAAACTAGAGGAAAATGATATGTTATTAATTTTCCACTTAATAATATTTTATAATATAGCCTGATTAATTCCATAGGTTTATTTCTTTATAATCTTACCAGATGTCTTGAATTCCTTCTAAATGTTACCTTAATCTATCTATTGCCTCATTCAATGCTCAGAACTTTATTAAAAACATTAAAATATGTCACTCTGTTGGTATTTTGTTTAGAAAGAAATGTAATCTCGTGGCCATTTAAACTCAACCTCCCCAAATGTCGTTACACAACACCATCAGCTAATCCTGCTATAGAAGACACCAGGTTCTGGAATGTTTTCAGTCTTTTCAAACACTGCCAATGTCTGTGCTCAGGCTTCACAGTGGAAGTTTTAACATTTTGCCAGGTCAGCAGTACTGTCCATTGACCAACAAGTCTGCTGCCTCTCCACACCCTAACACATTTGTCTCCAGAGGCTAGAGATTGCTCTCAAAGCTTGTACAATCCATTTTTCTCATTACACACAAGAAGGTATTATGTTGATGGATCTGAGTAACATTTAGATATAATTATATTCTAGTAATTAAAGGGTGAGAAAAATGCCATGCATCTTATTTTCATTTATCTGAAATTATATCATGGAAGACTTTTACACACACACACACACACACACACACACACACACACACACACACACACACTAAGGCTAACTAATTTTATACATAAATCACCCCAACCTCTGCAAATAATAAAATCCAAGTATACTCACATCTCTTATAGAAAACACCTGCATATAAGCTACACATATTTCCCCTGAAGAAATCCTCTGCAAATTACTTGTAATACATGGTACAGTATAAATGCTTTGTTACACTGAATTATTTAAGGATTAAGGAAAAATATCTATACATGTTCCAAACATAAGCATTTTCTAATTATTTGAAATCCAGTTTGTTGAGTCTTTGCATGCAGAACCCTTGTACACTAAGGTTAACTTCTTATTTGGCAGAACAATAGTTCAAAACCTGAAGAACAGAAAACCTTAAACTCTCCAAGTTAGCTCATCCTCTGCATCCTTCTAAAGTACTTTCCAAGACCAGTCATGGAACCGTTGGGAACTGCTTGGAAATCCAGTGATAATGAGAAGAAGAAGAAGCAGAAGAAGAAGCAGAAGAAGAAGCAGAAGCAGAAGCAGAAGAAGAAGAAGAAGAAGAAGAAGAAGAAGAAGAAGAAGAAGAAGAAGAAGAAGAAGAAGAAGAAGAAGAAGAAGAAGAAGAAGAAGAAGAAGAAGAAGAAGAAGAAGAAGAAGAAGAAGAAGAAGAAGAAGAAGAAGAAGAAGAAGGAAGAAGAAGAAGAAGAAGAAGAAGAAGAAGAAGAAGAAGAAGAAGAAGAAGAAGAAGAAGAAGAAGAAGAAGTCAGTTTTAATCTGGGGTGTGGTGGTGCCTGCCTTTAATCCCAGCATTAGGGAGACAGGGGCAGGCAGATCTCTGAGTCTGAGGTCAGCATGGTCTACAAAGTAAGTTCCAGGACAGCCAGGGTCACACAGAGAAACCCCTGCCTCAAAAAAACAAAGATAGATAAATAAAAATGTCAGTTCTAAAAACAATCTCATGGCACTAAAATGGGGAAAATAATTAAACTCAGCTTCCAGGAGCCAATGGAGAATTGTAGGTATGAGATGAGGCTGGGCTGCAGAACGAAACCCTTATCTCAAAAAAGAGGGAATGATAGGGGAAAGAAGAGAGCATTTAAATCTCATTCTCAGTCTCTAATTTTAGTTGACTCCAGCAAATAATCTGTACCATGTAAAGTCAACGTTCATAGACTCTCGTAATAATTTCACAGGTTACATATTATCACTCAGGTACTTTGTTTCACATTGGCACATTGTGGTGACTGGATTTCCTTTTGGGAGGGGTGGGGGGATGAGCAGAAGGAAGGACATGTGAAGAAGAGTAGGGAGACAAGCCAGGTTCTACCACCCCTTTAAAAAAGTAGCCAAGTGTTGGTGGCACACACCTTTAATCCCAGCACTCAGGAGGCAGAGGCAGTTGGATCTCTGTGAGTTCGAGGCCAGCCTGGTCTACAGAGCGAGTGCCAGGACAGCCTCCAAAGCTACACAGAGAAACCCTGTCTTGAAAAACAACAACAGAAAAAGCAACACACACACACACACACACACACACACACACACACACACACACACACAGTCAAAAGTCCTATGTGGTGGCATTCCTGCAGTCCATCTGAGGATACAGAGTTCTGGTAAACAGGAGTAATGGAAGGCCTGCTGAGGCTCATGGTCTCTTGAACACGCTTAACATGGCCCAGCATTGCTGAGCACAATGTAGTTAACACAAATGCTAACAGCTGCCTCAGCAACATAATCTTCCAACAGAATCCTTGAGAATGAAATTGTTTCCTAGAAGGATGATTTTATTTCTTTTTCCTAGTGTATCCTGGAGCATACCACGCCATTTTGCTGTGTATTTAGCCTCTCAAGGACAGAAACAAAATGATTACATGGAATGTTCATATTGTGATACTTGAAGGCTGTTATCATTGTAATGTGGAGTTGGAACCTATAATTACCGTCAAATTCCATAGTGTTCTCCATCTTATTTTTGAACATTGAGGTGAGGTCTCAATAAACATGTGTGGAAAGGGTGTTTCTTCACATTTCCAATACAGAGTCCATACAGTTCGTAGAAAGTAAATACTTCTCTAAAATGAAATGTGGCTAAAAAATGCAAATGATCTGGGCAGAAGTAGCCTTTAGTCCCAGTACTTGGGAGGCTGTAGATCTCTGTGAGTTCCAGGTCATTCTGGTCTACAGATCAAGTTCTAAGACTGCCAGTGCCAGAGAAACTGTCTTGAAAACCAAACCAAAACAAACAGACAATAAAACAAAAAACAAAACAAACAAACAAACAAACAAACAAAAAACCCAAACAACAAAACATATGAAATGAGATTCTGCTTTGGGAGTCTTGAACTTATTCATTAGATGCTTCTAAAATTCAAAATGTTTTTTAAAACTTCTTCATAAAAATGGCTATCATCTAGAATAGCTTCCAAAATGATGCTAACTCTTCCACTCTGTAGGGAAAGCTGTTTCCAGGAAAGTCACTGTCTCTCAGTTCAGTAGACAGATTATACCAAGAATTGCCATTTGGATTACAAAAGCCATAATTATAAACAATGAAATGTTTCCAATCTGTCCTAGAAAGAGTTCTGCAAAAAGGCTCTTGGGGCTGAAGAAACTGTAGACAAAATTTGCTCCAACTTTTTCTGACCTTCCTACAAAAACCCCACAAGCACGTAGTAGTGAATGTTGATTTTATGATTCCTGCTGTTCCTTTAACTAGTGTTAAGGTAGGATGCAAGGGGGGAGGGTGAGGGAAGGGGGAGGGGGGAGGGGAGGTAATCCCATTAGTTTTAACCAATTATACCCTTAATACTTTTAGCATTTAAGCACAAAGTCTATTGAAATTTACACATAGTCTCTTTACTTCTTATTTTCAGAATAACATTCTTGGGTATAATTTTCAAGTACTCCAACTGAAATTCCCATTACTGGAAGATCTGTGGATTTTAGTTGTTTGCTACACCTTGCCTTGAGTACCATGGCTTGGCTTGGTGGGTGGGGTTGGGGGTGGAGGGGTTCAATTTGTAGTGAATGATTAAAAAGGTAGAGTCTAACAGCCGAGTTAACCAATTTTTACATGTTCAAAGATTGAGCTATATACCCGACTCCCACCAACTCCTAAAGGAACTACTCAAAGTGAGTTCAGCTGTGTACGGTGTTGTACTCCTGTAATCCCAGCAAAGACAGGAGGGTTGCCAGTTCAAGACCAGCCTGAATCATATGAAGAGTCTCAAGAAAGTAACACAATAGTTCAGAAGGCACTGTGCCCTCACTCCTTAACCCGATGAGCAAAGTTCTGTTAAATTTATAGCCATAAGTGGAAAAGCATGAATGACGTTAAGTTTGACTTATTAAGTCAAAGAATAAGCTTTCGGAATAAGTGCAATATCAAGTATGTCTCTTTTTTAAATCCTAAATACCTTTGACACTTTTTTTCTCTAAATGACTTAATAAAATTTGTAAAATACCCTAATTAGCAGGCTGGATTAAATCAGTTGGTAAAACTTTATTATACAAGCAATAGGAATTGGACCAAATGATTATGATAATCCAGAGTGAGTGTTTTATAACCACAGCAAATGCCACTGTACACACTGCCAATACAGATTTAATAACACGATTCTGAACTGTACAAGAGTTATTTATTTTCCTTAATCTCAAAGCTATTTTTAGTAGTACAAAAAAGCCATATTAACATTTTTTCCATTAGAAAACAACAGGATGTACAAAACTTTGGATGAAAAGTATGTCAAATTGTATTTAGTCACTTGGAGGAAAATCCGCCACTCCATCAATACCACCCAGAGTGTTTTAGGCAGTGATTAAAATCAAAATAATGCATCTTAATAACCCCAGCTGATAAAAGAACAAACCCAGCAATATAGAATCATTTTCTACACAGTATTTTCAACTACTAACTTCAGGAGTTATTTTTCAGAATCCATTTCAATTGAGTCCTACTACATACCAGGCACCATACTTGGCCAACTAGGGATTTTCGAACAAGTCGGTTAAAGTGGGAAAGACCCACAAATCAGTCCTTTGGTTACCAGGTTTGACTTCAATCTTCCAAAAATCTGGATCAAGTTTCCTCTTTCTAAATGTTACTTGGTTGCATTAGTGGGGAGGGTGTTTAGAAAGAAAAGAAACCATTAATTTTGATCCATTATTTCAATTACAGCATTATGGAAAAGCTAAGCTATTATTCTTTATTAATACGATGTAATCTTGAGGTGCTGCCACAGGTGTGGCTCATCCTGAACCCCACCCTGCTCCAGAACAGCACAACAGGTGGACTATTTTGCATTTAATATAGCAATAGCCATAAACTCAATCAGTTTAGGGTACAGTAAAAGTATCCAGTTATGAGAAAGTAAACTAGTAAGAATTAATATATAAAGAAGTATCTTTCCTTTTGAATAACAAGATACTAACACTTTGATAAAAAAAAAAAAAGCTTGCAGCTATGCAAATGGTTCATAAACCGACAATGCTGTCCATTCAACACCATTAATTCCATATAGAAACCTGTTTTCTTAAAGTGTAGCACATCATTTAAGCAATGATTTGGAAATTAGCCAAATGCTAAGCCTTACACTAGCAGGTCATATACCACCGACATTTAAACATGTCTGGCCATCTTTCCATGACTTACACACAGTCTGAAGTCAACACTCCTATTGATAATAAAATTTAAGTTTCTGGACCTGCATGACAAGAAAATGGTTTATGAAGTCTCATAAGACATTTTAAATAGTCTTAGGGTCGAGGCATGTTTGTCTTAAGTGACTTTATCAGGCATGCTATAACTATAGTAAAAGTAATTTTCAATTTGTAAATGCAAACTAAAAGTAGATAAATGGTAACAACTGACACAGTACAAGACCTTCCTACATATGTAGTCTGACACTGCGGATTTGTGAACTTCAGAGCTTGAAAATGGCATCTCAGAAACCACAACCACATGTACTTCTGATGGCATGCAAGGTCTTCCTAAAAATTAACCTAGAAGTCAGCCTCAGAACATAAAAAAACACCACAAATTTGTACATTTTATTCACATTTATTTTTTGCTCTTAGTGTGCTCACAGAAAATTAGAACACCTTAAGCAGGAGTTGAATAGCAATGTTTGTAAGCAAAGTTACATTCCAGCTCTACGTCAAATTGGTCAAAGCTCCTCCAGTATTTACAAAACACGATAGACGAGATGCTACACAAAACCATTGCATCTGAAGATTTGTTTTTCTTTTATTCTCAAAGACAACTGGAAAAGAAAGCATTGTCTGCTGTAATCAAAAACATACCACAGTATAAACAGTAACCATTCCACTTATCACAGCTTGGTTGAGTTTAAAATTTGTGTTTAAAAGGTCCAGGATGACTGCAGTTTTACAAAAATGGGCAGGGTGGAGAGTTGCAAACTTCATGTGCTTCTGAAGGATATCAAGATTTGTTTTTTATACAATAGTCACAGTTAAAAACACCCTGCTGGTAATACATAATTACACTTTATTAAGGTCATAAACCAGCAATAAACAATAAAGCCTATACAACTTGTAATTCTACTTAATCACTGACTGGTACAGCTAATAGGAGATAAGCGAGAAGTTCCTATTATGGTTTAGATGAACTCCTAAGACTATGATCTTTTTTTTTTTAAATCTGGGTATTGGTGTTTTTATTTTTTTTCCTCTTTCCTTCTGATTCAAAACTTGTAGTGTTGTAAACCTGCCTCACAAAATACATCGTAATAACTTTTCTTTAAAAAAAAACAAAAACAAAAACAAAAACTAAGCCTTTACACCATCATTTCTAGTGGCATATTATCTTGGCAATGTTATACACTGCTTCAGTTTCCCACAGTGGCCCCTATCACTTCATTTGATATTCCTTTTTGACCCACCCATCTCCTTCATATATGGGCATGTCTATAGATTTGACAAAGAAAGTTTACATTTTTTAATAAAGATGCAAAGTATGCAAAAAACATTAATACTGATGCAAAAAAAATTAAAAACAAAGAAAGAAGAAAGAAGGCAGAGGAAGCTCTCGCCACTGTCCTCGACCTCTCGGAATGGTGTTAACAATGATCTGAGATGGGAATCTGTGGGAAGGGGGGGGCTTTATAAAAAAAAAAAAGAACGAACAAAATTTGCTGCTAAAAAATATGTGAAATTAAAAAAAAAAAAAAAAGGACATCTTTTAAAAATCAATCCCTGGTTGTAGACAAGTTCTCCAAAACCAGTACCTGGCACCACTCCAACAAACAAACGAGGGGAAAAGTTCTTCGATGACGTAGGAGGCTCGCGATTACTCGGCGGCCGCGGTGGGCGCAGGGGATGCCTCCGGACTGCACTCTGGCTGCGGCTCCGGCGACGCGGTGGGGACAGCGGAAGCCGCGGGGTCCTCGGCGGCGGGAGCCTCCTGCTCGGGGCCCGCGGCAGAGGGCGCGTCGCCCGCGGTGGCGGTGGCGGTGGCGGTGGCGCTGGGCGCGGCCTCCTCGGCCTTCTCCCCCGAGGCCTCCGAGGGCTCCTCGGCCTGGGGCTCCTGGGTCGCCGCCGGCTGCTCGGGCTGCTCGGGCTGCTCGGCCTCCGCGGCCTCGGCCTCGCGCGCCTCTCCGCCAGCCGCGCCCTCAGCGCCCGCCCCGCCCGCCTGCTCCCCCGGGGCCGCCTCGCCCGCCGCGGTGGCCGCCGCTGCGGTGGCCTCGTCCTTGGCGCCGTCGGCGGTGGCGCCCTCGGCCTCAGCGCCCTCGCCCGCCTCCTTCTTGTTCTTCTTGAAGGAGAAGCCGCTCAGCTTGAAGGATTTCTTGAAGGAAAAGCGCTTCTTTTTTTTTTTCGGGGTCTCGCTGCTGGGCGACGGCGCGGCCCCGTCCTCCGCCTTGGGCGACGACGTGGAGGAGGCGGACGCGGCCTCGGCCTCGGCGGCGGGGGAGCCGGGCTCGGCGGGCTCGGCCTCGGCGGCCTCCTTCTCGGCGCCGCCTGCACCCGGCTCGGGGGTCGCCGCGGCCGCCGCCTCGTCTTTCTCGGCCGCCGAGGGGGACGCGGCGCCGCCGCCAGCAGGCTCCTCCTTGTCGGCGGCCGGGGCGCTGCCGTTGGCCTGCAGTTCCTCCTTGGCGCCCGGCTCCGCGGCCGCGGGCGACGCGTCCCCGTTCACTTTGACGTGGCCATTCTCCTGCGGGGCAGAAAAAAAAAAGGGGGGGGACTGTCACACGGAGCGGCCGAGGCAGCACGGTCCCCGCCCACCCGGGGCCAGCTTAGGCACGTGGCCCGCCGACCGCGGCGGGCAAATGGACGGAGTTGGCCCAGATGCCCCGGGATTCGAAGAGGAGCCCACGAGTCCCGGTGCGAGCCAAGTGCCCCGCTGTGCATCAGGTTCCCCATCCCCGACGCCCCGACCACCGGAGCTCCCGGGCCTGGGGACGCGCGTCCCGGGCTCGGCGCCGCCAGGGGGCGCTGCGGCTCCACCGCACCGAGCGGGGCGCGGGCGAGCGAGCGGGCGCTCAGGGGCGGGGCCACCCCGCCCTGCCGAGCCGGGCCCTGCCCGCAGGCCGAGGAGCCCCCGAGCCGGGGATCGCGCAGCCCGGGAGTCCGCAAACAAAGCTCAGGTGGCTGCTCGGCCTCTCCAAGGCTCTGGAACCAGCAGGCTTGGGGAAAACCCATTATTTCTGCCGTCTCGGCCCTGCTCCCACGCCCACCTTCTTCGCCCATAATTCTGCAAATCGGGGCGCGCCCGGGCAGCTCCTTTTGCATTTTTTTTTAAACGGGTTTAAAGCCTCTTGGCAGAGCCGGTCCTGCCCCAGTAGTTTTAGAGTAGGCGAAAGCAACACGGCCTTTGCTCTAGGAAAAGAGGCGTGGTGGGTGCCCGATGTTTGTGAAGCAGCCAGCCATGGCCGACCTCTTAAGCCCACCCAACCATGGCTCTCTGCCTGGGTCGCGGCAGCACTGGGGCATCCTCAAGGGTGGCCGAGGAGCCACTCACGAACAGTCCGGACCAAAACACCAGAACTGCCCCCTCTTGGCTGACAGGAAGGGGTCTTTAAAAACCCACTGAGTATATTCCCACCACACTGGGATAGCATTTAAAAAGTCGTATGGGTGTGCAATTAAACAGCTACAAAACAGACCCTTCGAAAAGCTGCCTGCCCAGCTCTAACCAGCCACCTTTGCAAGAACGTAGGGCACACTGCCTCTGGATACAATAAGACGAGCCTTCTCGGCTCGCCTTTCTCCACCGCCATCCGCGTTGGCTCCCCCCTTCCCACACACACATACAGGCGCGCGCGCTCACACACACACACACACACACACACACACACACACACACACACACCAGAAATCTCAAAGACGACTCAATCGCGACAATAAACACAAGAGTCACCCAGACACCACTGTGGCCCCAAACACAAATGCAACCTGAAGGGGCGTGGGGGGGGCACCTAGCTAGTCACGTTCAGCCAATCTCCAAACCACGCCATTTTAGACGATTTATCACTCTTCCTTCCCTCTACTCAAGAATTCGCCAGAATCCTTAGGAACCACTCCTTTGGGGTGGGGAGTGGAGGCACCCTAACTATGAAAAATTGATAATTTAGGATCTCGTCTCCCATTCAACTTTCAGGATCTGGCCACTCTTCCGCTCCCCGGAATGCGCCTGGGGCGCGACCAGCAGGAAGGAGAGGCGTCCAGGTTAGAGAAAGACACCCACGAAATGCCCAGAACCACAGCTAGAATTTACCTGCCCATTTGCTTTGGAAGGCGAGGAGGCCACAGCCGACTCCCCAGGCCTCTCCGCGGCGGCTTCTCCCTTCGCTGCGGTCTTGGAGAACTGGGCACCCATGCTGGCTTCTTCAACAAAGAAACTCAACAGATCCAAGAGAGGAAACAAAGAGCCTTGGGTTGGTGAAACGACGGGGCGAGCAGCAGCGGCAGCGGCAGCAGCAACAGCGGCGGCGGCACACACACCGGAGGGAGGGGGTGGGGGTGGCGAGGAGGACAGAAGAGACCCGATTAAATACACTCCGGATAAAAAAATTTTAGTCGAAGAGATCAAAAAGCAGCAGCGCAGGAGGGAGGGAAAAAGGTGGAAAAGTCGAGCACAAAAAAGGAGCCCAAGTGTAGTTTTTTTAAAAAAAAGAAGTAATAAAAAAAATCCCAGATTTGTAGCCGCACTGTAGACAAGAGGAAAATGGAGAAATCTCCCTGGTTGCTAATAAGATGCGGGGTCCAACGCCCAAGTGCACAGATGAATGGGCTCGCGGGCGCTGACGCGGCCCCCGCGCGAGCTGGCCAATCCGCACGCCGCACACAAAGCAGGGGGCGGGGCCTGCGCTCCGGGCGAACAATGGAGCCGCGCTTTGCAAACGGTTTGAAAATCAGCCTCAGACCGAGAATTAATGTCCTCCAAATAAATAAATCAATTAAAAAATACGTGCTTCTCGTCTCCCTCGGCCTGAATATAATCACGCATCTCTTGATTGGCTTGCTTTGTTTGGAATCAATTAACACAGGAGGGGGTACTTATGGATGGGGGCGGAGAAAGCTTTAACTTGACTCGCATTGACTCTCGTCGGTCTATATCCGTGTCTGTCTCTCGCCACTCTCTCCCCTCCCCCATCTTCCCGTGTGTTTACGTGTATGAGTGTGTATGCAAGTGTTAAAGACAATGGGTAGGAACTGTGAGAGTAGCATGTTTTCTTTCTCCGCGTTCCATATGGGTTTCACAGTGCGCAAGGATTTTGGGGTATTTTCTTTCTTTCTTTTTTTTTTTTCCTGCTGCAATTGTTAAATCGTCCCACACTGAAAGGTATTTAACCATGAATATCGAATTTCATCCAGCGAGATCTTCAGTTGGAATTAGGTCTGTAGGCCAGATGGGGAAAATGCAAAAGCAGCAAACAGACTAAGCCATGCTCCTTTCCCTCTCCCACAGGCGTGAAATAAAATATTTTGAGATTGGTCCTTGGAGCGCCTCAAATCACGTCTCTCCGGCTATTCCAATTAGCGATCACTTTTCCACAAAACACTGTGAGAACCATTTGCAGAAGATCGAAACTGCTTGCATTTTATCCCTGTATGAAACGACATAACTAATTCCTCTGTGATAAAACGAGACAGAGCCTTGAGTGTACGAATCCATATTTACAGCTGGAGGCTGCTACTCTTGTAGACAAGGTTGGTTTCAAAGCTTGCTGCTAGCATCGGAGGGACTTTCATTTTTGAACCAGAGAGAGAGAGAGAGAGAGAGAGAGAGAGAGACAGACAGACAGAGAGAGAGAGAGAGAGAGAGAGAGAGAGAGAGAGAGAGAGAGAGAGAGAGAGAGAGAGAGAGATGTGTGTGTGTGTGTGTGTGTGTGTGTGTGTGTGTGCGCGCGCGCGCGCGCGGGCGCAAAGCGGCGACGAGTGTGCTCCTGGAAGGGAGGCAGCATCGAGAAAATTCTAAAAGACCGATTCCGAGTCTCAGAAGAAATCCCCTGCAATGTTCAGAGACAGCAAGAAAATCCCTGGAGACTCCGCGTCTAGCTCGGGCTATAGGCAAAGTTATACAGCGCTGTGGAGGATATCTCCCAGGGTCACTATACTTGCCACCGAAGCACCAAACGCAGTTAGTGTGTGAAAGACAAGGCGTTGATTTAACGTATCTGGAAGGGGGGAGGGGGGATACAGGGTACAACCTAATAAACATTCCTCTACCACCCATAATTTCGCTCATGAAAAAATCCAAAGCATCTTTTGTCGTTTGCATTTAGTGACCGTTCAACGTGAACGATGGAGGCCAGCAGTCGAGGGAATGGTTCGTTTTTTCTTGGTGTTGGCTCGGAATTGTCAAACAGTTTTATTTTCTGTTCATTGTAGGGAAATAGGTCACACTTTGAGTGAAAAGGACACTTGGTTCAAGCCAATAACCCTTTGTTCGAGTGCTGTTTGACAGTCACTGAGCAGAACATCGTTGCTTGAAGCTTCATCTCCTGACTGTCCAGTTCCTTTAGATACATTATTCAATCCCGAAGTCATATTCCACACAGCAGCTGGAAGGACCGTTCCGTCGAAATACATCTTGCCAACCAACGGGTTAGCACCCTTAAGGGAGCCTTCTGGCCTGTCCTGAGACCCCAGCCGTCAGGATGGACGCGAATCCCTCTCAGCAGCTCCAACTTGAAATGCCAACTGGGCTGATCCAACGCCACCATCCAGGAGATTCCCAAAAGCTCAAAAGGCAATCTGTCCCCCCACCCCCCACCCCCACGGGAACCTTGCCCCTTCCTCTGAGTCTCTCTCTGGTTTTAAATTGGGGTGATTGCTAGTTCGCTTTCGGATTTTCTCCCAGACATTCGGGGGCTGCTTTTATGGCTCCTTTGTTAACAGGCTGCTGTGCAGCTTTCCCCCCTTTTCTTTCTCCAATGCCTATTTGCCTGGTATCGGCTCGTCTCCCAGGCAACCCCGGGGAAGATTCGGAGCCCGCGGCGCCGGGAGGGGGAAGGGGCGGAGCCCGGCGGGGTGGGGGCGGGATGCGCTCGAGGGGAGGGGCGGAGGGAATGGGTCTGGAGGAGACCCCCCAGGACCCACGCGGAGCAGATGGCTGCGACGGGGCGGAGCCGTAGAGCGTCAGTGGGGAGGGAGCCAATCGGTCCCCGCAGCAGCGCGGGAGCCTGCCAACGAGTGTAAACAGGCGGGCTGTCCTCCTGTGGTCCCTACTTTGCAGCTGAAAACATGATTTCCTTTGGATAAGAAAATACATTTCCAGCGTAGTTGGAAGGCTAGAGGTCCCCGGGAGAGCAGGTTGGGAGAAGGGTTTGGGCCGAGCTCTAGATCTTGCTCCCGGCCTCCGTCTTCCCCCGCCCTCCTCAGGAGCCCACTAAGCCTGATGGGGATGAAGGAGAGGGAGAGGATGGGTGAGGGGGGCTGGGCTTGGAAAAGGGATGAGACTGAGTTTGCAAGCTTGTGAAACTGCTGGTCTTAGAGTACTGGAACGCCTCAACATTCTGGTGGTCTCCCTCGTGGAGCTGAAGGTTTCAAAAAAAAAAAAAAAAACAAACAAACAAAAACCGCCAAATGCATTTATATAAGTGAGAATAAAGAACCCAGAAGGACCTTAAAAATAGGAAGTTGGCTCCAGTAGCCAACTCAACAGGGAGAAAAACAGCCTATCATTCCTCATTTGCACTGTTTTTGGAGGGATGTGGTGTGTGTGACTATATAGTCTTACTGTATTTATTATACAGGCTGACCTCCAACCCTTTGCAGCCCAGGCTGGTCTAGAACTTGTGACTCACAGGCTCAGCTTCTCAAGTGTTGGCATCTAACAGTTGTGTTCCACCATGGACAGTCTGTGCTAGCATTTTATTCTGCTCCGAAATTTTCAAAAGATGTGGAGAAGGACCGTCGAAGTGGCACCGTACGTAAAGGTGCTTGCCCTCAAGTCTGAAAACCCAAGATCTCACCTTAGGACCCAGATGGTGGGGAGAGAGAAGCGATTCTTTCAAGTTGTTCCCAGACCTAATCACATACACTGGCACATACCACCACCTCCAGGACACACAACAACAAATAATACATGTAATACAATGTTGATCATCTGTCCCTTGTCTTCTTTAAGGATAAACTGAGTATGTTTAAGAGATCTCAAAGTTACATTTCCATAAAACATGAGCACTTAAACTTTAGAGATCATTTCACAATATTTTGAGGGCATGCTGTATGTGAGAACCTTGCAATGTAGGGCTTATTTTCAAACAACCAAGAAAGGCAAAGACAGTCCCTGGTCTCCTGGAGCTTACATTCAGTAGTTCATCTTATTGAGGGTCAAAGTATCTCATTGGCCAGGAGAAGACATGAGGAAACCAATCATGAAGAGACAGCAAATATGGATGCTTCCAATAGAGCAAAAGGGAGGAGCAAAAGGTGCTGTAAGAAAGTATAATATAGTCAGAAGAGTTAAAGAAGAGCCTTCCAGATGTGGCATTAAGTGGAAGTCTAAAGATGAGATAGGGCTGAGCCAGGTGAAGAGATGACGAGCTAGGTGAAGAGGGACAAATAGCAGAGAGTCCCTAAAGGGAGAAGATTTTGCGGTCAGAGACGGATGGGCTTTGATGTGTTTTGAAGCATCTAAAATGCATCGCAGTGCAGAAATGAAGTGCACAGATCCAGGAATCTCGAGGTCAGAATGGCTTAAGATGTGTGTATCAGGCTGGAGACACCGGTGGCTTAGTAGGGAAAAGCACTTGCTGAGTAAGCATGAAAGCTGACTTCAAATCCTCAGCAACCCTGTAAAAAGCGCGGCTATGCCTGTAACCCCAGGGCTGTCAGCCTAGTTCTAGGTTCGGTGGGAGACCCTCTGTTGAGTGATGGACGCCTGATGTCCCCTCTGACCTTCGTCTTTACGCGCACGGGCTTGGACCCGCATGCACTCATGCATGCAGAACACTCACCTGCATGTGCACACACCACCAGCATGTACACAACTCTTAAAAAGAATTACATGTGCATTAACAGGCATTCTAAGTGTAAACACTATCAGAATCCAGGTCATAAGAATGTGCCACAGATAGCAGGTAGGGTCCAAAATTCACTCTGAGTAAGTTCTGCTATCAGAGGAAATCGGAAAAGGGGAGGCTGGACAAAAACAAAAAGAAACCTTCAAGAGCAGGCAAAAAACATCAAGAGTGTGGTCAGGGAAGTCAGTAGAAGCTGGGTATGGAGGAGGAATGGCTCCTTTCACCAAATGCTAGCATCTAATCAAATAAAATAGAGGCTGAAAATATTACAGGAGTTACCGCCCCCCCCCAATAAAGTCTCACTCTACAGTGCAGGCTTTCCTTGAACTCACTGTGTAGTCCAAGCTGTCCTTGTGTTCTCAGCGATCCTCTTCCCCCTGTGTCAACAAAGCGCTGGACTCACAAGCATACACTGCCATCACCAATTTCCCAGAGCAGTTTTTGCAGCATGCTGAGAAAGGACTCATACTTAGGGTTTGGTGTGCTGGGCAGCTTGACTGAGCAAAGAGTTTAGAAAGACAAGACAAAGTTTGTTATCTTCTTGAATAAAGATATTAGAGCATGTTTGATGGGCTGAAAATGATGTCATAAGAAAGGAAAATCTTATAAAGATAAGAGGAAAACTGTGGATGGGCCTGAGGAGATGGTTCAGTTGGTAAAGTGTCTACCTAGAAAGGAAAAAACCTGTGTTCATACTTGCCACAAAGTGGAAAATGGGGTAATGATATTCTTGAAAGGCAAGAGCAGAGATGAATGGAAAAGGGGATATATACACATATGTATTACACATACACACACACATACATATGTGTGTGTGTGCGTGTATGTACATATATATTTATAAAAGGCTGTCATATAGTCCAAGTTGGTCTTGAACTCCCCACTGATTCTCCTACCTCATTTCCTATGTGCTGGGCTTATAGACATGTACCATTATATCTGGCCAAGAAACTAGTTAGTTTTTGAAAGAGATTGGGTCCTTTTCAATAATAGGGAAAAGAGGACAGGTACAAATTTACTGTGGAAAAACTAGGAATAACTCCCTTCTGGTGGTTTCTCTTTTCTCTCGATATCAACTAAGAGTAGGGAAACAAAGAGAGATTTGAAGATTGCTTGTGTTTTAGCAGATTTGGGAATGGGGGGGTAGAGAAACAATGAGTGCTTGTTTGAGTAGCATACAAACTTTCCATTGAGTAATAGTGTCCATTACAATACTCAAGATTTCTATTCACCCTCCCAACCTATACCCAAGTGATGGGGGAAGTCCTTGTGTGTATATGTTTGTCTTATTGGTTGATAAATAAAGTACTGTTGGCCAATAGGGAGCAAGTTAGGCAGGACTAGGAGAGAAGGAGGATTCTGGGAAATGTAGGGAAGGGATACAGCTGCCATGTAATCCCAGGAAGTCAAGACACTAAGGTTGGCGTCCTCGATAAGTTTTTATAAATATATAGAGTAATAATTATGGTTGATACTTAAGACAGAGATAGCAGATAAGAAATTCTAGTCATTGGCCTGCAGCAGTGTACCTAATATAAGTTTCTGTGTGTTATTTGGGGTCCTAAAATGTCGGGGTGGAACTCAGGCAGCTGGTGGAAAGACATCGTTACACCCAAGTATGGAATAGAAGTTGCACAAAACAAAACACAGACTAAAATGTTCTCGCTGTTAGAGAACCCAACTTTGCTAGCTCTGTGTGATTTTACGCAGATTCGTTTAAAACAGGGAGGGACTCACTGTGTGCTCACCACTCACTGTTGGAGTCTGTGTTTGGCTTGCCTCTCACCTTTAACTCCCTGGACTCAGACCAATATCTTCATCTAACAGTCATATTCAGAACTGGTATTTAACCAGGTTAGGGAAGAAAATGCAACAGTGTGTTAGCCATTGTCTATCAATTATTCTTTATTAGACCCTCTATGAGCTTAAGTAATTGTACTAAGCACAGAGGAGGAGCTTTATTGTGTTTTAAAGCTGGTGTGGAATGTGCACCTCTCTGATTTTAGGGTACCATATGAACTAAGTGTACCATATGAACTAAGTGCTGGCACTCACACAGAAGAATCCTCTGCAGTTAGGAAACCCAGAGTCGTGGCTCCTCTGATCTGAAGAATCAGGGGCTAACACATCCTCAAGAAGAATGAGATCTGAAACTGTGGATCTCCTGCTAACATAGAGGTATCCATTACAAAACCATTGTAAATCAGTGTCTGCTAAGAGCATACCAATAGAATTAACAAGCTTTTTATATCAGAAAAAAATGATAGAAGAACAGGATGTATTTTAGACCAGTGGGAATAAGACACGAGGAAAGTTTTAAACATTTCTTCAGAAATTCTGGGATTTTTCCCACCTTGGTAACAGAGCACAGGGACTTACTCTGTAGCCCAGACTGGTATGAAACTCACTGTGCACATCATCCTGGCCTCAGATTCTCATGATCTACCTTTCTCAGCTGCCAGAGTGCTAAGTGAGCCACCACATCCAACTATGTAGAAATTCTGAATCAAAGCTTACCCATAGTAACATTTCTCAGAATATGCTATGCTGACCTTCCAAGAACAGGCTGAAAACATTCCTCATGCCTTTGGAGAGAGTAAGTTGGGAAGGAGAGGATGCACAGTTTCCCTTTCATCTTTAAGTTTTTGTGACAGGAGCAGGTTCCTCATCTTACAAAGTTAGCTAGATTTGTTTCGCATTGCCCTACTACCTTATTCTGAACTGGCTAACCAGAATTGAAAGAAGGACTGAAGTTTAATTCCCACATTAGGGGACTCACAATCGTTTTAATTCCAGGTCTGGGGGATCTAACACCCTCTCTTGGTCTCCATGGGCACCTACACACAAACACACACACACACACACACACACACACACACACACACACACACACACACACACACACGAGATTAAAAAAATTAAAACACAAATAAAATAACTAAAACCCTGAAGCCATTTCCCACTGGGTCAGCCTATAGAAGTTTCTATCCACTCCCACTGGCTTTCCTTCACGTCCTTAGCATTTTCAGCATGCGTTCCTGTGTATTGCTTCTTGTCCCTTTCAAAGTCCATTGATTGAATTTTACAGGCATAAAAATAACTGAGTGGCAGGGGAAAGACTGGAATCCTTCTGTTTGATTTCTTCCTCTTCAGGAGTCCTCACAGAGAGATTATATCCGTCATAGTTCTCATTCACTCAACACTTTTAGTGTTCTCCTACTTCTTGGGAAGAAAACTAAGTCAAAGTTCATGGTGACTACTGCCTATATTCCTTTCTAGATCATCGCTCCCCTCTCCAGAACACTGTATGCCCTAAATATCTTCCTAGTCCCACGCCTGGAGTAACTGTCCTTGTTTGACCTCCAAGGCTTCATCAGTTCCCATGGCTTCAGCTGGTGGAACTGGTCTGGTTCACTGACTTAAGTTCTTACACTCTCCTGAGAAATTGGTTTCAGTTTCCCTTTGGCAGAAAACTAGTACTTAGAAGATTGTAGTAGTGACATGTTTTATAAAATGGACACAGAGAACTTTTTCAAGGCATTTCATAATTGAAATTATGAAACCTTTAAGAAGTCAGTTCTCCACCAGTTCGAGTCTCCCTATTCTCTGAAGAAGGAGCAGCTTTTGAGTAGAGAGTTAGTTCTGAGTTTGAACTCTCAGCGTTTGCAGTCTGGCCTGCTGGTCTGACTTCACTACTTCAACAGTTGCATCAGCTGCCTTTTGCATCAAAATGTATCCCTGGGAGGGAGAGAAGAGGAAGTGACAGGAGCCAACAAGACATTTCCTCCTCGTTGTGTCATGGACACTAGTTTTCCTTCTTAGAGTACATTTTCACATCTTCAGCCTGGCACTCAGTCTAACAATTCCCTTAACAGGTCCCTTTGCTGTTGTCACCACTATGTCCCTAAACGTACAGAGGGCTTTGAGTTCAAACTATACAGTGACCAGTAATTAAATAAACATAGATTTCAGAGGGTGGGATGGTGGGGATGTGGGATGGGAGAGGTAGTGGCACACATTTTTAATATCGACACTCAGAAAGCAGAGTCAGGCAGATCACTGTGAGTTCGAGACCAGGCTGATCTACAAAATGAGTTCCAGGACAGCCGGGGCTACACAGAGAAACTCTGTCTTGAAATACAGAGAGAGAGAGAGAGAGAGAGAGAGAGAGAGAGAGAGAGAGAGAGAAAGAAAGAAAGAAAGAAAGAAAGAAAGAAAGAAAGAAAGAAAGAAGAAAAAGTGAAAGTCTAATGTGAGTGGCCTGGACTGCCACCTGGGGTAATAGTGACATCCAGACCAGGATGCTGTTGAGGATCATGTCTGGGTCCGTGGTCCCACCACAACCAGAGTCTGTGTTGCCACCAAAAGTTATATGGAAGCCCAGGGTCAGGGCTGAAACCTCTGGTCTTGTTGATGTCCTGGAACAGTAATGCCACCAGAGCCATCCTCATCTGAGTGGCCTATGCTTCCACCCAGAACCATGCTGTCTCCTGGGCCCAGGCTGCTGCTCAGGTCCATGTCTGGTCCATGGTCCTGTTGCAGCTCTGCTCAATGGCCTGTATTGCTTCAGGAGGTCATGGGAACCATGTATGGTAGAATCAGAGTGCCATACTCAGCTGGAGCTGTCCTTCTCTGGCCCTGAGATAGCTGGCCCTGCCCTTCACTGGACACTGAAGCAAGAGAGTTGGTCCCAACCCTCATGGGAGAGCTGGGTCCCCACACTCAGGAGAGACGCCCCACCCCCACTACTGGACCGGCGTCAGGGAGAACTGATGGCATGGGCATAGGGGAGCTGGCTCTGCCACCCACCTCAGGCGAGCATGGTTGTACTCACCTTTAATCCCAGCACTCAGGAAGTAGAGGAGCCAGATCTTTGAGTTCAGGGTCAGGTCTATAGATTGGTCTATAGATAGGACAGTCAGGCCTATATATACAGAAAAACCCATTCTTGGAAAACCAAAATAATAATAATAATAATAATAATAATAATAATAATAATAATAATAATGATAATGATAATGTGATAGTTCAAACTGAGGAAAAAAATCAGTTGGTAGAGTACCTGACCTGCATGCATGACACCATGACTTTAATCCCCAGCAATCAATCAATACATGAAGCAAATCCCGACCACCCACTATTTGAAAGTTAGTTCAGAGGCTGGATGTGGAAGCACATACTTACAACCTAGTAATCCAGTTATACTAGAGGATGAAGGGAGGTGTTCTAATTTGCTGGGCAGTATACTGAAGCCCTGTCTCAACTTAAAAAAAAAATAATAGTTCAAAGATTTCTAAAGGTAAATTGATGGCAGTGGGAAGTTCCTTGTGGAGATTTGGATAAAACAGGCAGGAATATGATGACTGCTCTGAGATAATTTGAGCTATAGCCAAGGGCCTAGCATGTAGAAAATCCCTAGTGAGTTTGTAATCTGAAATAAAGAGGACTGACTGGCAGACACCTCTGAAGTGACTTGACTATGGAAAGGGATGGAAAGGGGATACAAAAGACTGGCACAGCCACTGTGCAAGGGCAGCAGGCAAATCCAGGAGAGTTCTGTGTTGAAGGAAAACAAGGAACACCTTAACATTTATTTGTAAAGGAAATATTTGAAATATATGCTCCCCCCATCCCAGTTTTTAACTTTTCTCCTGGGAAGCATTCTCAAAGAAATTTGAGGAAAAAAACTGGGATTATCCTTTAATCCCAGCACTCGGGAGGCAGAGGCAGGTAGATCTCTGTGAGTTCGAGACCAGTCTGGTCTACAGAGTGAGTTCCAGGACAGCCTCAAAAGCCACAGAGAAACCCTGTCTTAAAAACAAACAAACAAAAAACAAAAAACCAACATCAACAACAGAAAACTAGGGTTATCACAAGCCATATGTGGGGAACAGATGAAGTCCAGAGTGAATATGAGCACTGCTATGTCAAGGATTCCAATGCCTCAGACCCATGGAAATGGCAAAGTCTTCATGGGTCAAGCTTAGAGAAACGGCAAAGCCTTCTCATATTGCAAGCACCACTGCTGACCACTGATGACTCTTTAGTTACCAGTGTCCAGTAAGTATTGGCCAGAACTGCAGCTTCCTCTGCATGTTTAGAGCATAAGTTTGCTCCTCTACAGAGACCCCCACCTAGACTAGCTAACCCCTCAGTGGTTTGAATGAGAATGGCCCCATAGACTCATATATTTGAATGCTTACTGAACCCCTCCCAACACACACACACACACACACACACACACACACACACACACACACACACACACACGTTGGCGAAACTGGGAAGAATTAGGAGGCATGGACTTGTTGGAGGGGCCGTGTCACTGGGGATGAGCTTTGAGGTTTAAAAAACCCACATCAATTCCAGTTAGCCCCTCTCTCTGCCTAGAACTTGTGGATCAGATATAAGTTTTCATCTACTTCTACACTGCCATTCCTGCCTGCCTACTGCCAGGATGGTCATGGGCTTATCCTCTGAAACTGTAAGCAAATCCCCAGTAATAAGCTTTCTGCTGTAAGTTGCCTTGGTCATGATGTCTCCCCACAGCAACAGAACTGTAACTAAGACACCCTCTTCTTTGTGCTATACATAGCATCACTTGTAGTTTGGGGGTCATGTATGTAGTAAGTGTCTCCTATCCAGGTGATCACAGCTTGTGCGATCCCAGCTTTTCTCTATGAGAATCTGTCATTTCTTCATTCCTTGTCACCCCAGCTAGGTTTCCAGGATGAAGTCATGTGAGTCATGGCAGCCCTAGAAATGACAGCTGTAGTTAAAACTGATGACTTCATAGAGTGTTGTCTCTTTCTTCCAGTCTCTCTCTCATGAGAAAATTGGGATTATATTTCTTAATTAATTCCAATTTTAATTGACATTTAGACTTTTATTATCAGGCAAACTCTATAGCCCTGCATGAAGCTTTTCTTAAAACTATCTTTTCTCACTATGCTTTTCCTCACATATTTTACAAGGCAAAACTGCTAAATTGCTTCTTTTGAACATCTCATCAGAGCTGTAGTCAGGAGAGCCAGCAGTGAGGTATTAATGGCAAACAACAATTACAGAATTTTTCATTTTTAAAAGTCCATCCTTCTTCCAGAAAATCCAGATGGGGTGATGAGTTTTCTTCAGGTCCCATCCCATCACATCCCTCTTTCTCTTTTTTTCTGAGTGTTAGTTAAAAATCTGGTTAGCATGTGTTTACCCCTGAATTTTTTCAGGCAATAGTTTGCTATGTATATGTAAATTTTATTTTGTATATTTGCTTGTCTTCTAACTTTGAATAAAATTGTTGAAGAGATAATTTATAATAATTATGATCATCATAGTTGTTATTATTCTCATCATCAAAGTCTTTGAAACATATGAATATACCAGGGGGCAGAACTATGGATGAAATAACAGTTTAGGAATCAAATAATCTAAGCTTAGAGTCCAGGCTTTGCTATTTTCTTACTAGTAATTTGAGACTAGGTGACATTTTTTCTGAGTGAGATCTGAGGATAAGTAGGGGTATTATCTCTTAGAGCAGTGGTTCCCAATCTGTGGTTTGCCACCCCTTTGGGATCAAATGGCCCTTTCACAGGGGTTGACTAAAACCACTGGAAAACACTAATATTTACATTATGATTAGTAACAGTAGCAAAATTACAGCTATGAACTAGTGATGAAAATAATTGTATGGTTGGGGGTCACCATAGCATGAGGAACTGGATTAAGGGTCAAAGCATTAAAAAGGTTGAGAACCATTGTCTTAGAGCTTTGGGGGTTGATTCCAAAGATCTGCATATGGGGAGCCCTCTTCTCTGAGGTTTATATGTTAAATGACTGTAAGTCTGACTCTAGCTGTAAGGGCAGAAGGATTGGTATGGGCATGGAAGTGCCAATTCCAATGGCATTTGAAGAACAATGTCCACATGTTGGTAAAAACTGCATTCTGGAAAATTCTCAGCTTCCAAAACAATTTAAAATTCATTTTATGACAAGATATATATTGAAGCCTAAAAGAGGGGAATAATTTCCTGTAGACTGCTATTGTTCATTGGTATGACCAAACACCTGAGTGAATGCATTTGTGTGGGGGCAAGGTTTGTTTTGCTCATAGTTTGAAAGGGTAACATCCAATGGGAAGGCACAGTGGAGGTCATGGCACTGGCAGTATGTGGCTAGGATTACACAGTAAAGCATCAAGCAGAAGCCTCTGCTCATCTAGGTTTCTCTCTTTCCATTCTCATTCAGTTTGGGGATACTAGACCACTGCATGGTGTCACCCATTCTCAGGGCATGTACTGGCTAGTTTTGTCTCACCTTAACACAAGCTGGAGTCATTTGGGAAGAGGGAATCTTGATTGGAGAATGCCCACAGTAGATTGACCTGAGTACATTTCCTTAATTAGTGATTGATGTGGGAGGCCAGGTGGATAGTGTCATTGTGAATGGGGTCAACCCTGGACATGTGGTCCTGGGTTGTATAAGAAAGCAGGTTGAGCTAGCCTTGGGGAGCAAGCCAGGCAGCAGTGCTCCTCCGTGGCTTCTGTTTCAGCCCCAGTCTCCAGGTTCCTGTTTTTAGTTCCTGTACTGACTTCTTTCATGATGGACTCTAATTTGAGAGGCGAAGTAAACCCTTTCCTCCCAAAGTTATATTTGGTCCTGGTCTTCATCATGACAACTGAAACCCTAGCTAAGACACGGTGAATCTTTGTCCCTCAATCAAATCTCTCTGAGGACACTTTCACAGACACAGAAGTGATTTCAAACCCAGTCAAGTTGTCAACAAGGATTAATCATCATGCCAGGTGTAAAGTGCCCTTGCCATTCAGACTCACAAACCTTAGAACTTAAAGACAACCAGACATGGAGTTCAAATCTTATTCTCCCAGATATCATCCAATTCAACAAATAGCGTTCAACCCAGACCACTGCCTTACCAACCAGGGGTGACAATGTTAGGTCTTTTGCAGTTGTTGCATACCCTGGGTGGAAAAGTCAGACTTTTAGATCATGCTCACATTGAAAGGCAGATGTAAAAGTTGTGTGTGTGGAAACAGGGCTCATAATGATGCCCATACAAACTCTCAGTGCCTCTGCATCCGCTGAGCCTTTATGAAACCTATAGCTATAGCTTTTATATAAATACAGGAAACTGAGAAGAAGAATGTGGATAAAAAGAAAGCTTGGGATTTTATAAATCTGGGTTTCTATCTTACCAACTAGGGCTGTGTAACAAGGGGACTCTTAATATCATAGTTTGGAAAGTCTTATTTATCCTTTGTTTCCCCTTGAGTCAGGGTCTCAGGCCTGCTTCCGATTTCTGGCAGGCCTTGTCTCTACGCCTGTATCTGAAAGTTCAGGCACATATGACCATGCCTGGCTTCCCATTAGAACTGTGGTTTTGTTTTTTTGAAACAGGCTGTTTATGTAATCCTGCCAAGCCTCAAACTCACTGCAATCTTCCTGCCTTTGCCTCCTCACCAGAGCTAGTTTCAGGTTTGCACTGCCATGACTAGCTCTACACACACACACACACACACACACACACACACACACACACACACACACACACACACACCATTTAGCTTATACATGTGTGCACACACGTGTGATGGTGCATGCGTTCTTTTTCAGTATGTTTTATTCCCTTGAAACACTGTCTCTTACTGAGTCTGGAGTTCTCCATTTTTCAAGCAAGCTGACAGCGTTGAAGAATTCCTCTCAATACCTATAAAACAATTTCATTCTTTTAAAGTATCTATTTAATTTTCATTGTTCATAAGAAAATGTTGAAATGTACTTAGCTGATGAATATTTTTGTTATTTAAAACTTATTATATCATTCATATGTATTATATTAATGTATATTTTTGTCCACATGTATACATCTTCCTGTAGGATGGGTTATTGGAAGTAGTATTGTTTTTAGTCTGGGTGGTTTGTCATTGTTGTCTTAGTACTTGGGATGCAGAGGCAAGACGACCTACTATGAGTTGTAGACCAGCCAGGGCTGCATAGCAAGACCCTGTCTTACAATAATATTGGTATAGAGAGATGACTCAGTTCTGAGAATTCACTGCTCTTTCAGAGGACTGGAGTTTGATTTCTAGCACCCATGTTGGCTGGATTATAACCACCTGTAACTCTAGTTCCCAGGACCTGATTCCCACTTCTGTCCTTTAAGAGCATGTGGACACACACACACACACACACACACACAGAGAGAGAGAGAGAGAGACAGAGAGACAGAGACAGAGACAGAGACAGAGACACAGAGAGAGAGAGAGAGAGAGAGACTAACACACATAAATGCGCATACAGACACATCCACACGCATACACAGACATAAACACAAACACATACAAACAAAACAAAATAAAAAAGAAGGGCTTAGTGTGGTGTCACACACTGTTAGTATCAGTACACAGGAGGCAGAGACAGGGTTCTCTTGATTCCAGGACAGCCTGGTGTGAGACCCTATCTTTAAAATGCTTTTCTTCCTTCCTTCTTTCCTTCCTTCCTTCCTTCCTTCCTTCCTTCCTTCCTTCCTTCCTTCCTTCCTTCCTTCCTTCCCTCTTTCTAAGGCCTGCACCACCACTGGTGGGCTTCATTTTAGTTTTGAGACAGGATCTCTTATCGAACCTGTAGTTTACCCTTTGCCTAGACTGCACGGCCTGGGATTTACCAGGTCTCTATTCCTTCCTTTACCTCCCAGTTCTGGGGTTACAGGTACACACTACCACACTCAACATTTATATGGGCCCTTGGGGTTCCAACTCAGGTTCTCTCCCATGTGCAGCAAAGGCTTTATCCATTGACTTACTCTTTAGTTCCCAAAATCTATAGCATTCTCCATAATGCATAAAAGGTTCAACAGTGTCTTAGTCACTATTCTATTGCTGTGAAGGGACAGCCTGACTAAATCAACTCTTTTTTTTTTTTTTTTGGAGGGGGTGATTTTCGAGACAGGGTTTCTCTGTAGCTATGGAAACTGTCCTGGAACTAGTTCTTGTAGACCTGGCTGGTCTCGAACTCACAGAGATCTGTCTGCCTCAGTGTGTGCCACCACCACGCAGCTCCAAGGCAACTCTTATAAAAAGAAAGCATTTAATCGAGGGCTTGCTTACAGTTTCAGAGGCTTAGTCTATTATCATCGAGGCTGGGTGCATGGCAACAAGCATGTCACTGGAGCAGTTGCTGAAAGCTACATGCTAATCTGCAGGCCAGAGAGTGAGAAATTGCGCCTGCTATGGGCTTTGAAACTTCAAAGCCCACTCCCAGTGACACATTTCCTCCAACAAGCCACACCTCCTATTCCCTTTAATCCCACCAGAGTTACACTCCCTTGCACAAATATATGGACCATTGCGGGCACATTCTTATTAGGACCACTATAATTAGCTTTGCTGTTTGCTCACAACTGAGGTTCTGTTCATTTGAAACCTGGGCTCAATCAGGGAAGCTTCCTGTGCTCCGTACAGGAGGCAAAAGCAGTGGAAGGCACCCTGGAAGCTGGTGCCTGGCCACAGAGGCTGGAAGCAGCCCTCTGAGGACCCAGTGCCCCAGCCTTTCACTGAGGAAACCAATGCTGCTTTGGCTGACCCATATCTGCTCTACTCGAGGACTTTTGGAAGAGAGCTTTGCACAGCGTTAATTTGCCTGCTTGGCAGTCCTGTTTCTTTTTTCGCCAAGAAGCCAGGAGTTCATCAAGCCAATGTTGAACCTTCAGCTTTACTTGAAAAAACTCACAGTGGTTGAAGGAGGAATCAGCAAAGTCTTTGAACTTCTCAGGCATGCCAGGCAAATTATAACGTGGTTCTTGACTGAAATATGAGTTTCCTTTTGAGCTGCTTGACATCCTGGGCACACAGTTACCAGGCTTCCATAACCAGAGCCAGGGTGTTTTAGATTCACTACTCCGGATGGTGTTTCTTGTTTCTAGCATCAATATACATCATATTCTTACTTGAATAATTAGGTCAAGAGAGCATAAATCTAGTCAAGCTAAATAAAGTCAAGTCACACATGAATTAGCAAGTGATTACAGAGGAATCATTCTATGAACCTCAGATGGTTGTTTTACAGTCAGTAAAGCAGCAGCTCTCATTCTAATCAAATGTGACAGATATTCATGAAAAACCATGAATCATCTTAAAATATGACCTTTTAATAAAGGGAAAGTTTATTTTACCAATCTGAATATAATTTTAAATGCCTTTGAGTTTAAAAATGCTTGAAATACAGCTGTTAGATGAGTGGTTCTCAACCTGTGGGTCTCGACCCTTCAGTAAATCTCCATTTCTAAAAGTATTTACATTGCTGTTTATAACAGCAAAATTACAGTTGTGATGTAGCAGTGAAAATAATGTTATGTTTGGGGGTCAGCACAACATGAAGAGCTATAAAAGAGTAATTAAGAAGGCCAAGAACTACTATGAGCGCAATAGTGGTGGCAAACAACTTTAATCCAAACACTTGGGAGGCAGAGACTGAAAGTTCGAGGTCAGCCTGGTCTACCCAGAGAGTTCCAGGACAGCTTCCAAAGCTACAAAAAAACCTGTTGGGTGCCAGGAAATATCATTAAGAAATATCTCGAGGTACAAACATCCCGTTCAGCTCCTGTCTACAATTGCATTGCAGATTCGAGCTAATCGACTATTGAATGACATGGCCTCAGTGGAGAATGTCCCCTGGTTTGCATCTATACAGGACTAAGCATCTGAACAGGCCTACACCTGGGTGGAGGGCTAGGTGTGTAAGGAACAAGGGAGGATAGAGTTAGGAGCTATCTAGCAGAGAAGAGTCAATGGAAGGATACAGAAATGGCCTCATGGCCTTAGAAGCATGGTTAGAAAACAGACAGAAAGGTGCCAAATAAACAAGAGACTCTAGTTTTACAACATGGAATTGAGAGTTCTCTAAAGATGACAAGATGCCTTTGTTTGGTCTTTATCGCCGTTGGGTTACTAGGAGTTTCCAAGTCCACGCTCCCCAACTCAGGCCGAACCTCATGACTGCCATGGCTTGGGGCTGAGACATGCCAGGCCACGACAGAAACCCTGTCTCAAAAAAAAAAAAAAAAAGCAAACAACAAAAAATCCCAGTGTGTTGGATTCTGCCATGAGAGCAACAATGCTCCTAGAAACCTGAAGCAGGTGGCATCCTATTGTCCCAGATGCAGGCCTTTATGGAGGGCAAGAGGCTGAGCACCCACCTCCCCGCTTCTACTTGATCTTTATCCACTGACTTCATTACTCTTACAGAAAATAGAACATTGAAATACTCCGGAATTTCTAAGTTGAAATTCCTTTGGTACAGCACACAAATTTACAGTCATCAACTAAGATAGATAATTAGCCTGACCTAGTGGCCCATGACTGAAATTCCAGCACTTAGAAGGCTGAGGTAGAAGGACTGCCCTTAGTTCAAATCTGGCTTGCTCTATTCAGTGAGTTCCAGGCATGCCTGATTTATAGAACCTTGTCTCTGCAAACCATTATAAATAATAAAAAATTATTGTTCTGTAAACACTACTGAAAATTTGCATACTTTATTTTCTTTTAATAATTTTAGTGCATCCATTGAGTATGTGTGTGAGCACACCACATGCCATGGTGTAGTTCAGAGTTCAGAGAATAACTCGTGGTTTGAGTCAGTCTGGGGTAACAAACAGTTTCACTTTTCTTCTGGGCCAATACTTTCATTTTTTGTTTTTTAAGACTAGGTTTCTCTGTGTAACAGCCCTGGCTGTCCTGGAACTCACTGTGTAGACCAGGCTGATCTTCAACTCACAGAAATCTGCCTGCCTCTGCCTCCCAAGTACTGAGATTAAAGAAAATCATGTACCAGCACTGCCCGGCGTGGGCCAATATTTTTATACTAAGGGTCAACAGCATTTTGTGTGAAGTTCTAGGTAGTTTAAAGTATGGATGGGCAGCATATTAGTTTCTTTGGTAGCTGCACCTAATACCACAAGCTTGGTTTCTTAATAGACATTGATTTTCTTGTACTACTGGACGTCTGAGGAAGTAAGTACCCCATGTTTGTATCCTGGCCTCACGTGGGTGCTGCCATTCCTTGCTCTGCTCCAGTCTCAGCTGCCACTCCCAGGTGACTTTTTTCCCTCTTCACATCTCTGTGAGTCCTCTTGTTATAAGGATTCTAGTTATTGGGTCGGGACATACTTCAGACTAACATGACCCCGTTTTAACATAATTATGTCTACAAAGACCTTATTTCTACAAAAGTAACATCTGAGGTTCTGAGAGGAAACGGACTTTTGGGAAACACCGAATGATTAAAATTTTAACATAGGAATTTTACCATAACTTTAAAATTGTTTTTCAAAAAACAAGTATTATTTTAATACAGTCTCTGGATGCATCTCTGGCTGGCTTGAAACTTGATATATGACTAGGCCAGAGCTCACATATATCCACCTGCCTCTGCCTCTGCAACCAAATGCTGCCAGTGAAGTCTTTCTTCTGAAAATTTCCCCAGAAGTTTAACAGGACACTCTTGGTTTATAGATGACCATGTTGAGAGTAGGCAGAAACTCTAGGCTAATATTTCTTCTTCCTGCTTGTAAACACAGGAGCCAAATTCCAAGTAAACCTGTTTGTGATTTACATCCAGAAACTTTCACTTGATAATTCCATGTTCCAGCAGAGAGGAAGCCAGACCAACCCTCCCCCTCCGTGAGGCCTATTTGGCAGTGTCCTTCTATACTGTTCTTGCCAAACTTTTGGTGAGGATTTAACTGTCAGGATTAAGGAGTGATGTAGGCTTAAATGAAGAGCATGACCTAAAGTTTTTGTGTTAAAGGATTAGAACATTTCCCTCTGGGTTTGGTGTTCACTGTGCCAAAAGTTTGAGTATACTTTGGGGAAGATTTTAAATAAAAGGCATGGTGTGACTCGATAGCACATGGCATTCTGGGAAGATGTTCTCAATCCCTAGACACTCTGCAGAGGCCAGATACGAGATTTTCGAGGACGTTGTCTTCTAAATCTAAGACTCACAAAGGCATCCAGGGACAAACAATTCTAAACTATCTGTTTTATTGGACAAATGGCTTCCAGGAAAAGGTATGCAATGCTATAGATGAAATTATTGTGAAGGGCTGTGATTCTGTAGCTGACTTTTCTAATTACAGAGGCAATGTGTGCTCATTGTAGAGGAAAACAATGCCAAAGTTAGTAATATGAAAGTCAAAATTCCTCATAATCCCAATTCCCAGAGATAATTTCCAAGATTTGGTATTCATTTTTCCAGCCATCTTCCCGACCACGTGATTGCAGAGGCAAGTGGAGGATTATGCACTGGATGCACATTTTACATGGCTTTAAAGAGATTTTAGGACAAAGCTCATGAGCAAGCATGATTAGGTAGGTGTTTTATCGATGCACTGAACTTCCTGTACATTGATAGTAGATGTCGTAGTTGGCTTTCTCACTTCTAGTAAGTGGAGAATGACGGAGTATATACATGCACAGTGAAGCCTCATTATTTAGAAAAGGCCATACCCCTTGGGTTCTGCTATAGACAATGTAAGCAGGTGCTCACCTTCTTTTGTGGTGTCAGAATTTTAATTTGACTTATCATCCACACCCCATGCCATCATTGGAGGTCTCATCATGCTGAGAGTTGGAAAATTCCATAAGCTAGCCTCGGTTTGATTTAGGAAGGATTTAGCTGCCGGGACTGCAAGTACCTTTTATAATGACAACTTCAGTTTACGGACTTAACAGCTCAGAGCTGAATTATTCCCATTCTTAGACAACATGGACATATTTGTATGAGAAAGTAGATAAATAACCCTTTGTTTCTACACAGAAGTGAATAGACAGTCTTCTCACGTAGGATGCACTACAATATGACAACATACTCTATTACTAGTATTTTAGGAGGTAAAATGGGCTTTACAGCAACAACCAAGCAACCAAGACATGAATCCATTCGTTGTGTTATCTGTAAGGCCTTAGGAAATTTTTCTCCTCTCGGCTTACCTAACCCCTACACTTTTTTCTGTCTTCACATTAACCTTCAAGTGTACCTTGATGGTTGCCAGGCTGTTAAATGTGCTTGTACATTTGGGTAGGAGCAGAGATTAGAAGTGGTATTTTCGAGAAGAAACTGGTGGTGGGAACATTATGGCGGTGGTACAGAGCATGACATACACATGGCAGCTTGGGCAGTTTGATGGGCTGTGGGTAGTGTGCAGAGTCAAGGCTAAGCAGATGCCAGACAAATGTGTCTCAAGTGCAGCAGCTCTTTTTCAGTAAATCGTGCCATGCACTGAATGATTGCCGGAGTCCTTACCATGTCCTGAGTGACTGCCGGAGTCCTCACCATGCAAAGATAGGCTGCTGGAGTCCTCACCATGCAAAGATAGGCTGCTGGAGTCCTCACCATGCAAAGATAGGCTGCTGGAGTCCTCACCATGCAAAGATAGGCTGCTGGAGTCCTCACCATGCAAAGATAGGCTGCTGGAGTCCTCACCATGCACTGAATCCTCATGAGTTCCGTGCACGAGCTTCATAAAACCAAGGAAACTGTGCATCATTTCTAGAGCTCTTTTAGAGTCAAATGTAGTCCAACTTAAAAGTTACAGGGTCAGGATAAATATTTGGACCCTATCTCAATCCATTTGGGCTGCTGTAACAAAATATGCATATTACATAATTTATAAACAACACAGTTTTGAACTTGGAAGGGACAGAGCATTCCAGCCATCAGAAAACCCAGATTATGTAGAAAGCTCTCTAAAAAACAACAACAGACACAAAACAAACACTTCTTAAATATCTGATGTGGTGATCTAGCTATCTTGAATAAGTTTTTGGTATGTAACTTTAGAACAACACAATTTACGCGATTCTACAAAGGCTTCATTGATCTGCAATGTAATTCACCATTACAATGATTAATGTTACTTGTCTCATTTCTAAGCTACTTTGGTTGTGAGATTACTAACCAGTTGAGGGGAATGGTCTATAATGTCTTAACTGTGTGCTCTTTAATTTTATTCTATTTCTTTGTCTAGCCAAATGTCTCTTATTTTCAATATTTTGCAATTTTTATATTTCTGACTTTTCTTTCTTTCTTTCTTTCTTTCTTTCTTTCTTTCTTTCTTTCTTTCTTTCTTTCTTTCTCTCTCCCTTCCTTCCTTTCTCTTTCTTTCCTTCTTTCTGTCTCTTTCTTTTCCTTCTTGTGTGTGTGTGTGTGTGTGTGTGTGTGTGTGAGAGAGAGAGAGAGAGAGAGAGAGAGAGAGAGAGAGAGTTTTGCTATGTATTCCAAGCTAACCTTCAACTCACTTTGTTGCCTAGACATGCCTCAAGCTTTCAAAAAAAAAAAACCTGCCATCTATTTGTATATGCCATGTATTGTAGGCTGAGGTTCTTGTCGCCAGGTCCTGCCAGGTCCCACCACCCTTCAGCCTCAAATAAGCACACAGATGCTATATTAATTATAAAACTGTTGGGTGATTTCTTGGGCTTCTTACTACTTCTCTTTTAATTATTAACCAATAACTATTTATGTATTTTCATGTAGTCTTGGTTTACCAGAGAATGCCTGGACCTGTTACTCCTTTGGGGGCTACATGGCGACTATCAGTGGCCTTTCTTTCCCCAGTATTCTCATTTCCTAGCCCCGTCTATCTTCCTGCCTCTCTTGGATAATCAGTGTTTTATTCATCAACCAATAAGAGAAACATATATACAGAAGAACATCACCCATCAATGTATAAATTTGTTCTTATCATCATTCCTAAATAATAAATTATAACAAACTTTTACATTTCATTACTCAGAATGAGTATATAGTGTTCTGATGTCTTCATGGTCTTTTGAAACTAGAATTATCTCTTTCCAGCTAGATGTGGTCATGCATGTCTGTAACCCTAACACTTAGCCAGCTAAGGCAGGAGGATCTTGGGTTTGTCAGCCTGGGGTATAGTGAGACTGGGGGTGGGGTAGTGTGGAGTGGAGAGAAGGATATTTCTCCCAAGTGAATCACTAAGGAGATACTTGTAGAAATTTCTGTAACTATGACCTTTTTAGGTCAATGTATCTGTTAATCTTTGCTAAAAAAATAAAACCAAAAATATCCAAGTAACAGCTGTTTGAGTAAATGTTTATTATTTCTCCTGTTTCTGTGGGCTAGTGTGGCGTGGGTTGGATGGTTCAAGGTGGCCACACACACACACACACACACACACACACACACACACACACACAAATACACAGATACACACACACTGGCACATATGCACAAACATAGGTAGATAGATTCTCACATTGACACACACATAAACACATACAAACATGCAAAATCACACAGATACACACACTCCCACACATATACACACAGTTACACACACACACACACACACATCTAGGCTCTCATCTAGGAGGTCTGTGTGGTAAGGATGACTGGGTATCATTCTGCAGCTAGTCTGGCCTGGTTCACTAGTCTTTCCAGCAGCAAAAATGAAAGGGAGGGAGGGAGTCCTATAATGCAAGGTCTCCCCCAAACTTTCTACTTATTTCATATTTTCTAATATCTGATGGCTCAAAGCAGATGACAAAGTAAAGCTCAGAGTCAGGGGTGAGAATATAGGAGCTACATCTGGGACAGCAAGGGACTTAGAGAAATGATACTGATCCCAGCCAGCTACTATAGAAAGTCTTCTGTCTAGTAAGTCTGAAGCTTTAGAAGATGTGATACTTACATCCAATATTTGTTATAAGTGATCCCTATAAAACTTGAAGAAACCCATCAGTTTCAAAGATTGGCTTCCATGAAGATACAGTACCTTTTCTCTGCTTTGTTAAGGTTACAAATGTTTTTTACATATATTACTTTCTTTATGAAACCTTTTCAGGCCTTGTGAATGAGACCCCTAAATATGATCTTCCTCTAGCAGATGTGTAAACACATGTATGTCCATGTTAACACTCTGAGCTTTTAAGGGAAGTAAGACTTGAATTCAGTTCTTTCTTTATTTGAACATAGGGTACCTCGAGGTTGCTCCGCTCTCTGACTGGTCTGGAACTGACTGTGATGTAGCCGAGGTTGCCCTTGCACCTGTGGTCCATCTGTTTCTGCCTCCTGAGTTCTAGCATTACAGACATGCATTTCCATACCTGTTAGTATTCAGGTATCTGTACTGGCCTGCCCTTGGGGATCTGACAGGATAAGTCCTCAGCTGCAGCCCCTAAGAGCACCACCTGTGCCTATTCACTATGTTCCCTTTTAAAAGCACCCTGCCTACCTCCCATCTTTCTCTTTCTCTCTCTCCATGTGTTCCTCTCTCTCTGCTTCTCTGCCTGTCTCTCTGCCTCATTTCCCACTTTTCTCTTTCACTGCTCCTGTCCCCAGAGGCCAGCCTTCCCCATCTCCTCCTTCTGTTTTCCCATTTCCTTTCCTCTAATAAAAAACCCCTCCATGTGAGTTCTGTTGCATGGCATCTTTCTCTCTTGTGCGTTTTTTAATTATAACAACACCCACCTTTGAATTTAGAGTTAATTTTGTTTTGGAAATTAAAATGTAATTACATCATTTTTCCCTTTCTGTTTCCTCCCTACAACCCTTCTCTTGCTGTCTCTCAAATGACTCATCTCTCTCTCTCTCTCTCTCTCTCTCTCTCTCTCTCTCTCTCTCTCTCTGTGTGTGTGTGTGTGTGTGTGTGTGTGTGTGTGCGCGCGCCCCCCCTAAATATATAGATCAACCTGCTCATTGCATATAATGTGATTTGTATGCATGTGGTTTGGGGTGAGCACTTGGTGTTGGACAACCAGTTGTGGTAGGGTGGCTCTTCCCTGGGGAAGACTATTTCTCCCTCTTTCAGCTTTCCCTTGTGGCTTGTATTTCTTTGTCTAGGATTAGGGCTCATGGTTTTTAATATTTTTATTCTTTTTGTTATTTAAGAGAGCATCATATACTTATGTACCCAGAATGGTCTTGAAATTTTGACAACTCTCCATGCCTCGGGCTCTCAAGTGTTAGGATGGTAAGGATTTGCCACCATGCCTGATTCTTCTTTCAGTTGAATATTTTATATTCTGTGACATAAACATGTGCTTGTGAGGTGCCACACTGGCATTAATACAGTGAGGGAGAAAGGCATTTATTAGAAATGTTTATAATTCTGTTAGACATAGTACTTTTTTGTTTATTTGTTTTATTTCAGACAGGGTTTCTCTGTGTAGCTTTGCCTGGCTGTCTTAGAACTAACGCCACATACCAGGCTGGCCTTGAATTCAGAGTCTGCTTCCCTGCCTCTGCTTCCCAAGTACTGGGATTAAAGTTGTGTGCCACCATGCCCAGCTTCAGCCTTGTTAATTATATATTGTGGTCCTATTCAGTGAAAATTTCGAAGACCTGTAAATGCTTTAAAAGAAAATGTCTAGGTCTGGAGATACAATAGCTCAGTTGGTATGTTTACCTCTACATAAGGCTTGGGATCTACTCTTTAGCACTGCCTAAAGCTATCCATGGTAATTCCACCTCTAGTCTCAGCACTTTGGGAGGTGAAGGAAGGAGCCTCAGAAGTTTAATATCATCCTCAGCTATATAGTAAGGCCATCCTGAGATACACGACATCTTGGCTAAGAAAAAAAGAAAGAGGAAAAGAAAAAGTCTATGCAGAACCAAATAAGGTGACTGGTGACTGTCAACCCAGCTTTCATGACGCTGAGGCAGAGGAATCAAGGGAACAGGGTCAGAGTTGGTTACATAGTGAGACCCTGTCTCAAAATAGCCAACCAACAAAAGATGCAAACATAAAATAAACATCTATAAAATGATGTCTAAATATGTATATTAGTGACTCAGAAATTTCTCTCTTCCTGACTGAGTATAACTTCTTTGGAAACATACTTGAATACTTACTTAACATTTTCCCAACATTATATTTGTACATTTATTGAATTTCACAAATGTGATGACTAATACTAACAGCTTCTATGCCCATTGTCACTGGAAGAAATAGGTTGATCTTACATCTTGCATAAATTTCAACACATGCATGTGTGTCTACATGTATGTTTACATGCATAAAACTGTGACATTTTATGTCTTATCTGATACTGCACTGACCATACATGTGCATACATGTGGAAATATGTTTTATTTGACATTGCACAGGCATGGACCTCCATAGAAACTGCAGACTTTCTGTGTACCTTTGGCACTGATGTAATAAATTATCCCAGGGGAAGTTGGTTCTAAGATACTTTTAAAGGAGTGATCAATATTCCTTAGGCCTGTATGTTCACTTAGTAACTAGAGAGCACTGGTCCTTTCTCATCTTGTTCCACTGAGAACATCTAGATGTGCAGTCTGGGGTAGGCACATTGTGTAGCCAGCATCTAATGTGTTCCCTGGCACAATGCTTCACTTTGACAGAATGATCCAAAGAAGCACTGATTGGTGAGGCCCCCTGAGCCATATAGACCATTAGTTGAGCTTGGATTGGTTTCTTTAATTCTTTCACCTTCAGTTAACCGATCTTATGAGACTGGTGGGAGGTTCCCATGAGGTAAACTGTCTGTAAATCACTGAAAGCTATAGAAACACAGACTATAATATAAATACTCCTGAAAGATGTGCCAATAGAAGGGACTGATCTTAAATTCCTAATGACTGGGTTCATTAAAAGTCAAGGGTTTGGGAACTATTTGGGTACTTCTCCTGTATCTATAAGTGTAGGGATGCTTGAGAAGCATTTCAAGGCTGGAAATAGTCACAACCATTCTTGATTGCAAAAGGATGGGAGCTCAGTCTAGTCATGTTGTTCATAGTGTATATTCTTCGTTAGGAGCCCTCACCCTAAACAAGCATGGAGGGGGTCTGCAGATACTTCTAGCAGATTTTCCAAGAGAAATTAGCTTCTCTTCTTTTTGCCTTCTGCTCTTATTTCCCGGACTGCACAGTACTTAGACCGCTTCTCAGACTTGGTCTGGATTCTTTTAGTGTCTCCTAATTATATTCATAGCCTTGGCTTTCAGGCCCAGGCATCCTTTAAGGCTAATTTATGGGCTATTTTGAAAGAAATTTCCTAGCATTTTATAGGGACTTTATTTACTTTAATGAGACCTCATCAATGTATTCATTACAAAGAGCCTCTCTGATTTGCTTTCCTGCTCTGGGCACTCGCCTTCTTTGCCCCCTCTGCAGGAAATTACATTGCAGACAGAGGCCTCATGCAGAGAAAAGATGTCTCCTTATTCAGTGGAAGCAATTTCTGTCTTGTGTGTTGCCTCAACTGTCACAACATTCTCAAGCAGGAGCTTCACTCTCTTGATTAATATTTATAGCATCCACTTTAAGCACCTGTAATGTCAGTGGCTGTGGGGTGAGGAGTGCTGTACATGGCAGGAAGATGAGTGGATGCAGCCTGCTCATGCACAGAGGCCAGGGTTGTGCAGTGGTCCAGCTTTAAAGACGCCACACTCTGATGCAGGCCAGGGCAACATTGTCAAAGTGCATCAATCTGATCCTCAATGAGCTGATGAACTTCACTGGCATCTGGGCAGAAGACCCTGGCTCTGGGTCCATTTGCTGGTGGACTGTCTTGTGAATTTTGATGTGTCCTTGAGATTGAGACTTTTTATTTCCTCCCTGTACCATACCTGGGCTTGTCACAAGCAGGACAAATGACAAATTTATGCAGCTGCCTTCAAAACACTTTTGAATTCCTATAGGGTTTTACACTGTAGCTCCCCTTTGAAAGAAGATTTCTAAGAGCAGGTGAGAGTTACAGGTCCAGGAAGGCAATGGGAATGACTCAGTTGCCCCTCTTCCCACCATGTCATGAATGAGGAAGCATTGTCACAAACCTCTGCTAAATCGGAATACAGGGAGTGGGCAGAGTGAAATAACCAAGTCAAAGAAAAAGGTCTGATCATGTGGATGGAGAGCATCCGTAAACACTTCCCTGTTCTTCTCCCAAGGTACTGGATGACTTTTATGACCACCCCGTACTTTGTGTCCCTTTTCATAGCTAATTATTTTTTTAGCTAATGTGACTTACACAGTTAAAATGTACCTTAGAGAATTGCAGGTACACTATTCAAGACATTGTAGAACACTGCCTAAACTTTAGTAACTAGGTCAAATGCTGCCCCTTTCAAGGTATTTTTACTCTGATTCTAGCAGATGCCTTGAAAATGTGTCTCCTTGGTGTCCCTACTATCTAGTGTTTATAGAACATGCCTTCTGCTAACACATAATAAAGTGAGTATGTGTGGATATTTATTCCCTATTCTATAGGTCTTATCTTGGCATTCTTACACTTCTAGGATAGGTTCTTATACTTCACAGTCAGTGGCATGTAATAGAAGATACACTCAAAAATCAACAACGAAATCAGGAGTCATGACATTGGTATACATACCATGTGCTGGGTGACAGCACACATCATAGTGCTCTGAGAATAAACAGAAGATGAATTGATGGGCAAGGGAAGGAACACAGAAGCAAGCAGGGTGCTCCAGGTAGAGAAGGGCTGGGGCTATGCTTGGAAGGAAAAGCATTAGCAACCGGTATACCCAAGAAAGAAAAAGGTGCCTTTGGAGAGTTAGCATGATGAGGTTATACAGCAGATAGCAAGTGGATGGGACTGGAAATTAGAAATGAAGGTCATTTTGCTCCTTTGAAAGCAAGATTAGCTGCCCCAAAGTTTTGAACAATTGAGTGTCAAGATTAAACAGACATTTCAGGAAGATATCTCAGGTAAAGTTATCCAATGTGCTGAGATGCCCTGGAGGCCCCCTCTTTGTGGATCAAGATGATATTTCTCAGCTGTTCCTGCCACCATTCGCTCTGCTATCATGGACTCTAACCCTCTCGAACAGTAAGACCAATCATATACTTTGTATTATAAGTAGTCTTGGTCAATAGCAGAAAGAATATGTGATAGGTAGGGTTTTAGTTGGGGGTGGGCGGTAGGGGAGGAAGGGAGGGAGAAGGGAACTGGAATTGTCATGTAAATCAATCTTGTTTCTAATTCATATAAAAATGATAAAAAAAATAAGTATTCTTGGTCATGGTGTTTTTGTCACAGCAACAGGGACGTATCTAATATACCAACAAATACAATGTTGAGAGAAATTCTCAACCTGTCTCTGCCTGACCTGTAGCAGGATTTCAACTTAGAGGAAAGATGAAACAAGCATCAGAAGATACACACACATAGACAAAGTTTCCAGCCCATTTACTGGAACCGGGAGGCCATCTTCTACCTATTGCGAGTGTCTAGGCTCTTAGAGTCAGCTATTTTCACTTCCGGTACCATGTTTCCTATAGGGAACTGAATAAAAACAAGCTGCAGATACATGGGTCGTGAATTCTCATAGTTTTATGCTACTTGGGCATCACATCCACTATAACTCGGACCCTCTCCCAGTCCGGCTTGAGGCAGTCTCCAGTTATCTTCTTCTTCCCAGGTCCTCAAGGTAGTCCTGGGGACAGGGCCATTCACTGTGAAATGGACAACTGAAGAAGCCAAGTTTGAGGGTACGGCCCCGGCAAGAGGAAGGCATGGCTTGTGCGAGCATGCCATGTGGCTCTTTGCACTGAAGAGGCAACAAGGAAGAAGCCACATAGGAATCCTTTTTCTGTACATCTCCCTAGAACTGTACAAAATGCAATGTTACCTGGGTGAATGAATTGCGAAGACAATACTTCTGTGTGGTATTAGAAGACAAGTAAAATATTTTACCTAGTAGCCTCAGTCTTCCTCCCTTAGAAATAGACTAGTAAATTACCAAGTTACAACCTATATTTTCACCCCCTGTTAGATGCTGCCTCAGTTTTTATACTTGGTGTTTTATACTCGCGATTCTTTGTATTCCTTGTCCCCCTTAAAGTTCTAGGGAATCTGCTTCTCCAAGTCAGGCAAAGATAACTAGATACAACTGATCCTGATGTGGCCAGAGCTAGTACTACATCGCGTGTCTTTCTCCTTGTTTCTCTGCGTTTCACTGCTCATGAGCACAGTATCCAGGAGTGACTGCTGAGTCCTGGGAAAAAGGACTTTCTGGTTCAACTTGTGCAGCTTTTCAATCGGCTTCTCCCCTTCAAGTCTGGGAGAGCTCAATGCATCTCTCCAAGTACAGGGGTGGAGAGGGAGTCAGCTCCCCAGAGCTGGCGGCTCTCAGGGAGCTGGACTGGTGCCTGGTTGCTCCTGGGAATTGTGCTGTGGCCAGTGCAGCTGCGCTCTTCCTTAGGCGGTGGCCAAGAAAAGTCCCTTTCTATGAGCTGGTCTTTTAGCCCATAGACACCGAGGCACCAGCATGTTGTAGGGGGATTCGGATGCTCCCTGTTCCATAAATATGACCTCCTGAGGTTGCCCCTTTTCTTTTTCTTAGGCAGGCCCACAGTACCCACGGATTACAGAAGACTGTAGAGTTAAGTCCTTTGTCCCTTCAGAGACAACACCCTCACTCCTGAGGAGGTAAAGCCAAAGTGATCAATAGAGAAGAATTGAAAATAGGCCTACTTTGTGTCCTTTTTTCAGTGGCTGGAAGAGGTGAGGCGAGGTGGGAGGGCCTGAGTTGGGTCCCAGTAGGAAATCTGCGGCTTCAACCTGTGCCATGCTTTTCATTTCCCCACAGTTCTGACCTCCCCTTGCAGAAAGAGGCTCTAATGAGAAGATCCCGAAAGCCTCTCCTCACATTGTGTTCTCTAGTTTTAATTTTGTTTCCCTCCGAGCTTCCCATCTTTTAAAGGACTTTGGGGATGGGGGAAATCACATACAAGTCAGTTCCAGAAGATATATCTGATCCTGGTGACTCAGGAAGCTGTTCCCCCAACCTAGGCAGGGGTCTGGGTTGGCCAGGACCTAAGCTTTGAGCTGGTAACGTCTAGGCTGAGCAGCCCATTTGTGAGATCACATGCAGCCTGGGTTGGACTTGAATTTAAGATTGTTCTGCCTGAGCTTACTCTCAAGCAAGCAAGGGTTTCCTACTGGAAAGACAGGGGCACAGGGTAGAGATAAACCAGTTAAAATTTTTATTTAAATTTTACTTTTGGGGTATGTGTAAGGATCAGGCATTATGCTGGCCTGCCCCTGTCACCTGGCAGAATGCACTGGGGCAGTAACCTGGTCAGCTCAGACTTCCATGAGTACTAGTCTCCACACAGGTACAAAGGACCCTTTAAAAGAAAGACCCCTGCCCACTTACACTTCCTTTCTGCGCTTTCCCACTGTTCCCCTGAGACAGACAGGAGTTTTCCTGTCTCCCTCTTCTCTTCTGTCCTCACTCTGTCTCCTTATCCCACCCCTCCCCTTCCCTTTCTAATAAAACTTCTCACTTAAGCTCTGTCTGCCTGGCATGTTTGTCCCTCTGCCTCAGTCACCCTTGCCTGCCATGGAATCCACCAAGGTTTACCACAGCTTTATCACAACAGGAGGGGGATAATGTCTCACAGTGTACCTCAGGTTGGTCTTGAACTCACCACCCTCCTGTCTCTACCTCCAGACTGCTAGTATTACAAGTATGGACTTCCCTCCGACCCTAACATTCACTGGCTCTTGGTAAGACTGGTCCATCTTGGATGAGCTTGGTAAGACTCATCCAGCTCCCTACTCTTAGGGGTATACTGCCGAGGGGGAAGGGGAGTCATGGAGACGGCTTGGCAAGGGCTGCCATCTATATGGTCATGTGTGCTGTTTGGACCGAAATCCCATAATATATCCAGGCAGTTTAATTCTGTGGTGGGACCAACTTGAATAATTAAACAAAGCAAAGATTCAACAACACTGTGCTTATGGTACAACACAGCTGTGATTCCAGGAGCTCAGGGAAGAGAAGGAGTTGGGGGCATCTGTCACAGCAGAAGCATGCTTGTAACAAATGACAATTTAGCAGACACCCAGAGCACTTTAGAACAGCCGCTACAGTGTATGTCCTGTCAAGAGAGGGTGGGCTGCCTAGTTGTGGTGGTCTGGTATTAAAGGAGTGGTTGATTACATATTGGTTATGGGCATCTTACAAACCGAAATGCTGTGCCACAGTGGGCCACCCACAATGTCTTCCTTTGAATTGAAAATCTTATACCTTTTGAAATAGTTGATGATAACCCAAAGAGTGAAAAAGGTATTAGATGTAATGAGAGTGGCACATTTGAAAGAATTCCCACCCCCATCCGTGCCTGTTGCCTCTTCTTACTGGGCAAGGCTTACAAAGTAACAAGAGTGTGAAGGAGAAACTGATTTTCTAATGCTAGATTCTGGGATTTCTGTTGCAAAAGGATTCTCTTTTCTTTGATCCGGGATGTGATGGCTTTTTGTTCCCCACAGTACAGGGTGGCTTTTCAATGGCTTCCTTCCTCCCCAGTCGCATTCAGTCCTGAAGAAGCATTTGCATAGCGAGCATGATCTGCTCAGCCAGTGAGAACTGGAGCAGGTTAAACTCTGGAATAATCTCACTGCCAGCAAAAATGAGCACGGGTCTAAATGGTACAGACCTTTGAAGCCCAGGCCTCAGTCACATAAACAGCCCCAGATGTGATTCTACAGGGGAGGACAACTGATGTCATTTGCAAGCCTTGACTTCTGAGGTCTCCAAGAATTGTTAATTCGTGCTTTTGTTCTGTGATCTGACTGCACTTGCAGAACTGGACGCGGGGGGGGGGGACGTGGGGGGGTTGTCACTTTAGAGACTGGGGGTTGTATCTCAGTGAGGGAGGGTTTATTGGAATGTGTAAGGCCCAGAGTTTTCGTCCCAGCATTTGCAAGAAAACAACAACAGATTGCCTCACAATCCCACCCTGTCCCTCTCATCTTTAGCATGGACAATTCACAAAGTAGTTTACATTCATGAACTTCTCAGGGCTTGGGATGCAGTACTGTTGGAAAGCTGGACTTGGTGGCTGTGCCAGTTAGTTTTAACTGTCACCTTGACACAACCTAGAGTCATCTGGGAAGAGATGTTTAGAGAGGAACTGTCTAGATCATCTTCATTTGAGGGCTTGTGTATGGGGGTGGGAATGGGGGGCAGATTGTCTTGTTGGTTGAAGTAGGGAGACCCAGGCTGTTCTATTTCCTAGGCAGTGATGTCCATAACAGTGTAGGAGAGAGCAAAGCTAGCTGATAGTAAGCAACCAAGGATGCATTTGTTCTCTGTGCTCTTGACTGAAGATGTGATGTGACCAGTTGCTTTCGTTCCTGTCTTTGCGTTGCAGAAATGATGGACTGTAACTTCAGATTGAAAGCCAACTGAATTCATTGTCCCTTATGTTGCATCTTGTCCGAGTATTTATCACAGCAAGAGAAAGAAAGAACAGTGGCACCTGTGTGTAGGTTCCATATCCAGTAAGTAGAGGCAGGAGGGTCAAGCTTCAAGGCCATTCTGGAGTTCAAGGCCAACCTGAGCTACATGAGATCCTGTCTTAAAAAAAAAAAAAGAAAAGGAAAGGAAAGGGGAAAATTCATAAACTTCTGAAACATGACAAATATTAATATTATTTTAAGTCTTTTAACCTTTGAGAATTTGCATGACTTTTCTGTCTCCTCTCTTGACTCTCTCTCTATTCCTCCTTTATCTACTGGAAAAGGTTCCACTGGGAACTTGCCTGTCTTTTTTGTCATACGTTTCCTTTACTGTCCAGTGTCCTCAGACTGGCTTTGTGGCAACTCACAGTTCACAGAGTCTGTCCCCTAAATGCCTTCCTCCCCAGACATTGGTGGCTCTTCGGCATTCAGCCCAGGAGGCCAGTGAATGCAGGCACCACCTTTCTCTCTGAGCCTCTCTGCTGTGGAGTTGTTCTCTCTTCTTTCTCCTCCACCCACCCCTTCCTTTAAGCCCTGTCCTTCCATCCTGGCAGTAGGGTTCTGTGTTCTGGGACCCCCTAGCTTACCTCCCGCTCTTACGTACCCCAGGCTTGTGCACTCTTATTTGGTTTTCCTGTCTCAAGTTTCTCAATTTTGGTCACCATAAATTTTGGCCATCATAAAATGCTTTGTGTCTAGCAAACATTTCTTTGCTTTCTGGTATGTTCTTAATTTACTTGACTTCAATTTCTGTAATCAGATTTTCCTCATCTTTATTTAGCTTCACCTTTCAGTTACTCATAGGTAGTATTTAGGGTAAAACTGATTCTAGAAATCTATGTTGTCTGGGGTTGTGTTTTACAATGGTTCTCGACTTGGGTCGTGACCACTTCAGGGTCAAACAATCCTTTATATGAGGTATTTATATTATGGTTTATAACAGAAGCAAAATTACAGTTATGAAGTAGCAATGAAAATAATTTTATGACTGGGGAATCACCACATAAGGAACTGTCTTAAGGGGTTAGGAAGTAGAGAGCCACTGGTTTAGCATGTGCTCACTGGGGACAGAGTGCATGGGTCTAGTTCTAGTCTGGATCTATGTTATATGAGCCACTTAGGCTCTTGGAGCCTTGATCCCTTATCTGTAACTCTGGGAGGGTACAGAACTTGTTTGGTAGGCTGTTGCGTGGGTATATGTCATCTGTTACTCAGGGAGGGTACTGGTCTTCCTCGGTTGGCTGTTCTGCTGACAGAATGAGTAAGTCCGAACAAAGTGATGAGAGTAGGTCTCAACAAGACTGGCTCTCCTGACATGTCAGCTCTTGTCACCCTCTCACAGCCAGGGTGTAGCACTAAGGATTTACAGTCCAAGTCCTTATCTCTTTCCCAACACCCTTCGTTCCTTTGAGGCCCAGACACAAGCATCTGCACACACAAATTGCTCAATAAATATCTGTAGAAATAATCTAGACAGTGCTAAGAGCAAGCATCAACCCATGGATTTGGAACTTGACTCAGTTTTCTTAGAACTGGCCATGTCAGCCATCCAGTATATAACCTCTACCAACACCAGGCTCTACCAGAGAGATCAACACATGCTGGTTAAGTGCTCAGAATATAAAATTGCCAAACTTCTCAAAGTCTAACTTAGAAAGATCTGAGGTCCCAATGAAGTAAAAATATAAGTTACCTTAAAAATACCTTCTTTCTTATTAGTAAAACTATATTTAACCATGCATCGACTAATGGTGAGGACAAGTTCTGAGGGATTTATCAGATAATTTCATCTTTGTGTGAACATTATAGAGTGCATGTATACAAAGAGTGATGGCCATGACATCACTGGGGTTATTCTCACAGTGAAGTCATATATGGCCTGTTGCTAATGGTTAAATGTATGAAGCATGGCTAAATAGAGAACTGCCCATATAAAACACACATGTATAAAGCATAGCATACCCAGTAAGTGTATATATGTAATTTCAAATATGCAATACATTATACACATCTGAAATTTTAAAAATATAATAATTCAACACTGAAAATACTCATTTGATGTATTTTCAGATTTTTTGTACATTATGCACATATTTAGAAATAATAAAAAAATCATGCCATAGTCTTGATGTTTTATGAACTCTATTAATTATATATGTGTAAGTGTATTATGACGTAACTGCCCAATTCTGAATCAATGTCAAACACATGTTAAAAGAGTCACCCACCACTTGTTCATCCATCTCATGCATACTCAGCACAAGGCACTACCTTCCTATATGCATGGTTTCTGATTTGAAATAGTATAAATTTAAAATGCAGCTTCCAAGAGCAGACAGTCTATGCTATAGCAAAACATATTACCACCTTGGAAAATATACTGGTTAGCTTAGCTTTACTCTTATTGTTTTGATTTTGCTTCCTGATAAATGTTTGGCCTTGCATGAACTTGGAACTTGAATTCCCACTGACGTTTAGGCCAAACTGGGGCCTTAATCGCAGAGCATATGCCTGATTCACCTTAGTACATGTGGTTTTCAGGCGATGGAAGCTTTGTTCTGGGGTCAGGACCTGACTAGTAGTACATTTGTATATGGATCCTCTCTCTCCCTTCAAAAGTTCCAGGTGTTGGGCCAGAAGGATGGCTCAACTGGTGAAAGTAATTGCCATACAGGGCCGATAACCTGTTTCATTCCTGGATCCCTTGGTGGAAAGAGAATTGAATCTCATAAGTTGTCCTCTGACCTACACACACACACATACATACACACACACACACACACACACACACACACACACACACACACACCTCGTAGACACACACGGTAATTATAAGTTAAAATAGAATGAAGAATTTCCAGCTGTAGGGATACATGCTTGCAATCACCAAGGTTAAAAAACTGATGTAGGAGGACATTTGAAATTTGGAGGACATGCTAGGCTATATAACAAGATTCTGTCACTTAAAAATTCTTGTTTTTAAGTGTCAGAAATGAGAGAGGATACTCCTTCATTCAAGTTCAGTCCTTAATAACACACACTTTCCATTTAAGCTAAGAAGGGTGTGAGCAAAAATGAATGAGCAAAAGGGACACAGCAATTGGCAGAGAAATAACGATTATTTAAGCACCCCTAATAGTGCAATTAAGACAATGGAAGAGGTGCCAAAAATAATAAATCTGAATAAATCTCACAGTGGTGGCTCCATGCTTCCCTCAGCATATTGTTGCTCAGGAGGAACCTACCGTGTGCAGTGAACCAGGAGATCACACAGGAGGACCTACTCTGGGCAGCAAACTAGGAAATTGAAAATAAACCGTCTCTATACTGCCTTTCCCTTGGCACATATTTACAAACCATCTCCCTATTGCCAAAGAAATGGAAAAACAAGGGCAAAAAGAGAACATGAATTTCAGTTTGAGGACTGTGCTGTGTTATACATAGGAATTTACAATGAAAAGGATCTTTTTAGAAAGACTGAAGCAGGATTTTGACTTTGTTTTGTGAAGCACGATGGCAAGCAACTGGGTAATGAAATTTCACAGTGTTAAGTCTATATTACTGTGACAAAGTACCTGAAGCAATCAGATTTATAAAGAAGGAAGGTCTATTTTGGCTTACAGTTTAAGGTTTTAACCCACGATCATTTGGCTCTGTGGCCTCGGGCTGTGTTCAGATGGTGTATATATCACTGTGGGACAGCAGTCTAGAATCACAGTTCACATCTGGCCAGCCAGGAAGCATATACAAGGAGCTAGGAAGGGGCATGTTCCTTCCTTACACTTGGCCAATTCCTGGAGACACCCCAAGCCTTTAGGATGTGAGCTGGAAACCACAGCAAAGTACAAAGAATGGGACTGAGGCTGACCTGTTGGTGGTTGTTGTCTAAACCTCCCATTTATGATGTTCAGCTAAGTTTTGAGTCTAGAGTAAAGGGGGTATTGGGAAGGGAATAAGTAATGTCAATGTCTTATTGTGGCTCTGGGGTGGTTGGCTGTGTCTGGAGGAGTAAATAACTAGTTAATGAATTGACAAAAGTAACCAAGGAGCATCTACGGAAGCCCTGTACTAAGTGATACCTTTAAATGAAAACTTACAGCACGGATGCCAGTTGGTGACCAAGTAGACTCTTTAATAATGGCATATAATGTGCTTTCTCAATGCAGTGGCTGATATCACATTTGAGCCAGAGAAATCTCATTATCTCTTTTTGAAGGCTCCATGCAGGAGCTTTTTTAGCAAAGTGAATGGTCACCGTTAGTTCTCCAGTCATGTCTTTGCAGGCACTGGTGGGAAAAGTACATTTTTGTGACACTAAATGTTATTTGGGTAGAATTTGTCTTCTAAATGTGTCCTGTTGTGAGAGACCCACAGTCTGAGAGGACAGTGATGATTCAGCTAGTCAGTTTCATTTTTCTCTCTCCCTGTAAATCTGGCCATGGCTTATGTAACACCAGCAGAATAGACTATTTCTGAGGAGTTTACTTTATAAATGATACTAATTTTCTAAAAGACTTTTCCTATCTTGAAGGTCCTTGGGCATCAAGCCTTGTCTCTCTCTTTCTTTTATCCCAGTTTGATAACACTTGTAATGGAGATTATTTTATTGACTTGAATTATCTCTTTTATATCTTCGGATGAAAGGCGGGAGTACAAAGCAGTGTTCTTGGAGAAAGAGTGCATGTTTGTCATTGTTGGAGAGCATAGAAGCTCTCAGGCTTCTGGTTTGGGAGTAAGTAGATAACAGGAATGTTAAAATTAGGGCAAAAGACTTACAACAATAACAGCAAAACCTTTGACTCCATTTAAGTAGAAGAGTTTTGAGATGTCATTTAGCCATTTTCCAAACTCACACAAAATATTATATTTTCATAATGAGATCATTGTGTACATCCTTAGTTCAAAAATTTGGAAAAAATAAAACTGCCAGTACTTGTTTGCATGGTGAGGAAATGGAACCAGCCTAGCTGTCCATCAGTAGATGAATGGATAATGAAAATGTGGTATGTATATACAGTGAAATTTTATTCAGCTGTAAAGAAAAATGAGGTTATAAATTTTGCAGGAAAATGGATGGATCTGAAAAGCATTATTTAAATGAAGTGACCAAAACTCAGAAAGACAAATATCACATGTTTTCTGTCATATGTGAATCTTGGTTTACAATGTCTACATATGTGTATAAATGGGGTGAATGTGGGTATGCGTTATCCAACTAGAAGAGAGAGCATGAGAGACGAAACAGAGGTGTTAGAGACAATAGGATACACGTGACACACACATGGCAACGAGGCTGCAGAAATTAAAAGAGGGTGCAGGGAACAGGGAGAAGGGCAGAAGAATCAACAACAATGAATTTTCTTTGAAAATGTCATAATGAAACCTAATAGTTTGTATGCTAATTAAAGTAAATAGATTCTTGTATGTACTTGTCTAGCATAGTCTATAAAATTGTAACTCTAATTGGTAAACTGTTTCAGTTCTGTATATTTTTCACTTCCACATAAGTAGAAATAGCAATTTTTGTTTTTCCTTATTTGTTGTCTGAGTTAATATATGGGTAAAGTTCGTCCACATTGATGCATGCTGTCATTTCTCATTTCCACTTCTGTAAGACATTCTACTGTGAAAGTACACTACAGTTTGAGCATCCTCTTGTGACAGAAAATGCTATTTATTTATTTATTGTGTGTGTGTGTGTGTGTGTGTGTGTGTGTGTGTGTGTGTGTGTATGTGTGTGATGTAGGTATGTGTGTCACAGTGCTCTCATGAAGGTTAGTGGACAACTTTGTGGAGTTGGTTCTCTTCTTCCACTTTTTCCTCAGCTTCTTGGATTGATCTTAGGCCACCATACCCTGAAACTCCTAGACTAATCTTAGTTTTTGCAGTATAAGCATTGCTGAAATCCTGAGTGTCTGGGAAACTGCAGCTTCCCCTGATATTCTCATTATTTTTTTCTTTCAAAAATTTTAAGGAGCCCCATGTTGTGGCGCACAAATTTAACCCCAGCACACGAGGCAGAGGCAGGAGGATCTCTGTGAGGCCAACCATGTATGTAAAGTGACTTCCAGGACTGGTACACAGAGAAACCCTGTCTTGAAAACCCTGCCATATTGGAAGGTTGGAGGACCACCTACTGGAGTTGTCTGTCTCTTTCTACCTCCTGGGGAGGGAACTTGGGTGATGAGGCTTTGTGGGACAAACACTTACTGTCTGTGCCCAGCTTCATCTTTTAAAATAAGCCGAGGTCATTTTTACCTTAGATTGAAGAGTCCCATGCTGGCTTCAAACTCACTATGTAGCCATGGATGACCTTGAACTTTTTCCTCAGCTTCTAGGATTGATCTTATGCCACCATACCCTGAAACTCCTAGACTGATTAGTCTTTTTGAAACTCTGACTTTATCTGTTTATGGTGCACATCTTAGTTTTAGAGTCAAGGAAAACCTTGATTCTCCTGCCTCAATCTTTCAAATGCTGGGATTACTGGCATATACCACCACACCTAATTTAGGTTGGTCTTTTTGAAACTAACTTTATCTGTTTGTGGTGCACATCTCTAATCTCTGCATTTGAAAAGCTGAGGCAGGAGAATCATGAGTTTCAAATCAGCCTGGGTTACACAGAGAGAACCTATCTTACTGCCCCCAACAGTAAAACATTTCAACATCAATTTTTATCAAGTAAATACATACACATGATTTTGAGTCACAGAATATTGTAAGAGCAGTGTCTTACAACTTTCTCCTCTTTTTTTGTGATTTAAGGCAAATGTTTTCAAACCTTTATTTTTAATAATACTTACTCTTACATTTCTGATATTATGTCTCTATTGAAATTTCCCCATTTACTTTTTATTTTCTATTCCTCTCATGACTTACAAAACATTTTAGCATTTTCAAGATTTCCTTAAACATCCTCTTTCCTCCCACACACTTCTATTTGTTTGTCAGCATCAATGCTACATGCTGTAAGTAGGCTCTGGGGGAGTGTGGAGTGCACCAGGGTTTCATTTCCTTCCCTAACCAAGCTCTCCTGTTCTCTGTTCTGCTGAGTTTTTGTGTAGCCATCATTGATGGAGCTCCAGCCTTTCCAGCATGACCACATAATTGGTTTTAATATGGCCAATAATAGAACAGCATGTATTTCTCATTGTTTTTGAGACATTGTTCTGTCTTTCCACCACTGCTGTGTTCATTGGTTGTAAACTTTAGAGCAGGGCCTACCCCTTCAGCGGTTTCTGAGTGATTGCAGCCAACAGCAATCACTTGCCTTTTCTGTTTTTGTTTTGTTTTGTTTATCCATGAGACAGGCTGTCACTGTGTAGCCCAGGTTGGTCCAAACTGGTAATTCTCTTGCTTCAACCTGACTAGTACTGGGATTATACATGCATCACCATGCCTGGCTGTTTTATCAGGCAGTGTGGACTTTACGAAGTTGTTTGTGTTGTGAATGCCCCCACCTTCCCTCCCTCCCTCCTACTCTCCCTCCCCTCCTATAGTTCTGTTTTTACATTGTGCTTGTTCTTGTGCTCTCTGCATTTCCCCTATGTGCTTACATACTTTGATCTTTTTGCAGGCTTAGAAGACATGTCTCCTTGGCTCCTTGGCTGTTTGTTCGAATGAGTGACACATTAAGAATGGATTAAACTCTTCGGGACATGAGTTTTATTGTTTGGATTTTCACTGTGAGATTCTAAAGATCCTCCACAACAGGTTTGATTAAGACCATTTCTCTCCATTACCACCATGCTGGGAGGGAATTTAAAAACAGAAAGCTAGGAATGGAGTTCATATTTCAACCGATGTTTTCCTGGGACCCACAGAAATCATCATAAACTGATTAACTTTTGTTAATGTGTCTTCCTGGTGGCAGGAGTTTCTGATAGGAGTATGTTAGGCCAAGGAGATGTTGATACTTCCAAGTTTTTCAGAAGAGATGGAGCAGCTCTCTCTTTGCTCTGGGCCATGGAGAAGTTACAATTTTCTTTTTCCCAACAAAGTCTTGACCTTGAAAGACTGACACATTACAAGAGCTCAACTAAGTTTGGAGTGACATACCTTGGCCTTTGAAACAACATTTGCTTTGTAAACAGTCTATGAAATTACAAGCATCTTGTCTGCCATTTTTTAGGGATAAAACGTTGGATTTTCAGAACATTTTCGATGAACACCTCATCTGTAGTTTCTGTGCTTTTTTGCCACAGCAACTCTTATTCCTATTTTTATCCCCATTTGGCAGTCAAAAGTCCCAGGCTTTTTCTGTCCCTGTACATTATTGAAGATGAGGGGGCAGTCAGAGGTCTGTTTCTGTCATTAGCATTGGGTATGGAGAGGGTATTCATAGTGCCTGCAAGCCTAAGGATGTATATCCAAGACTCTTCCTTACACATCAAGTTAAGATCTTTCACAAGACATCTCAGAAATGATTGGAAAAGAGAAAAAAGTAGAAGCAGCTTAATATACTGCGTAATAGAGCAGCACTAATGGGAGAGATCGGGACTGACATCAAGGTGGAGGTGTCAGGATCAGCTTGGTCATTCACTAGATCACCTGGCCTTGGCTCTTTAGTTTGTAGACCTTCTCAAGATCATTGTGTGGCATTTTGAGGCTCTATCATTCTTTTGTAGTTAAAGTAATGTAGTGGTTTGAATAAGAATGGCCCCCAAGCTGGGAGTTGGTGGTGCACAACTTTAATCCCAACACTCGGGAGGCAGAGGCAGGTGGATCTCTGTGAGTTCAAGACCAGCCTGGTCTACAAGAGCTAGTTCCAAAGTCACAGAGAAACCCTGTCTCGAAACCAAAAAAAAAAAAAAAAAAAAAAAAAAAAAAAAAAAAGGAGGAAGTGTGTCACTAGGGATGGGCTTTGGGATTTCAAAAGTCTAAGCCAGGTTCAGTGTCTCTCTCTCCCTGCTGCCTGCAGGTCTGTATGTAGAACTCTCAACCACATACATCTCCAGCAATGTCTGCCTATGTGTTGCCATGGTCCCTTCCTGCCATGATGAAAATGGACTAAAAACCTCTGGCCCTGTAAGCAAGACCCAATTAAATCCTTTCTTTTATAAGAGTTGCCATGGTTATGGTACCTCTTCACAGCAATAGAACAGTGACTCAGACAAGTAATAATTCTAGATAATCTTCAGTAAAAGAACCCATGAATTTTACTCCTTAATTGTGAATTTCATCCACCAAATTGAAAGCAGTCTTGCTATATTTCATAATTAAATCACTTTCTTTTTATGTGAATACTGTTTTGTTTTTGTTAATGCTGGTATTGAAGTTTTTTGAGACAGGGTCTCACTATGCAGCTCAGACTGTCTTTAAAGAGATATCTTGGCAAATGTCTTCCTGCTTCAGCCTTTTGAGTGTTGAGATGACAAGTGTATGCCACCATGCTGTGTCTGTTTTGTTTTTAAGTGTGTGAAAGAGAAGATGTCATAGTTGGGATTACTTTGCGGGGATGAAACACAATGGCGGAAAGCAACCTGGGGAGGAAAGGGTTTATTGGCTTACATATCTTGAGTCACATTCCATTGAGAGAAGCCAAGGCAGGAGCTCAAACTGGGAAAGAACCTGGAGGCAGGAGCAGATGCAGAGGCCGTGGAGGAGTGTGCTCACTGGCTTGCACAGCCTGTTCTCTTAATGAACCCAGAACCACTAGTCTAGGCTGGCAATGGGCTGGGCTTTTCTATATCAATCGCTAATTTAAAAAAATGCTTTGCCATCTTGCCTAAAGCCTGACCTTATGGAGGCATTTTCTCAATTGAGGTTCCCTTCTCTTAGATTACTCTAGCTGTGTCATGTTGACATAAAACTAACCAGCTCAGAGGGCTACCTAGAGATTTTGCAAATGCTCCTGGGATAGTGAGAATCATGTCCCTCTAAAGATGCCAATGTTCTAATTCCCCAAACCTGTGTTATCTTCCAAGGCAGAGGTTTGCACAGACACGGCTCAGTTAAGGATGTAGAGAAGTTACCCTAACCTAACCACAGGAGTGTTAAAAAGGGGAGAAGGGAGGGCTGAAGTTAGGGCTGGGTGAAGGTAGAGGGACTCAGTCTACATTGCTGGCTTTGAAGAAGGGACGAGTCCCACCAGTCACAGCAAATGTGCACCCGCTGAAGCTAGCTGCACAAGGCAAGGAAACAGATTCATCCTGGACACTGGAAGGTACAGCCTGCTGATACTTGGTCTTAGTCCTGTGAGACACATTTTAGATTTCTGGCCTCCAGAAGTGAAAAAAAAAATGCTGTTTTAGACCACCAAAATTGTGATAATTTGTCACAGATAATTTTAGCAATAGGAAATTCCTAAAAGTTCCTTCCTTCTGGCCTTTATTATATTGAGCAGATTACTGTAGTTTATTTTATTTCTAAGTATGTTGTTCACAACATAGCAAATGTCTACCATTATGAAGGTTATGCCTTCATAACCAAAAGGTATGCCATATCCGATTATTATATATTAGACAGAAAAGAATAATTGGAACTCTGAGGATTGCACACCCTTACACTAAAGCTGATATTTCCTGCAACATCATTTCATTCATAGAATTCATCAGGTATTGGGTCTGAGTGATTCTACTATGATCTAATGAGGCCTCTCCCTCTTTAAATTATTATTATTTTTCATTTATGTGTATGTGTGTGTGTGTTTCTGAGTTTATGGACACCATGGATGTGTGTGTGTGTGTGTGTGTGTGTGGAGGCCAGAAGGGGTCATTGGATCCCCAGGAAGTGCAGTTACAAGCAGTTTTGAGTCACATGATGTAGGCATTGAGAACTGAACCTGGGTCTCCTGCAAGAGCACTACTCACTCTTAACCACTGAGCCTTGTCTCCAGCTCCCTAGCAACCTCGGCCTACAAGAGAAGAAATTCTGACCTATTGAGATTAAGCCTGACTTATCCCACAGTGACACTGGATATAATTAACAATTTCCGACTCTGAGGTGAGAAAGAAAGTTCCCACTGAAAGCATCAGGACATGAAAGTATTTAATGACGGGCCTCTCTGTGTGAATACAACATCCAGACGCACCTTGTAGTGTTCGACTCTTTTTCTCTTCAGAAAAACAATGGCATCCCATCTCCATTACTTCCAAGCTGGTCACCTTGGGCAGTTAACTGCTCCATGCTTCCACTTCCTATCTCTACAATGGAGATGACAATCACATTTAACTCATAGCTGGGTAAAGAGGTTTAAATGCCTTAACTATTCAGCTTACACAAGAGGGCCAAGGCCATATTCAATATTAAATCATTATAAGTAATCAATATACCTAGCCGTCGACATATAATAAAGGCAGATTATCTCTGTTAAACAGACGAACACTTTCACTGCTTAGTATGACTAGTATTTGCTGCTACTGTGGTTCTTAGCCACCTCCTAGACAAAGTCACAAGCACTTAATTCTAATTCAGGACCCGTGTGCCTGCAGACTGGAAATGGTCCTACTCTTTAATGTCAGCAGACATTCTGTGGGTCATTAGCACATGACAGTCAGGAGTACCCTTGATGATTGAAGTTACATTAATAGCCCAAAAGACAGCACAATGGTGGGTTCTATGCTGCTCTTTCTGCAAGTTGCATTGTTTCCAGGACAACGCTGCTTGGGGTGCTGTCTCGGTTTCTCAAGTAAGGCTGAGCTTGGGCATCCCACAGTCTTGCTGAGCTAGCAAACTCTGGAGGGGAAGTGTGGGGCTTGTATGTGTCTGTGAGAACGGAGCAATTCAAAGTCAACATGAGCCAGGGAAGAAACAGGAAGTGAGAATGTAGAACAGAAAGACAAAGGTGGATAGAGGAAGGAAAAAGAGGAAGGAGGAAAGAAAGAAACTTGAGAGAAGAAAGATAAATGGGAACCCAAGTGGAGAAGATGCCTTTTGGGTGAAGAAGAGGGATGCGGGAGGAGTTTTAGATGTGGTGTCTCTCATGCCTAAGTGAAGTCCTTGGTGCTTGTCCCAGCTTCAGAGTCATTGGGACCCTTACTGAACAGCTTCCTGCCTCCTGTTCCCAGAGACGTTTGATCTGAATGGGCCAAGCAAAGCCCAATAACTTTCCTTCCTACCAAGCTCATTGATGATGTCAGCACTGCTGGTCTGAGAGCACTTGAGCTAAACTATATCCACACAAAAGAAATTGTTCTTAGATTCCTTTTATTGGGGCATATTTTACATATAATAACTTGCCCAGATAGTAATATTATTGGTTTCCTGGCATAGCCAATCCTCTACTCAGTCATATAAAGATTTATCTGTTCCTATACGCAGTCTCTGGCAAGGATACCAAGAGACTGTTTTGAATAAAGTTCTAATGACTTGATATTATTTCCCACCAGAACAATATAATAAACTCCAGTCAGTTTTCTGGCTTTTTAAAGATTAAAAAAAATGTTTTTCTATACCTTGGAATTGAATACCAAATAAATAGAAAGCATCCACATTGCTTTGATCACATCTGGTCTCATTTAAGCTACAGTTTATTTGTTATTTATTATTATTATTTGTGGTATGAGAGATTGAGCCCAGGGCCTGTGCATGTCAGGCAAATGCTCTACCACTGTGCTCTGTCCGCAGTACTGTGTGCACTTAAAAAATACATGAGACATATTTCACTAAGTGGTCTAAGCAAGCCTTGAAGTCCAACCTTCCGATCTTAACACTATGCTCCCCAGTAGTTGGTGTAACAGACCTGAGCTACCAGACCACTCCTCATCTCATTACTCTACTTTAAAGGAGGGAATTCTGGTGTGTACAGAACTGTCTCCTATTCCTTGAATTAGCAATTTATTGGACTTCTGTGTTAGGTGATCTCTGATGTTAGACAAAGAAGCCACTGAGATTTGAAGACTTCGACAGGGCTTCTTAAGCTTCAGTGTGCACACCATCACTGGGGATCTTGTTAAAATACAGACTCTCATTTAGTGGGGCAGGTGTGGAGTTTCAAATTCTGTGTCTGTAACAAGCTCCCTGGTGATGCCCATGCTGACAGTCAGCGGATCACATTTTCAGTAGAAGGTCCTTCCTAGCATGGGAAGTGGGGCCCAGACCTCAGCAAGTCAGTTCCTCAGAAGTGTTCAAACACAGACTTGGACTGAGGCTGCAGCTCAGCTGGTCTAGAGCTTGCCTAGCATACACTCTAGACCCAGCACAAACAACTGAGAGCATGGGGCTCATCTATTAACTTAGCACTAGGGAGGTGTAGGCAGAAGAATCAAATTCTAGGTCACCCTGGGTTATACAGAGAGGTCAAGTTTTGCCTAGGCTACATGAGACCCCATCTCAAAACAAACAAACAAAGCTAATAAAATGTATGTGTAGCCATGTGGTGGTGGCGCATGCCTTTAATACCAGCACTCAGGAAGCAGAGGCAGGTGGATCTCTGTGAGTTTGAGGCCAGCCTGATCTACAAAGCTATACAGAGAAACCCTGTCTTGAAAAAAAAAAAGGTGTGTTGTGTGTGTGTGTGTGTGTGTGTGTGTGTGTGTGTGTGAGAGAGAGAGAGAGAGAGAGAAGAGAGAGAGAGAGAGAGAGAGAGAGAGAGGAAGAAGGACAAGAGACAGACAGACAGACCGAGAAAGACAGAGTGGGGGGGGGCATAAGAACTCTGTGCCAGTATGTCTGAGTTAGTAGGGGTAGGAAGTGAGACTATCTCAAATTGCCCAGATGACATGGAAAAGTGTGAACACATTGTGACAGCGACAGGTCTATGACCAAGCTTGCATTATGTGGATGCTAGCTAGCCTCCCTCTAGCAATTAAGCTGCTAGCGGAGATGTCTCCTTCAACTTCTGTCAGCCATCGATCCTTAGTCTCCACCTTGCTTGGCTTCTGACTGCTTGCTATCACATTTTCACCACCTTTCTCTTTCTACTCTGTCTTTTTCTCTTCTAGCCAAGGCTACCTCAAACTCACTGGTAGCTACCTAGCCAAGGCTAGCCCTGAACCCCTAATGTTCCTTCTCCTCAGCCTCCCAACTTCTGGGCTTATAGGTGTGCATCACACAGTTGGTGGGTACTCTTCATGATGCTCTCTCATCTCTCGTTACTGTACGAGAATTTACCCTAGTTGCTTCTAAGTTCTCTAACCTGGACTCAGGGCTAGCTTCCTTGCTCCTGCCTCAGAGCGGTGTCTTAGTTTAGCTTGTCATCTTCTCCCATCCTCACTCCCTGTCCTCCTCAGGATGCTTCTAAGGTGTCTTCCTGTCTTGGTCTTAAGTCTCCAGGGCAGCCTGTTGCCTCTTCCACAGTGATCTTGCTGAAGCACAGATAGGATTATGGTATCTCCTTGCTTAAAACCCCAGTCACCGGAGAACGCATCCCACATCAGTTATCTTGGTGACTGTGGCCCTTTGCAATCTAGCCTTAGCATTTTTCCTCAGCATACATACTTTGGAATCTTATCAGGCACACTTCAAAACATCCAGTCCCCATGGCAGCTACAAGATTTTGTACCTCCAAACATCTGTTTATGTTACTAGCTTTTCCAAGAATTTTCTCCATCCCCCGTTGAACCCACTTGTCCAGTAGACATCTTCCTACCTTCAGGTCCTTCCCTTTGAACAGTTTTGCAGCCACCCCTGCAAACAGTGGTCATGCTCTTCCTTTGCACACACATAACAACAGTGTCATGTTTGCCTGCACTTCTTAGCATGCATGTGAAATCCTGGTTGGAGTGTTCTACGCAACAGATTTTCTTTTTCAGTTTTGTGCTTGTTTATTTTCAGATTAAACACTCAAGTAGCCATGGTTGTGGAAACAGAAGCCAACAAAGACTTTAGCTAACTGCATCAATTTCCTAAGGTTACTAGGACAAATTGACACACATTTGGTAACTTAAAGCAGTCAAAATTTGTTGACTCACAGTTCTTGGGGTCAGATGTCTGAAACTGAGGTGTTGCCTGGGCCTCATTCTCTGGAGACTCTAGGATAGTTCCATATCCCCCTTCCTTCCACTGTGGCATTCTCAGCTGTTCCTTGACTTGTAACTGCCCTGGTCTAACCTTTGCCTCTGTCTTCTCATGGTGCTTTTGTCCCCAAATATAAGACCTGTCTGGGTAATCAAGGAGGATTTCATCTAAAGTTCTCTTGCTCTATTACAACTGCCAAGGCCCCCATTTCTAAGTAAGGCCGTGTTCCCAGGCCATGGTGGCCTGAAACTGGGCATATTTTCCAGTGGGTCACCATATCACCCATCACAATAATTGTGGAGAGATAACGGAAAGGTCCAATAAATAGAAACAAGAAGCAGAAGCTCGGCACAGGGAACACACCTGAAATCTTTGTCTTCTGGAAGAAGAGATAGGAGAATCAGGAGTTCAAGGTATAATGCATTCAAGGCCAGGCTGGACTATATGAGAATGCATGTTAATAATAATAATAATAATAATAGTAATAAAAGGTGGAGAGCCTGAAACTTTCTCTTCCTCATCCTAGATCCCAGTGAGAATCCTTGAAGATCACACTGTCATGCACCAGGCCAAGTCTCTTTGAATCGGTTTTCTCCTCTTCATAGACAATCTTCTCTAAAACCAAAAAATAAACAAACAAAAAACCAAAGCCAGACATTTTGAATAATAATTGTAATCCTCAAATTTGGGAAGCTGATGCAGGAGGACTTGCATTTGAGTCCAGCCTGAGGCTCATACTGAGGCTGTCTGGAGGATAAGTCAGTAATTGAAATTTGTTGTATTTGTGTACATGTCAATGGGTCAAGAATCAATACTAGAAATATTCTTACTTTGCTCTAAAATCATACCTGATCTTCCTCACATTTAAAAGACTGCAAATATGTCCTCTGCTGTTCTTTTTGAGCTGATTCTGTTTTGTATCTTTGTATTAGGCCTGGCGTGGGGGGGTGGGGGATGTGTGCATTTCTCTTTCTGACTCAGGGCCTTGTCTTCTGCAGTAAAAGTCCTCTGGGCAAAGATGAGGGTGGTAGGTGATGCAAGTTCAGCAGCAGCTGGGATAAGCCGCTGTGGAAACTGGGAAAGCAGCCTAGGCACAGGGGTGAGAACCAGGTCCAGGTTTCCACACAGACCCAGCCAGGGTTCTGACAGACAGCCCTCAAGGCCAAGCCCCACTCCCAACAGGCTGCTGAAGGGCCAACTCCCTCTCTTCCCAGCTCAGTTCCAGGGAAAATATAAAAATACAGGATGCAGCATCCATAGATCACATCCTCTTTCCCTCCCACAGGAGAGCTCAGAGTACGATTCTGTGATTTGTCAGAACCCCAAACAAAACAATATAAACAGGGCTGCTGTTGATTCAGACAAATGGCCGCAGATGTGGAAAAGTTTCCACGTGAAACAGGCAGCTCAGCACAAACAGCTATCTTGGCAGTTTTGTGATCACTATTCCAGCACTCTCTGTCTTTCTCCTCACTGCACAGCGACTTGTTCCTAGAGGCCAGGTCCCTTCTTTTAGGTGTGCAGAAGGTGGTGGTGGCACTTCTCCTGAAGTAGCTTCCTTTTCCCGTTGCTCAGTTTCCCCAGATTGGTACACATGTCATCTCATTGACACAATAAGTTCTACACAGGCTGTGTGGTGCCGGGGAGAGTTGCTGCTGTATGGTTGTGACTGGTGCCAACACTCTTGCACACAGCCCAGCTAGCGTCCCAAGCACACTGATCCGGGAGGTGCCACATGCTCAAGGCATCGAAGCCTGAAGCCTCGCAGCTAAAGCCACTCCAGGTGTGCTGAGAATTTTCCAAGGTTTGCCTCATTGTGATTAAGTTTGCTGGAACTGCTGCGAAAGCAAGAAGCCAGGCGGAGGGAACCGAGGTCAGTGAAAGCTGAACCGTAAACCTCAAGTGAAACTCAAGGAATCCAAAACCAATTGCAAACGGAGTATTTATGAGACACTTCTGTGCTGAAAACTGATGAGGTCTAGGTTTTGTTTTTGTTTTTTTTCTGCTGAGCCTTAGTTGTCTTCCTCTTTTCATGGGTGGGGGTGGGGGAGCATATTTCTCTCTCCCAGACCAATATGGTGTCACAGCTCAGCTGCTTTCTTTTGAGTCCCAGCTGTGGACACCAAGTGCCAGCATGATGAGGTCAATGTTTAAGCCATGCCCAGACAAAGAGACCTCTAGGATTTTGTAAAGAACTTTATCAGCATAGGATTTGAATGTAAATTATTACTAACTTGGAACATGATGGAACATGAAGTATTAGTATCTAAGGCAGAGAAAGTCTAAAGTTTATTATCCCTCACATTTTGAGGGCTTTCAGAAATATTCAATGAAGATGCACGTGGTAGAACTGGAATTAATGTATGTTGTATTTTACAGTCAATGCTCACTACACAGAACTTATCCCATCAGTAAGACACCTGTTTACAGGGTCAAGCTAGTAGGTTATTTTAAAGCTGTGTGTGTGTGTGTGTGTGTTGTAAGTGATCATAGTGTTTAGATAATGGCTAAAGGACATGAAGCATTATGACAATATCGAGTTTCAATTTAGTTTTTTTGGTGGGGTGTTTAGAGAAAGCGTTTCTCTGTGGCTTTGGAGGCTGTCCTGGAACTAGCTCTTGTAGACCAGGCTGGTCTCAAACTCACAGAGATCTGCCAGCTTCTGCCTCCCAAGTGCTGGGATTAAAGGTGTGCGCCACCACCGCCTGGCTGACAATATCAAGTTTCAATGCTTTGTATACTTTTAGATGACAAAGTATTAAAGAGCCAATGGCAGCGACTGGAGACATGGCTCGATGGTTCAGAGCACTGGCTGTTCTTGCAGAGGACCCAGGTTCAGCCCCCAGAACCCACATGGTGGCTGTTCTAGACAACAGTCTATAATTCTAGATCCAGGGGACCCCACACCCTCTTCTGGCCTCCATGGACACCAGGCATGAAAGTGGTGCACAGACATACATGTACACAAACATTCATACCCATAAAGTAATAAAGAAAAACAAATGAAATTCTTTGTGTAGTTCATTGAAAGGCAGGCAGGGAGGCCTGAAGAAGACAAACCACTAGGCCAATCTCTTCCAGTGCATGACCAGCACAGACTTTCCAGCTTTACTTCTAGACAATTTTCTGAATGTTATATTTTACAGATAGAGCTGGGGTTGTAGTGTGTCGGTAGATCAGGGCTAACCATGTGCGAGACCTGAGTTCAGTATTCAGAACTGATGCAAAACACCTTGAAATCAACCTGAGTCAAGATACTTTACAAGGAATCTAGCAATTCTCCTGACAATTGAGTATCCATATAGATTGATTCACTCACAAGTTCTTCTGAATATGGTAGCATATAACTTTCATTGCAGCTTTGGGGAAGTTGAGGCAAGAAGACTTGAGAGTCCCCAGCTAGCTATGTATAGTGCTACTCTGACCTTCCATGCCAAAACAAAACCTACAAAAAGCAATAAACAAAACCTGCAAACACTCCAAAAGCTATTTCCTTAATACTGGAAGGCAGTGTCCAGTGTTGAGATGGCTCATGTAGCATATTTTTTGGAAGCTCTCTCTCTGGAGAAAAGGCTGTATACATTATTGGCTGATTCTCATGGTGCACCTATTATTGTCTTTTTTCCTTTTAGACAAGGGTTTCATGCAGCCTAGTTTTGAGCTTGAGTTGGCTATATTTGAGGGTGGCGTCTAACTCTTGTTCATCCAACCTCTACCCTTTGAATGCTGGAATTGCAGGCATTTACTACACGTTCTCTTACTTGATTCAGTTCAAGTAACCAGTGGGGAAAGAGGCATAGCAACTTGATATTCTGCCATGCAATAGAAGTAAAAACCCTCCAGATTATATGTAACAGTAAAATGTAGGCCTATGAAGATGACTCAGCAGGTAAAGCCACTTAGACCAAACCTGACAATATGAGCTTGACCCTGGGGATCTACATGGTAGAAGGAGAGAACTGACTCCCACAGTTGTCCTCTGACCTCTCTGAGTACCCTGTAGCATAATGCACACACAAGAAAATTATAAAAAATTAAAATAATAAAATATAATTAAACAATTAGGAAAGCATGCATATTATACCTTTATTTTAAATTTTTTATTTGAAACAAGATTGTTTTACATGTCAATCCCAGTTCTCTCTCCCTCCCCTCCTCCCCTGCCCCCCCTAATTAACACCCTACCTATCCCATACCCTTTCTGCTCCCAGAGAGGGTGAGGCCTTTCATAGGGGTCTTCAAAGTCTGTCATATCCTTTGGGATAGGGCCTAGGACGTCCCCGTGTGTCTAGGTTCAGGGAGTATCCCTCCATGTAGGATGGGCTCCCAAAGTCCACTCCTATGCTAGGGATAAGTACTGATCTACTACAAGAGACCTCCATAGATATCCGAGGTCTCACTGTCACCCACATTCAGGGGGTCTGGATCATTTATTTAATTGTAAGGTTACACAGTTTAATATTTCATAATACTTTGCTTAACAATTGATGCATCAAATTCTTTGACAAACTGACTAGCTCTTGTGAGCAAGTAAATCCAGCTTTCCTGACCAATCTATTGGTCAATCAACCCACGTCTATTTCCAGTGACGATCAAAGCCCAACTTTTTGCTTCAGTGTTAATTAAATATAGTGCAATCACACTAAAATCAAACTGGCATATCCTTAGCAGATTTTCCTCAGAGAAATTACGTTGTCAAAGAAATTGATTTAGTTTAGTAACTTTATGGAGATGGGAAATTGGGAAGAACTTTGGGTGATAAAGGAACAAGAAGAGGATATGCTGCGGAGGAAGAGGCCCAACACCCACCCAGAAGCACCTTCCTGCAGTGGGACTAGTACCTCCTGCCAGCTTCTGGCTTCCTCCTTTCAGCATCTGTCGCCTTGGTAATGGCCTTTCCCAGTTCAAGGAAGCAGCTGTCCTCTTCCCTCCCACTATTTGTTTCTTGGGAAATGTTTTTCCTGTACGCAGGAGAAGAAATCTAGATGCAATGCCAGGACATGCTCTGAAGCTACACAGGGAAACCCTGTCTCAAAACAAAACAAAACATAAAAACAAAACAAAACAAAAAAAAGCAACACAGCTTTGCATCATTAAACAAATATTCCACAGCATAAATGAATGTAATACATCTTGACCTAATATTCCACAATGCAGCCAAGCATAGAGAAAGTGGGGTATAGAGAAAGTGGGGTCTTTTATGAGAATAAGTTCTGTCTTCATAACCCAAAAGTCATCCCTCTTAATACTACCAAGGAGCTGGGTGGTTTGTATCACATGTAATCTCCCTTGTAGTCATCAATCTATATCTACTAATGTAAACACTTATCATACAGCCCAAATCCATTATTGGCTATCTCCCCACACATATGTCCTAATATTAACATGAATAAATGTCAAATGGAAATTACAGAATGTCCAAAATGGAGTTTATATGCAGAGCTGGGGATGGAAGAATGTATTTACCTAGCATTCAAGAAGCCTTAAATTCAATTCCTAACATCACATAAACAGGGAATGGTGGGGCATAGGGGTTGGGGGCAGGAGCATTGAAAGTTCAGGTCATCTCTAACTACATAGGGAGTTGGAGGGCAGCTTAGAATATAGGAGTCCTTGTGTCAAAAAGAAATAAAATAAAATCACAGAATATACACAATGAAGAGAAGTGCGCACGCGCGCGCACTCACACACACACACACACACACACACACACACACACACACACACACACACACACACACATTTGGAAAAAGAGTCTCACTATGTATCCTTGGCTGGTCTGGACTGAACCACACTGGTCTCAAACTCCCAGAGATTTGTCTGCATCTCCCTCCTGAATGCTGGAATTAAAGGCATGCATCACCATGCCTAGCCCTAAAAACTGTATTCTGTCTGACCTCCATACATGCACTGTGGCACACACCCGTGTACCTCCACCACAACATTAATAATAAAATGTGAAATACTACAAGGAAGAGTGAGTACCTAAGTATTAAGGGTTTTAATTTTGATTATTGTTAGTACTCAAAACATTTCATTGTTTAAAGTACTTCCTGATTACCATGGGTCTTAATCTGTGCAACAGAATGCTCGTCTACACCTGCCCTAACAATGATACTTAGTATTTTCCTCCTCCCAGTTCAGGAGGCAAGTGTAAGATCATGAACTAGGCAGCTTTGGTCCCTTCGGAGTTCTCTTTATCTCTTTAGCTGCTGGTGGAAGCTTCCTTTGTATGTGTGTGTGTATATATCTATGTGTGTCTGTGTATGTATGTGTGTGTTTCTGTCTGTCTATGTCTCTCTCTGTGTGTGTTAAAGCAGACTCTTTCATATCCAAGGCTGTCCTTCAACTTGTTACACAGACAAGGATAATCAAATTCCTGATACTCCTGCCCCCATACTTGCCTAAGCTCGGTTTTATATGCAACTTATTATGGACAAGTTGTGTGCCCGAAAAGTATCTTATGTTGAACTATAGGACTGCATTTGGAGACAGGGATAACGGGGTTTAAATGAGGTCCAAGGAGCATACCTTAATCCAATAGCATTGTCATTGTGACACACATTCTCTGTGTAAATACAGAGAAAAGACCAGGTGAGAACTCACAGAGGGGCTGCCTCTGATGCTCTGCATGATGTCTGTTCTAGCAGTTGGGAGTTAGAAACAGGAGGACCAGGACTTTAGATGATCAACATTCAGCTACAAAGCAAGTCTGGACTACTTGGGATCTTTTCTTAAAATACCAGAAGAGAATGAAAAAAATAGATATAAAAATAATGCATGATAAAGCAGAGAAAGCCCTGCCTGACACAAACAAAACCTCTTGTTTCATGTGATGATTATTTTTTTGATGATTTTTGTAGATTCTGATGCCAGTGTCCACCTCTAAATACATGTTTTGTCTCCATTCCCACATCTGCTACCAAAGTGGTTTTTCAGTTACAATGCTGTAAGAGTTTCTAAGTGTAGCTGATACTATTAAATGTGGGCCAGTGAAATGGCTCAGTGGATTAAGGCACTTACTTGTTGCTGGGCCTGACCATCTGAATTTGATCCCCAGGATCTACATTGTAAAGGGAGAGTGCTGACGTCTATGAATCGTCCTCTAATCTCCACACACACATTATGCATGAGCATGTGTGCATGAACACACACACACACAAGAAGAAAACTATATATAGGGGGATAAATGTAATAGAAATCTTAATGAATCAACTATAATGAATGGAAATTTATGTCCAGGTTTATAGTAATTTAATCCTGAGTATAGCTAGAATTTAGAGAACCTCATTTAATGGATATGTCAGTATCAATGGTGACAATATATACCAAATGATTCCCTTCATGATACATGTGTCTGTACACTAAAACACACATGCATACGTATAAACAGATGGAGATAGGCATTTTTTCCAATTTAAAAAAAAAAAGATCTATTTTTAGATCTTTTTCTTGTTTCTAACTCAAATAAAAAAAACATCTGGAAAAAAAGATCTATTTAAAAACAATGCATTTGAAAAGCTGAGTGTGGTGGTGTACTCTTCTCTCTTCAGTAACTGAGGCAGGAGGATCATTGCAAGTATGAATTAGGTCTGATTTATTATGAGTTCCAATCTAAAAAAGTTACATAGAGAAGCCCTCTCTCGAAAATCCAAGAAAATATAAAATGAAAATAAAATTGATGAAGATGCAGTGTACAGCCCTTGCAAGGTAAAACTGAGAAGACTAAATGCTAGGTTAGTCTCCATAGTGAGATTCTGTCTCAAAAAAACAAAACTCATTGATCAATCAATAAACAAATACGTTGTAGAATATTAGTTGAAGATATGTTGCATTCATTTATGCTATGGAACATTTGTTTAATGATGCAAAGATATGTTGCATTTTTATATGTTGCCTATGTATAACTCTGCAAAACTGTGTTGCTTTGCTTGCCTAAAACACCTGATTGATTTAGTAAAGAGCTGAACGGCCAATAGCGAGGCAGGAGAAAGGATAGGCAGAGCTGGCATACAGAGACAATGAATCAAGAGAGGGAGAGAGGAGGATGCTAGGGCCAGCATCCAGGAGGAAAAGTAGGAGAGGAGGATGCTAAGGGCCAGCCACCCAGCCACACAACAAGCCACAAAGTAAGAAAGAAAGGAATATAGAATACAGAAAAGTAAAAGCCCAGAGGCAAAAGATAGATGAGGATAATTTAAGTTGAGAAAAGATGGCTAGAAATAAGGCAGGCTAAGGCCAAGCATTCATAAGCAAGAATAAGTCTCCGTGTATTTGTTTGGGAGCTGGGTGGTGGGCCCCCTAAGAGCAAAGAGTTAAAACAAACAAACAAAAAAACCCCACAAATATGGTATTTTGGACTTGCGCAGTGTTAGAGTACTTACCTAGCAAGAGGCCTTGGGTTTTTGAATATCAATTGGATATGGCAGGTGATTATGACTACAGTCCTACCACATGGAACCTCAAGGCAGGGGGATTGCCACTAACTTGAGGTCAGCCTAGACTACATAGTGAGGTTTAGGTCTATATGAATCACAGAGTAAGTCTTTGTCTCAAAATTATTTTTGTTTGGAATATCTGTTCTGATGTCAAACATGTTTGAGGGAGCCAGGGTGTTAGAAAGCCAGAACTTTTCTCCATCCCCCTCTCTTTGTGACCCTGCCCCCATTCTCTCTAGCATCTTATGGCACCAGAATTCAAATCCAATGTCTTGAAATTGTCAAGGCAATTGCTTAACCTGTGAACTACACCCTTAGCTTGTCTTCTTTTTTGTTTTTCTTTTTGTTTTTCTTTTTCCTTTCCTTCCTTTCCCTTGCCTTCCCTTCCCTTGCCTTCCCTTCCCTTCCCTTTTCTTTTGTTTTCTTTTCTTGAGACGGGTTACTCTATGTAGCCCTGGATGTTCTGTAACTCACAATGTAGACCAGGCTGACCTTGAATTCACAGAGATCTACCTGCCTCTGCCTCCTTGAGTTCTGGGATTAAAGGCATGTTTGATCATGCCCAGCTATCTTTTTTCTATTGCTGCTTTCCCCATCTGTTCACCGCTGACTCCTGGTTTACATGCTACCTTTCTTTTGGGTTTGCTTCTTCAGACACAGTTAAGGTGATCCATGTACACAACATTACACACCAATTCTGAATCTTTCTTCCATGATATATGTGATTGTCCATGTTGTTTTCTGTATTGAGGGATACATCTAAGACGTCAATATAGAGTTGTAATAATTGACATAGGCAATCACCAACAAATTCACATATTACTCAAACGTGTGTGTGTGTGTGTGTGTGTGTGTGTGTGTGTGTGTGTGTTTAGTGTGTATATATGAATATCTGCATGTATATATGTACACCATGGTCATGCCCAGTGCTTGTGGAGGCCTGAGGAGGGAATTAGATGCCCTAGAACTGGAGTTTCACATAGTCATCAACCATCATGTGGGTGCTGAGAAATTAACCTGGATCCTCCATAATAGCAATGAATGATCTTAATGCTGAGCCATTTCTCCAAATCCTAAATTTTGTTAGTCTCTAAAGACTAATAAGTATGCCTTCCATTTGAATGGAAGCTTTCTTTTTCTCGAAATGCCTTCATGTCTTCTACCCCATTATCTTCTACCTTCTGAAGATGACCAGGGCAAAATGTCATGTGATGCAATGGAGCAAAGCTGAGTGAAGCTCAGTGGTTGGTTGCGAGAGTACTGAATAAAAACAATAAGGAGAGCAAGGTCAAGACTGACTGGTACTGCTTCTGTCTTATGGAGTTATCATTCTATGTAAACAAATACAGCGGTGTGTTCTTTAATGACAGAGACATGTTCTGAGAACTGTATCTTTCATGAATATCATAGGACAATGGCACAAACTAAGATACTGATACTTTCATTAGGCACTGTAATTTTATGGTGCCACTCTCACATGTGCAGCTCATCATGGACCAAAATGTCATGCAGCACATAGCTGTAGCTATAAAATGAGATGTGATGTGACAGGTGATACTATGGACAGGAAGCAGGGATGAATCTTGGAAACACAGAGGCAGAGCATCCAATTAAATGAAGTCCCGGGGAAAGATACAAAATACACCTAAAGTACTTCCCCAGACATCACATGGTGGTGTTCTTGGCACAACTGTGTAATAAAGTTGTCTCAGTGGAAAGTCATAAATATAAGTAGCAAAAATAATGTTTGAATCTGTCTCAAATAATATTTCTTTGTAACTAAGCACAGAAGATATTATTTTACCACACAGGGGGAAATGATATTTTGGAAAACAAGAATCTTTTCCACGGCATCAAGAAAGCTATGGAATTTCTGTTGCTAAGAATTTTCATCAGGTTTGTAAACAATGTTGAATTGTCTCTGATTTTGAAGAAGACTAAAATTTGGACTAGTCAGGTACTGTTTTTATTGACACTAAGATGAGTGGTACCAAGTAGATGACAGCAGTTTTAAGGCCTACCCACTCCATGGCCAAGGGCAAGAGGGGGCTTGAGAACACATTGTGGGATGTGGCACAGTAGACTGCAGCTGCTGGAAAACAGGCATTTGCCCTCTGAGACTCTCTTGGGCCAGAGCATCTTTAGGCATGATCTTGTATGGCCTCCTCACTGTCAAAGTAGCCTATGAAATCAGCCACAATGAAACTAGAGGACTATTACTTCAAAGATCTAGTTTCAAAGAAATATTTGATTCTGGACTGGGAGTAGTGGCGGAAGTCATTAGTCCTAATACTCAGGAGGCAGACACAGGCACAGTTCAAGGCTAGCCTGGTCTAAATAGTGAGTTCCAAGCCAGACAAGGCTACACAGTGAGACTTTGTCTGGAGTAGGGGAAGAACAAAAGAAAAGACATTCATGATTATTCTACTAGAGAGTCTCATCAAAATTCTTCCTCTATATTTGTCAAAAGAATAGGGGAAGCTAATTTATTTTGCTTTTTTTCTTTAAATTTTTTGTTTTGCTCTTTTGAGACAGGCTCTTATATAGTCTAGATTGGTCTTGAACTCATAAATACAGATGAAACTCTAATTTCTTAGAGTTGAGATTAAAGGCATGTGTCACCAAGCCCAGATCATTATGTGGATTGGTTTGTTTGGGACAGGGTCTTAAACTGGCCTAGAACTTCATATGCATCTGAGCATGAACTTGAACTGTTCACCCCCTGCCTGTTTCCCTAGAGCTTGGATTAGAGGTGGAGCACCAGGACCAGCTACTTTTATATTTAGAGTAATAGAATTTGCCTTCCTTCCTTCCCTTTCTTCTTCCTTTCTCCCTCCCCCTTCCTCCCTATCTTCCTTCCTTCCCTTCCTCTCTCTACCCTGCCTTTTCTCCTTCCCTCCTCCTCCCCTCTCTCCATCCCTTCACCCTTCCTTTTCTCCTCTTTTTTCTTCTTCTTGTTAATATTATTATTAATAGTAGTAGTTGTTGTTGAAATAGGATCTCAGTATGAGTTCTGGATGTCCTGGAATTCACTCTGTAGAGCAGGCTGACCTTGAACTCACAGAGATCCACCTGTCTCTGCCTCCTGAGTAGTGGAATTAAAGGTGTGCACTACCACTCCTGGAACAATTTTCCTTTTTTAAAATGTTCTAAACCACGTTAAAAATAATTTATCTTATTTTAATGTCTGTGTAACATTTGCATGTCTGGTGCCTGTAGAGACCAGAAGAGACTGTTATGTCCCCTGGGGCTGGAATTGCAAATGGTTGTGAATGGCCATCAATGCTATGAACTGAACCTGGGTTTTCTTCAAGGGTAGCAAGTGTTCTTTTCCACTGAGCAATCTCTCCAGATTAGAGAAACGTAATTTTGCTTAAATTGTCCTCATGGGAAAGTTCATCAAATATTAAATTACACACACACACACACACACACACACACACACACACACACACCGGGGGGGGGGTGTTATTGTATTGACATAGTTCTATTGTAATAAAATTACTCCTTTCAGATGTTTACAAGATGAAACTGAGAGTTGTCCCTTTCAAATACTCTTTCCTTTAATCCTTTTTGACTTCTTAAGGCACACTTGTACTTTCCTTGTTGTTAAAATACTTAATAGATTATGTCCTAGGTAGGGGGAAAAGCCCACAGTTTCTCCTTAATCTACTAACATGGAAATAAAAAAAAAGAAATGTTCAGAGCTTCAGAGGATGTTCCATTCTAATTCTGACACAAATGACCTGAATGATGTGGATGTTTGAACACAGAAGGAATAACATGGGTGACAGAAGATGGAACCTGTTTTCAAGTGTGTCTGTTCTTGGTTTCAGATCTTGAAGTCCCTATTTAGCTAGGGTCATAAAGTGAAATTTTAAGTACTCCCTCACTTGCTTTCTTGGTATTTCTTCAGAAGGAGGTGAAAGACTCATCACAGAATTTAGCAGACTGCTCAGGAGTCCATAGATGGCTACAGTTCAAAGCAGAACACTTAGCTCAGACACAGAAAAGGTACAAAACAGTCCGTGGACTTTCCTCAGGATATGCTTTGATGCCAGTGAGACCTGAGTGCCCCTTTAATTAAAATCACCATCATTTTCAATGATTAAAAAATATAAAGCTGATTGTGGAAGCACATGACTGTCAGTGTAGCATTCTGGAGGCCGAGGCAGAAGGAGAATGCCCTTGGGCCACTCATGAGGTCTGCCTGCTTACATAGCAAGGCACTGAGACCTTGGACCTTGTCTTAAAGAAGAAAAAAAAAGGGGGTTGGAGAGACTGGGTGTAATGCATGGTGTATACCTTTATCTCAGTAGAGGTCTAAGAGGTCAGGGTCAGCAAAATTTACATAGTGAGTTCCAGGCCAGCCAGAACTACATGGTGAGACTCTGTCTCAAATAAATAAATAAAAGAATAAAGCAGGCTTGCTTTTTTAAAATAACATCACCCGAAGCAGAAAAAAATCAACCAAACATAGTTTTTTAGAAAAAGCATTAACAGTTAAATTTGAATAAAAAAGGGATTTCACCTGAAATTTTTATTATATAGGAGACATGTTCTTCTAACTTTTGGCAATTCTATCTTGACTTTCTATTTTGCTTTGTGCTAGTTATTACCACTTCTAAGATGAATGCCAGTAGCTAAGAGCATCAGCTAGGGATAACTAGGACTTAATTTATCTTTTCAAGACAAACACATCACAGAATTTTAAGCAACATTTTTTTTCATTCCCAAGTTAACTGTGGATGTGTTTGAGATCTTACAATGACAAGCGTTTATTTTATTCAATGGCTGTCAGTGCTAACTCACTCAATAAGTAAGAGGGTCTGAGACTGCCTGGAATGGTTATCTGTTTGGCTTGTACTAGCCACAACAAAGGATATTTAGCCCAGCAGCCTGAGCCAGACCTTGTGGGGGTGACAGGCTTGGCAGGCAGAAGAGTGTGAGTTACAGACCTAAGATCAGAATACAAAGGTGCACAGATTAAAACACAATGACCTGGATTTTTTAAGTACAAATATGTAGGGTTGTCCCTCCACATCCATTTTTTAAAGTTGAGCATAAGGCAGTTAAACTATAGTGCTACATATTTTCATACATTATAGTTTATTTTATTTTTGAGATAGGATTTCACGTATTCCAGGCTGGCCTGGAACTTTCTGTGTGGTCAAGGTAAGCCCTCAAGCAAGTGAGCTACATTTCTAGCCTACCCCCAATTCTACCATTTTTTCTCCAGATATGCCATCACTAAGTAGTCTAGGCTAGTCTGAAACTTACAATCTTGCTTTGGCCTCCCCAGTGCTAGGATTATTGTGTGAGTCACCAATCTTCTCCAAGTTGGTTCCTTTTTGTAGGTATCTTTCTCATAAATTAAGTCATAATTTAATCTAATATTTCATTTAACTTGGGGCACACAGATGATTAAACTCAAGGCTCCAGACATTGCTAGCATGTCTTTTAACTCTGAACTACAGTCCCAGGCTAGACCATGACTTTTTTCTCTCAGATAGGACTTCATATAGCCAGGCCTGGCCTCAAACCCACTAAGTAATTTAAGACGATTTTACATTTTCTTATCCCACTGTCTCTATCTCTAAAGTAGCAGGATTATATATGTATTCCACCATGCCAAGATGGAATATAGAAACTGATATGCAGAAGCAAACCCAGGGCTCTGAGCATACTAGGCAAACCCTCTGGAGCCACAAAGAAAATTTTAAATCTGGGAAGACAGACCATACAGTGTTGTATGTCACGACTTCTGGGGGATACATGAGAAAAATGTCTACTTCCCAGATAGGGAACTGAGAGCAGACCAAAGTACAATACCATCAAGGTCTAATTTGGTGAGCCAATGAATTTTCTTGAGTTTACTTACAAAATTGTGAGTAAGGATTACTTAGAGAAACAGAGATAACTGAAAGCACATCACCAAAGCCCACCCCAGCCATCAGTGATAGATCACAAAACTTGGAAACTGGAAGTGCACTGTACAACCTACAGATAGTTCAGCAGGTTGGAGGGTGTCATTTCCAAGTAGCTCAGCTGAGTCTCTGCTCCTTTCCAGCAGCTCAGCCTGACTGAAAGTTTCTCTCAACAGTCCTTATGGTTTATATGTGCATGGGGGCAAGAGATACTGTCTTAGTTGATTTTATATTGCATGATAAAAAAAACATGGCTAAGGCAACTTAGAAAAGAAAGCATTTGATTTGGTGCTTATGCTTTCAGAGGGTTAGAGTTCCGTGGTGGAGCAAAGACAGAGCAGTGGCTCCAGCTGGTAGCTCCCATCTTGATCCTGATTTGTAAGTAGGAGATGGAGAGTCAACATTGAGAATGGCATGAGTCTTTTGAAACCTTGAAGTCCATCCCCAGTGACACATCTCCTCTAACAAGATCATTCCTCCCAATCCTTCTGAAACAGTTCCACCCACTGGGGACCAAACAGTCAAATATGAGTCAATGGAGATTATTCCCATTCAAACCACCTGGGAGGGCTTAATGAATCTATTCAGTTTCAGGGACTTCCTGAATCTACTGGCTTGTTACTTTCTGAGTTTAATGAGCTTCTCTGCAGGACAGAATATTTTTCCCTCCCTTTTAATATCTTAATCTTAATGAGCTTTCCTCCAAGATTTTATTAAGCAGTTAGACTAACACGAATATAATTTTACAAGTTGAAGTAGATACAAATTCCTTGATATGTGGCTCTTCCTGGCCTGGAACCAGATGACCTTGACTTTGTAGTAATCTTTCTGTCTCTGGGTAGCACGAAAAATAAAAGACCCAGGGAATGATATTGGGGTTCAAGCTTCAAGCTGAAGATCAGAAAACAAAGCATCTGGTCACTAGCTCTTACCTCTACCTCAGAATGAAAGGGCTGATTCTGCCTCCACTAACTCTCACCAAGCCTCAGACTGTAACCATTCCTCAGAGTGGCTGGAGAATCAACCCTTCCTATCCTCAAGGTGGCTGGAGAAGGAATGCCAGCTCTGAGTCCTTGCTCCTGTCTTATATCCCTCCCTAAAGCTGGAATTAAAAGCATGTGATCCCAGATGCTGGGATCAAAGACATGAGCTCTGTTATCCTTCACTCGTGTGTAGGCCATGGGGATGGGTTTTATCTAGAAGAAAAAAGCTACACCTCACAGGATCTTCTGTCTGATTGGCTGCTTCTAGTGTTAGAATTAAGCATAATTAATTATACCCCTTGGGTATAGTGTCTTTATCTGTAAAATGAAGATTTACACTAGTTAATTACTAAAGAATCTCTTCTCACTTTCTGATTCTATAAAAGCAAGTATCTTTGAACTTTCTCTTTAAAACAAAAAAAATGGAGAAAAATAAAATAAATGGGAAGTCTGAGACCTCTTAGCATGAGAATATAAGAAAATACAAGTCAGGAAGATATGTAGTGATGTTGACCAAAGACAAACATTTTCATCCTAAAGATTCCCCCTCAAAGCTAAGAGAAGGCTAGAGAACTTGGCTCTTCTGTGTAAGCGTGAAGACTTTACTCCTTGGCACCCGAGTGAAGATGTAGACTGTGACAACATGCATCTGTAATCTTAGCACTGAGATGGCAGAGACAGGTGGATCTCTGAGACTTGTTGGCCAGCCACTGCACCAGAATTGGCAAACTCAAAGAGCAATGAGAGATCCTCTCTCAAAACAACAACAAATAAACAAAAACCCAAACAAGCCATGGTGGAATGTGATAGAGGAAAACACCTCTGGCCTCCATACACACACACACACACACACACACACACACACACACACACACACACACACACACACACGGCGCGCGCGCGCACACACACACACACCTAGGTGAAATGAGAATTCCAACAACTGTATGTGCATGTATTGAAAATTATTTTAATAGGTTGTAATATGGTTTTGTGGCAACCTTAACAAAATGAGTTTTCAAGTAACAGTGTTTTCCTGAGGAAGGAAATTTAGATGTCTGTTTTGTCTGTGTAGGAAGCGAGTGGGCAGGGCTCTCAACTTTCAGGAATTTTTTTTTCTTCATAGAAAGAAGCTTTCCAGATGCTCTTGAAGTTGCTTCCATGAAAACAATGAAAGGCTGTGAAGATGGATATTGTCACTAATGGTTGCTTGCTGGCGGGGTAACCTACAGCTGCTTCCACTTTCTGTGGGTTAGGCATGGGAACTCAGCCAGGAGTGGTGATGCATATTTGTGATCCTAAAACTTGGGAGAGAGAGAGGAGGATCAGAAGTTCTAGGTCAGACTGAGTAGATTTTTATGTCAACTTGACATAAGCTAAAGTCACCGTTGAGGAGGGAACCTCAACTGAGAAAATACCTCCATAACATTGGGTTGTAGGCAAGCCTATAGGGCATTTTCTTAATTCATGATTGATGTGGGAGAACCCAGCCCATTGTAGGTGGTACCACCCCTAGGCTAGGAGTACTGGGTTCTATAAGGAAGCAGGATGAGCAACTCATGAGGAACAAGCCAGTAAGCAGCACCCCTCCATGGTCTCTGCATCAGCTCCTGCCTCCAGTTTCCTGCCCTGTTTGAGTTCCTGTCCTGACTTCCTTTGATGCTGAACTGTGATATGGAAGTGTAAGTTGAGTAATCCAGTTTTTCCCCAATTTGCTTCTGGTCATGGTGTTTCATCACAGCAATAGTAGCCCAAACTAAGACAGCTACATAACAAAATTCTCTCAGAAAACAAATCAAACAAAAAAAAAAAAGAAAAAAAAAGATGGAAAAATGAAAGTAAGGAACAGAAATGTTTGCAGGCTCTGGACTGAGAAATAGTCCAGAGCTGATTTAGAAAGGGTTGAGTTTGTCAACCCTACAATGTTATGAGTGTCTATGTCCTCCAAAATACATATGTCGAAATATTAATCCTAAATCCTAATATTTGATGTCCTATCTGCTTTCTATTGATGTAACAAAATACCTGGGGCTAGGTAATTTATAAAGAAAAGGGATGTTATCAGCTCTTTGATTTTGAAGGCTGGCAAGTCCAGGGATAGTTTCTTAGTTTCTGTTCTACTTCTGTGAAGAAACACGATGAGCAAGGCAACACTTATAAAAGAAAGGATTTAATTGCAGACTTGCTTATGGTTTTAGAGGGTGTCTTAGTTAGGGCTTCTATTGCTGTGAAGAGACAGCACTACCACAGCAACTCTTATAAAGGAAAACATTTAATTGGGGCTGGTTTACAGTTCAGAGGTTTAGTCCATTGTTATTATGATGGGAAGCATGCAGGCAAACATGGTACTTGAGAAGGAGCACAGAGTTCTCTATCTGAATCTATAGGCATGAGGAAGAGAACGCCATACTGGGTGCAACTTGAGCTTATTAGACATCAAAGCCCACTACCTAGTGACACACCTCCTCCAAAAAGCTACTCCTACTCCAAAAAGCCCACACTTCCTAATAGTGCCACTCCTTATGGGCCAAGCATTCAAACATATCAGTCTATGGGGGCACTCCTATCCAAACCACCACATTCTACTCCCTGAGCCCCACTGACTTGTAGCCATCACATAACGCAGAAATGCATTCAGTCCAATTTAAAAAGTCGCCATAGTCAATAACAGTCTCAACATGGTTTAAAAGTCCTGAAGTTCAAAGTCTCTTCTGTAATCCCCTAAAAAGTCAAAATGGAAATCGGATTGAGTACTTGCAGCATAATGGCACAGAATATACATTACTTTTCCAAAAGGAAGCATGGTGAGGAAATACTGGACCAAAGCAAGACCAAAAACCAGCTGGGCAAACTCTGTGGTGGTTTGAATAAGCCAACCCCAATTAAATGTTTTCTTTAGAAGAGTTGTTGTGGTTCTGGGATATCTTTAGCTACAGAAACCCTAACTAAGACAGCTGTCTGTCTGCATGCCACCATGCTTCTCCCCATGATGATAAAGGACTAAACCTCTAAAAACTGTAAGCCAGTCTCAATTTAATGTTTTTATTTATAAGATTTGCTGTGGCCGTGGGGTCTCTTAACAGCAACAGAAACCCTAACTAAGACAGAATTGAGTGTTGCCATGGTAGACCTGGCCTTGATTTTGTTTGGGGAAATGTGAACTTTGGAAGTTTGGACTAGAAAAGCAGTTGAATACTTTAAGTGGAGCTTAATGGACCACCTTAGTAAGAATATGGGAGACAGTGATGCTGAAAGCTATTTGAACTTGGGGGCCTGGTTCAAGGATAGGAGAAAGGGGTTATGGAATCCCCCTCCATGACTAAGGAAAGCCATTGAGGCCATGCGTGTGTCAAGGATGTCCCTGAATGGAGGCCTAGAGAGGCCATTGTGTGACTCTGTGAGGATGAAGCCTGGATTGCCTTGGAGACACCAAGATGTTGGAGATGCCAGAACCATGGATATCTGCTAAGGAAAGCTGCTAACAGGAAGTGGAACCAGCCCAAGAGAAAGAAGTGTGTTTGCAGTCAACAAAGATAAAAGGAGTTGGAGATCTGAAGAACGCTTTGACATCAAACATGGAGATGCAAAGTTTGGAGTTTGCCCAGCTGATTTTGGTTTTGTTTTGGTTCAGTATTTTCCTCACTATGCTCCCTTTCTTTCCATTTGGATTTGCAAGGATTGTTGAAGCTGGGGACTTTTGAAGTTGGACTAAATGCACTTTGCATTATGTTATGGCTACAAGCCTATGGGGGCCAGGGAGTGGAACGTGATGGATTGAATAGGTATGTCCTCCGTAGATTCATGTGTTTGAAAATTTGGCCCATAGAGAATGTCACTATTAAGAGGCATGGAGTAGGTGTGGCCTTGTTGGAGGACGAGTGTCACTGTGGAGGCAGGCTTTGAGGTTTCATATGCTCAAGGTATACCAAGTATGGGATATGGCCTCTTTCTGTTGCCTGTGGATCAAGATACAGAACCCTCAGTTCCTTCTCCAGCACCATGTCTGCCTGTACAGTGTCATGCTTCCCACCACAACAATAATGGACTAACCTCTGAAACTGTAAGCCAACCCCAATTAAATATTCTCCTTTATAAGGGTTGCTGTGGTCATGGTATCTCTCTTCACAGCAATAGAAACCCCAACTAAGACAAACTCCAAACTCTGCATCTCCATGTCTGATGGCAAAATGCTCTTCAGATCTCCAACTCCTTTCAGCTTTGTTGACTGCAACACACTTCTTTCTCTTGGACTGGTTCCACTCCCTGTTAGCAGCTTTCCTTGGCAGGTATCCTACGACTCTGGCATCTCCAAAATCCAGCATCTCCAAGGCAATCCAGGCTTCATCTTCACAGAGTCACACAATGGCCTCTCTAGGCCTCCATCCAGGGACACCACTGCCACATGGTCTGGACTCAGATGCTTTCCTTAGTTGTAGAGGCAAATTCCATAACCACTTTCTTCTCTCCTTAACTTTAAATCCAGAACCATGTGGCCAAAGCTGCCAATTTCTGCTGCTTGCTGGTGCTAAAACATGTTCCCTTTGTTAAATTACATCTTCACCAACTTTCTGTTTTAGATGGTTTCCTTCACTGTGTAAGCTTGCTGTCTTGGAACTCATATGTAGACCTGGCTGGCCTCCAATTTAGGAACTTAGAGATCCACCTGTCTCTGCCTCTGGAGTGCTGAGATTAAAGGTGTGTGCCAGTACAACTTGGAAGCTTTGGTGGGGTCTTGCCCTGCGGTTACTCCTGCCTTAAATCCATTTAATATCAGGATTTTTCTTTAATCTATTTATCTCCTTGAGCACAGTACTTAGCTCCATTCCACTTCCTGCTGCTCCTTTTCTCCTCAGTCTATACATTTTGTATTTCTTCTTGCTCAGCTTGCTCCTTGCATTATTTATCTTCTTAAGAGTGAACACTAGTAACCACACAACAGAGTCTATACTAGGCTGTTTTGAAACTTTCTGCCAAGGCAATTTTCCCAAAAGTCTTCGAGTTAGCCTTGAAGGCAAAAAGGAGTCATATTCATAGCCAAAATATTACAAGAACTGTCTCTAAGCCATACAAATATTCTTCTCTTCTGAAACCTCTTGAGTCAGGTCCCCACAGTTCAAATCACCCTCAGCACCACTGTCTTCTATTAGGATGGCCCATTAAGCCCACTTAAAGTGTTAGATGGCTTTTCTAATCCAAAGTCCCAAAACCCATATTTCTCCAAACAAAGGCATGGTCAAGCCAATCACAGAAACACCCCAGTCCCTGGTAGTAACTGGTCTTAGTTATGTTTTCTATTGCTGCAATGAAACACTATAACCAAAAAGAGAATTGGGGAGGAAAGGGTTCGTTTGGTTTACACTTCAGCATTGCTGTTCATTACCAAAGGAAGTCAGGACAAGAACATAGAGGCAGGCGCTGATACAGAGACCATGGAGGTGAGGTGCTTATGGGCTTGCTTCATATGGCTTGCTCAGCCTGCTTTCTTTCTTTTTTTTTTTTTTTTTTTTTTTTTTTTTGGTTTTTCGAGACAGGGTTTCTCTGTGTAGCTTTGGAGCCTATCCTAGCACTCGCTTTGGAGACCAGGCTGGCCTCAAACTCACAGAGATCTACCTGCCTCTGCTTCCCGAGTTCTGGGAGTAAAGGCATGTGCCACCAATTGTTTTAAGAATTTTCAACAACCAATAATCTGATTCAGTTTGAAATTGACAATTTACTGTAATATTCCCTATTTAAGCTTGTAGAAAATTGTGTAATTTATTGAGAATGATTTCTAGCTAATATGGTTCAGTATGAAAAAGAACTAGCCCTTATTGAGGGGAGAGATTAGCTATCTGAAATGGTGTGCTCAGATACTTGAGGTCTTATCAGTAGCCTAATTAAAATACATCTTTTGTTAAAATACCCATGTTTATGATTTTCACCTTGATTTATTGGACCCTACTAAGCTAGAATAGCTATTCATCTGACCGAAACGGATTCTGTGATAATGCCTAAGCTTGTATAGCTCTCTTTTTGTTTTCTTTGGTTTGGACAGTTCACCCTGGCTCTCCTTGAAGTGACTTTATAAACCATGATCACCCTAAGCTTACAGAGATCTGCTTGTCTTGGTTTTCAAGGCACACCACTGACCTGGCACTCTTATTTAGACAGTAAGAAAGCTATGCTGTTTCAGATTAAGGTAAGCCCACACTTTGAGCATTCAGGATATACTAAAGTATGAAGACTTCAAAGGATGAGACTTAAATAAGTGTCTTTTGTTATTTATAGGATATAAACAAGGAAGACTCAAGAGACCCTTGGCGGCATGCATTTTGGGAAATTTTACCGATATATATTTACTCCTTAGCATCATATCAAATGGTACGTCGTTGGTCAAATTTTATTTGAATTACCAAAAAATGTCAGTTTAAGATGGGTTAAAAATTAAAGACTGACAGGCAGATCTCTGTGAGTTCGAGGCCAGCCTGGTCTCTAGAGCGAGTGCCAGGATAGGCTCCAAAGCTACACAGAGAAACCCTGTCTCAAAAAAACCAAAAAAAAGAAAAAAAATTCAAGTCTGAGAACATTATTAGATAAATGGGGGTGATATTTGTCCTATCAAAGGAGCAGTCCAACAACACTTCCACCAAATTCTGGACCATGAGTTTACTCTTGCACGCTGATGGGTGATTCCTAGATAGTGTGATTAAGTGCAGAATGACAAGGAAACAAAGGCTTACTTATGACAGCATTGAAGGCAGAGGTCTCTCAAAGGGCAAGGATACCATCTTCCTGCTGAGGAGCGTTTGCTTTGCACATATGCTTGGCAAATACCAAGTGCAAAGAGCCTGGCTTTTAATTACAAAGTAAAATATCATTCCAAAATTGCATAATTGGTGTTTGCCTTTTGCAATGCAATGAGCATAAGGGAACCTGACATTAAATGTCTGATGTGTTGCCATGGCATCTTCTGGAATTTTACTTTATGCTGCTTCAAACTGCCAGCTATGTTGAATTTGAATTCCTTGAGAGTGTGTGGGGTGGTGGCAGGGTAGACAATAGAATGTTAAAGATTCTAATCTAGGAGGACTGAGGCAGGAGGATTTTCCTGAGTACAAAGCCAGCTTGGGATATAGATTGAGACCCTGTCTCCAAAAAAAAGTAAATACAGAACAGAAATAGAAAAACAAACAAAAGAACAGAAAAATGGGATCGTTATTTGCTTTCACAGTAGTTACATCTTTTCCTGGACATAGAAGTGACTTAGTCAGGGAGAGATGTCTCTAGCTTGACTTTGGAGTAAAAGAAGATAATAGTCTGAGGAAAACACAGTGGCAGTCGGTGCCCACCCCATTTCAATGTGTAAGCCATTGACATGGAGGGGGAGGTGCCCCACGTGTGTATCACAATTGCTGGAAGCATCAATGGTAGGATTAGCATCCCTCTGGATCACTCTGGCCCCAAACCAGCTGCAAAATGCACGTGGTGTGAAAAGCAGGGCTGGAGTTTGGATCATCGGTGCCATCACTGTGAATGAAGGGGAGAAGAGAGAGATGGCATATGACAGCACACACCTAGGGCTGTGGGATTGCTCTAAACCTAAAGCCTGCTTTGGCTACCTGAGGCCCTGTGTCTGAGGGTAAAACAAGGCCTAAAAAGAGGTTCACTGCCTGCCAGGGTAGCTCCCAGACAATTTAGGGTCAGTTCCTCTGCCCCAAACAGATAGCTTTTAGTTTCAGTATCATCCTACTGCTCCCAAATGACATAGATAAGCCATGGGGACAACTTGAAGCCTCTGGCATTTTCCTTGATTTTATAAATATACATAAAAACCATTATAAGTGATGACAGGGCGAGAAAAGGCCAAGGATGTTATTCAACTCTCCCTCCGTCTTTAAAATGCTTTTGTTATTAAAGTGTCAAAGCTGGACATGGTAGCTAACCCCTGTAATTTCAGCATTATGAGGATTGCCACAAGCTCAAGGCCAGCCAAGGGTACATAGCCAGACCCTGTCAATAAAATAATTAATTAGTGACTGGAGATGTAGCCACCAAACATGCGCAGAGTTGTGGTGGCAAGTGCCCAGAATCGTACTCCTCAGCAAGATCAGGAGTACAAGACCATCCTTAGTAAATTTGGGGCTAACCTGGCCTACATGAGAGCATGTTTCAAAACATATACATATAAGACTCCACACCCATAGCCAATGTAAATATTTTTAAATAAATCCTTATTTCAGAACTACTCAGAATGCCCTTGGCTTCCTCTATGCATATCCAATTCCAGTTCCAGTTCCTCAGACAGCATTCAAAATCCATAGTCACACCTCTATGAAATCTTAGAATTCTTATCCTAGCATTAGAATGTGTAAAGTCATAATGCTATTTGTATCTTTTTATTCCACTTTCTTGCCTTGTTACTTATGAAATTTACCAGACTGCCATTGTTATAAAATACTTGTCAGTTTTCAGTTACTTTTTTTTTCCTGTTTCTTGAGATAGGATTCACACAGTTTTGGCTGGCCTTGAACTTGCTATGTAGCTAAGGATGACCTTGAAGTTTGAATCCTCCTGCCTTTATCTCCAAGTGCTAGGATTATAGGTGTGCACTACCATGCATGGTTTTATGCAACACTGAAGTCCAACTCCCAGCTTCTTGTGTGAGAGGCTAGGACTTTACCAACCGAGCTACATGTTTAGCCTTTAAAAAGTTTATTATTTGAGAATTTCATTTGTGTGTGTGTGTGTGTGTGTGTGTGTGTGTGTGTATCCTTCTCCTAGATTCTCCATCCCATGTCCCTCTCTCAATCTAATGTTCCATTAATACATACAGACACACACACACACACACACACACACACACACACACACACACACACACACACACACACAAGCACATGTATATCTCTCACTCAGTCCAAAATTGGTGCTACCCAAATATAAATGAGTGTGAAGCCATCCACTGGAGCACACTCAACCTATGTGGGCCACACATTGAAGAAAAATGACTTTCCCTTACCCAGAAGTCATTAACTGGCAATAGATCCTCAGCTGGAGGGTGGCCATGTTGGGTAGTTGGCTGGCTTAACTGCAAGCCGGCAAGTTATACAAGTTATACATTGAAGGATTATTCCTATTTTACTGTATATCAGACACAATGAGGTCATCTTGTTGGTTTTATGGTTATGATGTTGTTTACATATCAGATTGTTTGTTTAATAACAGTGCTACTCAAACTCTTGCTTGCTATTGCTGCACAGCCCCTGCATCATGAAGTGTAGACTTAAACCAAACACTCAGCTATCGATTCCACTGTACCCATTCAGTTGACCAGAATCAACTGTGAAACAGAGAGTTATGGTCTTGAATGCACGGCTGAACAAGCAGGTCATTTGTTCCCTTTTCTTAACCCAATGAAACAAATCTACAATGTAGCCGAACATGGTAGGGTATGTCTATGTCTCAGCACTTTGGAGGTATTTAAATAAGTAATAAACACATCTAGTACTACACCCATCTTCAATGTAACTACACAGCAGAATTCTAGAAGGGTCAACCTAGCTATTTTAAGGAATTCATGGAAACACAACACATTAAGACAAGTTTATTTAGTCTAGGAGTTGAGGAATTGCAACATTTTATGAATTCACTTATATACGATTTGATTCTTCTTTCTTTTTGAGATAGGTTCTTGCAATGTAGGCCAGGCTGACCTTGAACTCAGTATTCTGTCTTAGCCTCCCAAGTGTTTGATTACAGGCACATGTTACCACAGCCAACTTTGTTAGGTTCTAATAACCACTAAGTTAATGATTTATAGATTATCTGACTTTGCTATGAAGGACTGGAGTTATTTTTGGCAACTTGACATAGACTAGACTCATCTGAGAGGAGGAAACCCCAATTGAGAAAATGCCTCCATTAGGCAAAACTGTAGTTCATTTTCTTAATTAGTGATTGGAAGAGGAGGGCCACTGGTACTAGGCTAGTGGTCCTGGGTGCTCTAAGAAAGCCATGAGGAGTAAGACAATGAGCAGCACTGATCCCTGGCTTCTGCATCAGCTCTTGCCTGCAGGTTCCTGCCATGATTGAGTTCCTGTCCTGACTTCCTTCAGTGATAAACAGTGCTGTGGAAGCACAAGCCAAATAAATCCTTTTCTTCCCAAGTTGCTTTGGTCATGGTGCTTCATTGAAGCAATAGTAACCCTAACTAAGACAGCTGGGGAGGTCCCCTCAAATCACACAGTGAGTAAATGTGGAAGGAATCACTCATATTTATCTAATAGAGTATCTCAGGATGTTATTTCATGGTGTATGTGTCTTCACAGAATACAGAATATCAGAAATATCAGTTTACAATCTATTAATGAGGACACTAAGAACTACTTTACCACTTTCAAACAGGTGGAACACACAAATTACATCCAAATCAGGACATGAAAGATAGCATAGACCAAAGTAGTTGGGAAGCTGGACAACAAACACTAATTGGGGCCAATATGAGCAAAGTGGGCTGCAGATGTTCTGCTTAGACCAAGCCTCTCCGTCAATTGTAAGTGCACCACTTGAACTTAGGCCACGCCTCTCAGCTGTTCAGCCTGCTCTAAGTACATTGCATGAACTAACTCTGTTAATTCTTAACTAATTCTTAATGAGTTAGACTCATTCTTTAACCGAGCATTTTGTAATTTGTTTTCAATGTCTCTTGTTACAGGAATGGTAGGGTACATACATGTACATAACCCTAATACTTGGGAAGCAGAGTTAGAAGAATCAGGACTTCAAGGACAGTCTCATCTACATACTGAGTTCAAGGCCAGCCTGTGCTACTGAGACTGTTTAAAAACAAAATCAATTAAATCTCTTTGCTTAAAGAAGAGGAAAAGAGAATAAATCAGAAGAACCAGCAAAGGCAGGCTATGGTGTACAAAGGAGGTGTCCACCTATTATCTTGTTCTTTTTTAAGAGTCTGGGTCCTCCTATGTTGTTCAGGCTGTCTCAATCTCTTGGGTTCAGGTGATTCTTCTGCCTCAGCTTCTCAAGCAGCTGGGACCTCAGGCACTCCCTTTGTACCCAGCTAGCTCTTACTACTTTGTAATGCCAGGGCCAGCAAGTTGTGGGGAACAATGGTAGTTCTACATCAAAGCACAGATAACACATTGTACAGTCTTGCCTGTTACTCCCTTTCTGTGATCATATTTAGCCACTTCAAGTTTTAGGTATGCTTAGTGTTCTTAGAAGATCTGTGAACAATTCCCTACGAGGAGCCAATTAACAGGTAATTTTGTGTGTTTCTAGGTGAACTGAGCCAACTGATCACGGTTAGTATGTCACAGTGAAACCTGGAACAGCATCTGTTTTCCCTGTGTAAAGATCCAGGCTTGTTCTCCCTGCTACCCAAAGGTTTGTTTATGTGTTCTAAGTGGGTGTCATCCACTTGGAATCCCGGATTGTGTCCCTAAGTGCACCTTGTTTTCTTTTCTTAACCTCCACTTAGTTTGTGGGGAGAAAGTTGCTGGATTCCACTTGAGATGCAGGTAAAAACAACCATTGGAATTTGCAAGTGAAAAGGACTATTTCAACTAACAATGCCTGGTGCTTCAATCTTATCTCTTTACAAATGGATGACAGGCCCTTAGGAAAGTGAAGTAAACCTGTCAATGCACTTAAGCTTGTCTAGCAGAGCTCACTTTTAGGAGCTACAAAGAACACTCAAGCACTATCCATTCTATTTGGGTTTTTTTTTTTTAAGTTTAAATATTTATGTCTCAAAAAGATGTAGATAATGTTTGAGGTGAGTGTTACAGATGACATTCACAACCATCTCCAAAGCTGCCACAGTGATGGACACACAAAATCTGTTCCCTTCTTCTCAGCATCTCATTTAATTCTCACTGCATTCTGTTTTATGGAAGACAGTAAAGTGTCAAAGAGACTACTATCTTTGCCAAGGTCAACAGTTTGTTTTTGTTTTTTGTTTTTTTCAAGAAACAAATATGTTGTTTTGGTTTCAAATTTGTTTTCTTGTTTATTGTTTTGGGGGGACAGGGTATTATAACACAGTTCAGACTGGTCTTGAACTCATAAGCATTCCTGCCTCCTGCAAGGAATGCTACATATGTGTCCACAGATCAGAAGAGGGTGTTGGGCCCCTGGAGCTGAAGTTTATAGACCTCTGTGAGCCTCCTGATGTGGGTTATGTTAGAGGTGGAATCCTAACTCCTTCCTAGGCCCCTGAAAGGACAGTAAGCACTTTTAGCTGCTGAGGCCAAGTCTCTAGTTCAGTGTGTGTGTGTGTGTGTGTGTGTGTGTGTGTGTGTGTGTGTGTGTGTGTTTGTAGGTACCTTCCTCAGACTCAATCTTAAGTAGAGACATCTACTCTTGCTCATCTCTCTTGCCAAACTCCATTAATGAGAGCTCACCCATGAAGAATTCAGCCTCTTGTAAGTATATTAGTGATTTTATAAAATTGGCAAATATTACAATTTCCTAAAATCATGTTCTTAAGAGAAAACTCACTTCATGTAGAAATCCAAGAAAACAAATATTCAGATATCTTAAGAAATCTAAACCAAGGTATCTATGAAAAGAGACTTTTTTTTTTAAAAAAAAAGTAATTACTGTTCTATATTTAATAAGCATCATTAGCAGTTATTTCTAAATTCTTTTTTTAAAAGAAGGTTAAATGGAAAATAACAGCTCTCACTGCTGTGAGTTTTGCTGTATTAACGGGGGAATCTGGATGCGGAAATCTAGCACACCCTTTGCTGATCGGGGCAAAGGTGAGACGGGAAAGAGATGATAAACCAGCATCCAACTTCTGCAAGATTTTTGGTCAATAAATCTCAGCTCTCCCATCCTAGGGCTGACCTAGAAGGAATACACTGAGAGGTGGCCGGGTGGGGTCTTTGGGTCACACTGGGTTCAAAGTGAAAATGGTGGAAAACCACTAGGTTTTCATCAGTGAGGATTCCAGAGACATCTAAGTAAATGAATGTGTTCTGTCTGGTCAGCACTGATAAAGTGCAAGAGGAAAAGCCATCTATCCTGCTATTATTAAAAGTTGAGCTCTGGAAGAGCACATGCCAACGAGGGCACGGATGTTTGTTTGGGACATAACACAGTTGTACTTCACAATACAATTACACATAAAATGTCAGTTTTAGTTGAGTCATTTACATTGTCAGTTACTTATGTTAAACACAGAGGGTCCCCAAATGTGGGAACCAGGTTAAGAGAACTTCACATTCTCATGGCTGACTAGTAAAATCAAGGGACGAGAATGCTCAAGCTAGGAGAAACACACTCTGCTGATAAGTGGAGGGTGTTACCCAAGTTTTCATGGGTGTGTTCCCAAAGAATGCAGGCCTGGAATGTGATGATGGAGGGAAACTGAAATCAACCAGGTTGTGCTATCATCTGGCATCCAAATGAGGATGACTGAAATGCAGCAAGCAGTTCGTGGTTGAACTCTAGGCTTTCCTTCCAAACCCCAGGCCTCCCAAACACAGTGGTGCTTCAGGGGGAAGTGCTGATGCTGTGGGCTGAACTCCTTGTGGAGACATTAATTCTATTTGGTTAGTTTAATGACATAGCTTTTGAAAGTGTTCCAACATATTTTTCTCCTTCCCTCCTTTCTCCCTCTCTTTCCAAATCTTTACCAGAAGGAAATCTCCATTCTTTAAAATGAGTTCCAGCACTTTAAGTAAGCACATATCTTTTACTATATGTGTGTGTGTGTGTGTGTGTGTGTGTGTGTGTGTGTGTGCAAGAGTGCCGTCATGCACTTGTACCAGTCAGAGGACAATTTGCAGGAGTCAGTTCCTCTCTCTAACATGTGGCTCCTGGGTTTGAACTCAGGAGGGTAGATGTTCCCACCTACTAAGCCATCTCACTGGCCCTTACTTACTTATTTACTTTATTTAGTTGTTGTGAGATTATATCCCTGACCCTGCTGTTATTAATTTCTTAAAATTTTGCTTCAGGTAATCTGGCAGGGGATTGCACTAATGTAATCCCAATACTTGATGGGTTAAAACGACAGGAACAGGAGTTCAAGGACATCCTTGGCTATGTAGTGAGTTCCTGTCTCTAAAACAAACTAAACAGAAAGAGGGGATCTGACAAAGGTACAAAGTGTTGCTGAGGCTTTGAAAAGCCTGACACCCAGCATGTCTATTGACCCAGCAGGGTTATCAGCCACAGTTCTCTCTGGACAGTATCACATCACAGAGCAGGAACACTGGTATTTTGAAGTGGTTCTGACAATTATGTTTGATTGACACATGTTTACAGGCAGTTCGCAAGACAAAGTATTTTAAAATATATGGTTTTAGATGAGCATGGTGGCTCACACCTGTAATTCAGCACTCTGAAGGTGAAGTCAGAAGGATAGAGACTTTGAGGTCAGCCTGGGCCACATGAGATCCTATCTCAAACAAACAAACAAACATTGGTTGTGTGTGTAAAGGAAAATACTATTCAGGCATAGTGGCGCCTGCCTGTGATCCTAGCATTCAGGAGGCTGACCTGGGATACATACTGAGATTTTTTTCTCGAGGAGAGATGGTGGTGAGAGGAGGAGGTGGGGAGGGGAGAGAGAATAATAGCAGGAACTTTAGAAATAAGACAGGAACCGCAACTGTCCTAACATATATTCTGGCTTAATTAATAAGCCAATTATCTCCATCTACAAACCTGAAGATTATGCTGTATACTGGGGGAGGGGTTGTTTTGTTTATGAAGAGGTTCTCCATGTCACAGCTCTTTAAATTTAATGAAAAGTAACTAAACTTTAAAGTCCAAATTTGCCGGAAGGATTAGCATCACGTCCCAAGCCACCACCCTTCTCCCACTTCCGCCAGTTTTTTCCCCTGGGCTGTGATCACACCGTGAGTTTTGCTGTTCCGGTAAGCACTCTGCCCTGTACTCCACCCACAGCCAAGAGCTGCATTTTCTGAAATGTGACAAGTCCCCCTGAAGAAGGTCCGTCCTCAATGAAGCTCGCGCCCGCTGGCTACAGCTGGTTGGTGAGGACGCTGTAGTGGGATGAACAGTGCAGATCCAAAGCAGAACCAAGATTACCTAGAGCCATCTTTAGCCCTCTTTATCAGCCCTTCCCTCTCAGCCTCTCTATCTCCCCTAACATCTTCATGACCAGTGGGTAAATTCTTGGAATGATTCTCTAAGCTTCGCAGACCTCAGGCTTCCACACGCACCCAGGCCACAAATGCTGTAAGAGACATCTGTCACTACAGGAGAAGCTTCCTGGTTCTGCTGCAGCCTGACTATCTGAGGACCACACTGAGTTATTTGGTAAACACGTCAGTGACTCCCTTTTAGTTTGTGACTGTGAAACTTCATCTGACTCTGTGGTAGAGTCTAAGGATAATCCGAGTCCATACTGGTTCTGTGGCTTTGGCCACGCAGAGTTGGTTCAGAAGTTATTTCGTGTTTGTGTTGGGGAGGGTGTTCTGTCTGGCATCCACAAAGTGACCTGGAAAGCAAGGCTCAATGACGAACCCATCCTTGGAGAAGAAATGTAAGAGGAGGGAGGGGCAAAGGGAAAGAGCTCAGAAGTGTAGAACTGAAACAGGAAAATCTGTTTACTCTGAGATGTTGTGGCACACACTGGTAATCTCTGCACCGCGGAGGCAGAGGCATGAGGATCACCACAAGTTTGAGGCCAAACAGGGCTGTATAGCATGTCTCAAAATTCTATCCACATTTTTAAAGTAAATAAAATATACACATAACTTTCTAGTGCAGAACTACTTAAACTTGGTGCTGTACAACTTTTAGGGGTGTGGGGATCATCCTATGTTTTGTAGGGAGTTCAGCAGTGCCCTTGTACTCAAACCACCAGATGCTAGATTTCTAAGCATGTGAGGATTGGCAAAATTATCTCAGTTCTTTTTTTTTTTTTTTTTCTTTTGGTTTTTTTGAGACAGGGTTTCTCTGTGTAGCTTTGGAGCCTGTCCTGGAGCTTCCTCAAACTCACAGACATCTGCCTGCCTCTGCCTCCCGAATGCTGGCATTAAAGGTGTGTGCCACCACCGCCTGCTAAAAATTATCTCAAATTTTCTCAGTTCTTATTTCAGAATTAAACCAATTCTCCAAGTGGCTCTGTGAATATTTGATGGATGAAGAATTTCCTTTAAGAAAATAGAAAAAGGTGCTTCCTCCATCTTGATCATTTTCTTTCAAGTATGGGAGGATCTATTGATTGAGCAAGTGGTTCTCGGATGTTAGGTGGCTGTTTATGAATCTAGTTTGGAAGGTAGTGCTTGGAATTCTAGTGTGCAGGAAGCTGAAGTGGGAAGATGACAGATAGGAGCAATTCAAGGTGAGCCTAGGCTGGATAGCAAGTTCAGGCCAGCTTGGGCTAAGAGAGGGAGGGAGGGGGAGACAGACAGGGTGGTGGGGAGAGGAGGGTCAAAGAAAGCTATCTATGCTTAACCAGTTTCCTTTGATGTTATATAAAAACTCAGATCCTGTATGACCCCGAAGGCTCCCAAGGACTTTACCTGTCCTTAGTTCCACCCTATTCCTGATTATCTGGCCAACAATGTCATTTTAAGGACAGAGTTGCAAGTCTCCACATTCACCCATCCTCACGCCTTGTTTTAATCTATCACTTTGCACAATCTTATCTCACGATTGAATTTAAAATAATACCACAAACGACAGTACGGAAAACATTTTTTTTTTTCCTTTTCTCCTTCCTTCCTTGTTTTGTTTTGCATCAAGGTCTTACTCTGTAGCCCAGACTCCTGGCCATTCTCAGTGTGTGTGTGTGTGTGTGTGTGTGTGTGTGTGTGTGTGTGTGAGAGAGAGAGAGAGAGAGAGAGAGAGAGAGAGAGAGAGAGAGAGAGAGAGAGAAAGAGAGAGAAAGAGTGTGTACTTGCCTCCTGTATTTCCTGACTGCTGGGACTACAGAAATTCTCAAAGATTTAATTTTATTTTTAAAGTTGACTGATTGATTGATTGATTGTGTGTGTGTGCATGCCTGTGCTGGAACTCTGGAGTGCACAGAAGTTAGGTTTTCTCTGTGTATCATTTGGGTCTATCAGATCCAGTTCAGGCCAGCAAGTTTGGTGCTGAGCATGTCTGCCTACTGTACTGAGATGTGTCACCATGTCACCGATCCAGAGAGTTTTAAACTTTTAATTAGAACTCTTCTTTTCCCTTGACATTGTTGTAAAATTTCAAAAAGCAGTCTATAAAACAGACTAAAACAGTAGTTTGTGAAAAGTGCCTGTTTGTGAAGCCAGACTTATAAAACCTGCCTATTGGACAGCCCGCCATGGTAACAAAGCTTGTTCTTGTTGGGGCTGGGATTTGAAATCTGGGGCAGAGGATATCTGTTTTTCCATTAAATGTTTTCCTGATCACACCCGAGCCTCATGCATGCAAGGCAAACTGGCTTCCTATTCAGACCTACAGCCCAGCCATGCTGCCCTTTGGTTTGCTTGAGACAGTGTCTAGAACTGCCTAGCAGTTGAGGATGACTTTGAACTTCTGACTCTCCTGCCTTATTTTCTTTAGTGCTGATATTACAGGAGCATGCCAACCTGCCTGGCCTTGCTTTGTGATTTTTAAACAAGAAATATTGATTTTATTTGTTTTTGAGACACCGTCTTCCTGTGTGTCTGAGGCTAGCCTCACGGTCAAACTCCTCCTGCCTCGGCCTTTGTGTACAGGGATTATATGACTGTTGTACCTTGCCCAGCTTTGCTTTCTTATTTGGACTTGACAGTTTCAAGAAAAGTCATCACTCTATACATAAGGATTAGTGCCTTGAATTTAGACTTTTACATATTCTGCTGTAACAGTTTTAATTAAAATAGTTAGAGGTCTGTCTTACCAGTAAATGACATATGAAGAACAAAATGGTACATTTGTAATAAATTCTGAGAGCTGCATGGATTATATGCAAGCACTAATACTTCAGTATGTTTTTACTTAGTTAAGGAGTCTACTTCACTGTGATACTGATTTATCTTTAAAATTTTTAACATATTGTTAGAAGTCGATATTTTGTTGATTTTTCCTTTTGGTTTAAAATTCTGTATTTATTTTTGACAATTTCAAATATGAGTAGTTTTTATATTATTTCCCCCTTCTGTCTAATTATTCCATGTCCCTCTTCTCCTTCCTGCCCCCTCTCAAATTCATGGCATCTTTAATTTGATTATTATTGTTATATATACACATACAAACACAAAATTATAGAATGCTTCATGAATTTGTATCATTTTTGCACAGGGGACCATACTTATTGTTTCTGGTGTGTTTCAGTTTATTGCCAAATTGAGTACCACTGGATTTTTTTTTCACTTGCTGATGTATGTGTTCTCTAAAAAATGTATGAGTATTTTGCCTATCATGGGTGTGTGTGCCTGGTGTAGCCTGGTGCCCACAGAGGTCAGAAGAGGACATCAGATACCCTGGAACTGGAGTTGTAGATGCTGTGACCCAACATGTGGGTGATGGGAACTGAACCCAGGTCCTCTCTGCAAAAGCAACAGTGTGACGTTTCTCCAGCTCCTGCATGTGTTCTTAAAATGGAACCAGATTCAAGGTTTTAATTTGTTTTAATGTGATGCTGGGGATTGAACCTAGGCCTCACAGGAACAGGAACAGGCCAGGCAGGCACTGCACTACTTAGTTCTCAGTCCTCTTTTGACTTTCTGTTTTAAGATGGTTTTCCTAAATTGCCAGGAATCTTGATCTTTTTTTGTTTTGTTTTTATGAATGCTTACATTTTATTTTTCTTTGTTCAAAATTTCTTTTTTTATATTTAAATTACAAACAAGATTGAATTACATGACAATCCCAGTTCCCTTCTCCCTTCCTTCCTCCCCTACCACCCCCCAACTAAAACCCTACCAATCACATATCCTTTCTTCTAATCTACACCTGACTCAACATTTCTGCTCCCTCATGGCCTCTGCATCCTTCCTTTTCTTCCCTTCTCATTCTTGTAGCTCCCTCCCCCCTCTTCCCATGTTCTCAATTTGCTCAGGGGATGGTGACTTTTTCCCCTTCTCCAGGGGACAAAGTTTGTCTCTTTTAGGGTCCTCCTTGTTTACTAGTTTCTCTGGCAGTGAGGATTGTAGGCTGGTAATCCCTTACTCTATGTTTAAAATCCACATATGAATGAGCACATATCATGTTTGTCTTTTTGTGATTGGGTTACCTCGCTCTTAATGGTTTCTTCAAGTTCCATCCATTTTCCTGCAAATTTCAAGATTCCATTGTTTTTTTTTTTTCTTTTCTGCTGAATAGTACTCCATTGTGTAAATGTATCACATTTTCTCTATCCATTCTTTGGTTGAGGGGCATCTAGTCTGCTTCCAATTTTTGGCTATTACAAATAGTGCTGATATGAACATCGTTGAACACATGTCTTTGTTGTATGAATGTGCTTCTTTTGGGTATATGCCTAGGAATGGAATTGCTGGATCTTGTGGTACACTGATTCCTGTTTTCTTGAGGAGTCACCATATTGATTTCCAAAGTGGCTGCACAAGTTGGCACTCCCACCAGCAGTGGAGGAATGTTCCTCTTTCTCCATATCCTCTCCAGCATAAACTATCATTGGTGTTTTTGATTTTAGCCATTCTGACAGGAATAAGATGGTATCTCAGAGTTGTTTTGATTTGCATTTCCCTGATGGCTAAGGATGTTGAACATTTTCTTACCTGTCTTTCAGCCATTTTAGATTGCTCTATTGAGAATTGTCTATTTAGTTCTGTACCCCACTTTTTAATTGGATTGTTTGGTGTTTTCGAGAATAGCTTCTTGAGTTCGTTGTATATTTTGGAGATCAGTCCTCTGTCAGATGTGGGGTTGGTGAATATGTTTTCCAAGTCTGTGGGCTGTCGTTTTGTCCTGCTGATTGTGTCCTTTGCCTTACAGAAGCTTCTCAGTTTTAGGAGGTTCCATTTATTAATTGTTGATCTCAGTGTCTGTGCTACTGTTGTTATGTTCAGGAAGTGGTCTCCTGTACCAATTAATTCATGGGTATTTCCCACTTTATTTTCTAGTAGATTCAGTGTGGCTGGTTTATGTTGAGGTCTTTGATCCATTTTGACTTAAGTTTTGTGCTGGGCAAAAGGCTTGGGTCTATCTGTAGTCTTCTACATGTTTGCATCCAGTTATGCCAGCATACCAGCACCATTTGTTGAAGATGTTCTTTGTGCCAGCGTATATATTTGGATTGTTTGTCAAAAATCAGGTGTTTGTAGGTGTGTGGGTTAATATCAGGGTTTTCAACTATATTCCATTGGTCTACCTGTCTATTTTTGTGCCAACACCAAGCTGTTTTTAGGACTATAGCTCTGTCTGTAGTAGAGCTTAAAGTCAGGGATGGTGATGCCTCCAGAAGTTTCTCTATTGTACAGGGTTGTTTTGGTTATCCTAGGTCTTTTGTTTCTCCAGATAAAGTTGAGAATTGTTCTTTCAAGGTCAGTGAAGAATTGTGTTGGGGATTTTGATGGGAATTGCATTGAATCTGTAGATTGCTTTTGGCAAGATTGCCATTTTTATTATGTTGATCCTGCCTATCCAAGATTTTTCCATTTTCTGGTACCTTCTTTAATTTCTTTCTTTAGAGACTCAAAATTCCTATGGTACAGGTATTTCACTTTTGATTAGTGTTACCCCAAGGTATTTTATGTTGTTTATGGCAATTGTAAAGGGTGATGTTTCTCTGATTTCTTTCTCCACCAATGTGGCATCAGTATATAGAAGAGCTACAGATTTTTTTGAGTTAATCTTGTATCCTGCCAATTTTTGGAAGGTGTTTATCAGCTGTAGGAGTTCCCTGGTAGAGTTTTTCGGGGCACTTATGTAGACTATCATATCATCTGCAAATAGTGAGAGTGTCATCTTCCTTTCCCATTTGTATTCCCTTGATCTCCTTTTGTTGTCTTGTTGCTCTAGCTAGAACTTCAAGGACAATATTGAAGAGGTATGGAGAGAGTGGACAGCCTTGTTTTGTTGCCAGGGATCTTTTTGAATTTAATCTGTAGGCTAGGTGGGTCTTGAACATGCAGCCCCCCACCCTGCCTCAACCTCAGCCTTCTGAGCAGGATTACAGGACTCCAATATGCCTGGGTCAACTACATAAAGAAGGCCAACTACATAAAGATGGAGTATTTGAGTCACCTCCCAGAAAGTCTGAGGTTTGGGGAAGACCATTTGCAAACCTCCCTTTCCCCTCCCCTCTTCTCAGATAGCCCAGGCTGGTCTTAAACTTACTATGTACTGGGCTTGCTATTTTCTTTGGTCTTCAGGAATTACAACACGCACCACCACACCCAAGTTTTCTTCCTTTTGAGACAGGGTCTCAGTATTTAACCTGAGTGAGGTTCTGCCTCTGTATCCTGAGTGCTTGGCAAGAAGCTATCCAGTGTCCACTGCTCTACTCATTTTCTCTGACAGTGAGAATCTTGGCTTGCATTATTGACAATAGAATTACGTTTTATTAAATTGACTACTTATAACAAATCTATTGTGTTTCATCCCTTCTTTACCATCTCCAAGGGGAAAAAAGAAAACAGAAAGGTAGTGGGGGCAGAGGGAGAGCAGGCCAGGTCAGGGAGTGGTGCAGTGCAGAGGGGGCCAGCGAGTGGTACAGTGCAGTGCAGAAGGGGGCAGGCCAGGCCGGGGAGTGGTGTGCTTTCCAGTACACAGAGAAGCCTGATTCTGTGTGCAATTACAGAGCATCACTGGAGCCATTCCCTGACCATTTGTATGACATTTGTACTAGCTTGACTAAGAATGGCCCCACATGCTCAGATATTTGAACTCTTAGTCAACAGAGGATTAGAAGAATTTAACAGTGTGGCCTTATTGGATGGTTGATTTCTGAGGCTTCTAAAGCCCATGCCAGGCCCAGTGTCTCAGCTTTCTGGTCAAGAAGTAGCTCTCAGCTACTTCTCCAGGACTACTTGCCGCCATTGCCATTATGGTGATGATGGATTAAACTTCTGACCCTGTAAGCAAGCTCCCAGTTAAATGTTTTTTTATAAGAGTTGCCTTGGTCAGGGTGTCTCTTCACAACAGTAGAACACTGACTAGGACAACATTTTACATATTTTCTTTTTTTCTAAGTTCAGATTTGGTAGCAGAAAATCTAATATTTGGGGACACTTGGTAGAGAATGACATACCATTTGCCCGTGTCTTGCTGCCATGTCTTGGTCTTCCTTGTCTTCACGTGCCCCACTTTATGCTGTATCTCCTTCTTGAATTGCTGTCCCTGGATCCTATGCCACTCTGAGTCTTGTGTCCTGGAGATCTCCCAGATAACACCATTTCGATCTTTCTGTGTGCAAAAGGCTGAGCTGGACATTATCCTGCTTAACTCTACCCTTCTTTTCCCTTCCTTCCTGTCCTGTCCCCTCTCCTCTCCTTCCCTGCTTTGAGACAGAATCTGGCTATGTAGCAGTGAGTGGCCTGGAATTCATTGTGTAGAGCAGGCTCGAACCTTTCTTGTGACAGTCCTGCACTCTGCTTTCAGAAGGTTGGGTTTATAGTCACTGGCCACCATGACACTACTTTCACATTTAGCATTAGTTCCTTATGGCCTCAGATGTCTTTATATGCTTTTTTAAGGTATCTACCATCTCTCCTTCAGTCAATGTCTTCACTGAATTTCCTGCAGCAGCAGCCTACAAAGATGGTGTGTTCCTTGGGAAGCAACAATGAAGAGAACGGTTGTCTCTGCCATTTGTTCTGGATTAGCACCTTCTTCCATTGCCTGATTAGACTTGTGCATTTGTGACTAAGACTTTCCTGCTGGGAATCAAGCCACACACAATTTAGTATCATAAAACAGAAAACACTCTAAGCTCATAAATCCCAGCATCCTGATTACAAGAATGGCCCCATGGCTTTTCCATATTCTTGTGGAAAATCTGTTCTTCATGGCTTCTCACATGTATGGAGCCAAGGCTGGGATGGCTGAAAGGTAGGTTCAAGCAGGACTGTCAATCAGAGACGGCCCCCTCAGCATGGCAGCCTGACATTTCACTGGAAACTCAGATGTCCAACAAATAGATTCAAGACATCAATAGATACTGCTTGGCCTTTGGGAGCATAGCTTCAGGAGTCATATATTGTCACTTCCACTGTCATCTACTGCTCAAAGTGAGGCTTAAGGGAAGGGACATAGATATTTCAATGCTTTAACAGTTGCAAATCTTAGACATCCTTATTTTTCCACTATCATTTTTAAAACAGAAGGATTTGGCAGATGAGATGGCTCATGTAAAGGCACCTGTTGCCAAGCCTGGAGATCAGAGCTCTGTCCCCTGAACTCACATGGTAGAAGAAGAGAACTAACTCCTGAAAGTTGTACTCTGACTCCTACATGTATTCTGTGGCATGTGCCCTCCTTCACACAATATATTCAAATGTAATTTCAAAAGATTAAATACCCCCTCCCCCTCAAAAAAAAACAAACAAAAAACAAAATCAGGAGAACAAAGCTAGGCATAGTGGAAATCATAGCACCTAAGAGGCAGAGAGGCAGGAGGATCAGGAATTCAAGTCATTCTTTTATACATAAGAAGTTTAGGGCTATTCTGGGCCATACAAGATACCATCCCCAAAACAAACAAACAAAAACAACCAACCAAACAGACAAAATTTGAGGAGAAATCTAGGCAGGGACACACATATCCATAATCTCAGAAGTCATGAAGCTTTGGCACAATTGATTCAAGTTGGAAGCCAGTCAAGGACAAGAAGTTCAATGTGACATTACAGATGAAACAGCCAATAGGCAGGAAGTAGCCACTATCTGTTAGCTACTATTTTTCATGGACACTGCTTGCTGGTTCTTCAGCTTGAAATTCTTAACCTTCTCCACTGCCTGAGGAAGATGCGGATTGATTGATGCCTCCCTTGGGAAGTTTCTTTCCCTCCTCAGGCTGTGGTGGGCTCACTCCTGGGATAGTGCTGGCCTCCCATAGTACCTCATAATCATTAGTTTGTGTATTTGTATCTCCTGACAGTCTGAGGCCTTTGGGATAAGGACAGAGAACTTGGGGTCTCTAGTATATATCACAGCATCAGAAAATTGGACATGTTTATTTTCGGAAGACAAGGACTCAAGGGCTAGATATAAGATGAGACAGATGATCCAGTGCCCTCATTTGCACACTTTAATGGTGCCTGATTTGGGTAGTAGATTAAAGGCAAATTTAAAAAACTTCCTGCAGACTCTAGAATGCTGGTAAAGACTTGTTCATTGGACTTCCTCTTCTATCAGAGCAAGTCTGTTCATGGATGACACCTGGGCCTGGGAAAGTCACCTTTCATGATAGTGTTGGGGAGGCAGTTGAGAGAAATATCCCTTATGACTTCACAGGAGCCAGTCTATGAATGCTGAGTCACTGGAGGCATTTCCCAAAAGAGAGTTAAGAAACAACTGCCCACTGATTGGGCAGTTGTGTGGGGTGTGGGGCTCTGGAACAACCGACTACCTGTTCAGCTTTGACTCTCCCTGGGAAAGTGGCTTCAGGTGCTGCTATTTTTGCTGTTATTCTCCAGGTCTCAGGAGTGCCACCCCGGGGCAGAGGATTTTCAGTATTTCTGTTGTATGGTCTCAAGTATTCCTAGGTTGAGTTGAAAACAGAAGAAAACTGACCAAGGACTGACTAGAAAATGGCTCATCTCTGATGTTTTCCTTTCCCTGGAAAAACAGGTTTAGAAGACCCTTGAATCAACTTGTTGGGATCATCCCGATACTTTGGAAGAATGTGTCAGCACCTTGGCTGACCTTGCTAGTCCCCTAATTTTTGGAAGAGAGAATGGGGACTTTTTTTCCCCTTTTGGTTGGTCAATGTTAGGAACGAATTCAGAAAATTTCCTAGACTGCCATATCTGATTTTTTAAAATTACTGATATGACGATTTAAAATTGATTTGAAATATTTATTTATTTATTCATTTATATGTGTCTGTGGGGTGTACATATGTGTATGTATGTGTTACTCTTCCCAAATCTGGGGCTTGTGTTTCTCGGCTAAGCCAGAAGCCAGCAAGACCCCAGTAATCCTTTTGTCTCTGTCCCCATCAGAATTGAGGCCACAGGCTTTTGCCCACTGCCTGGATTGTTACATAGGCATTGGAATTCAAAATCTAGTCATCATCACTGTACAATAAGTACTCTTAATCTCTGGGCCATTTCTCCAGCCCCCATGTGGAGAATTTTAGGCAAATTTAGGTAATTACCTAAATTACCTAAATTTGCCTAAAATGACAGAGACCTTAAAACAGTGTTTTAGGTACCTTCCAAGTACTTTGAAAACTATGATAATGACTACAACAGCAACAATAATAACAAAACCATTCCACTCATCCCAACCCACTAAGGAAGTAGGATTGCCTCTATCCTATATATATCAGTGTCCTTAGCAAGCCATCACCCCTTCCCACCTGGATTACAAGTTTCTCAAAAATTGGAAACAAGTTTCTTTTCTTATCTCTTTCATGTCTAAGTTTCTCTCAAATACATAGGAATTCAAAGGAGCAAGCTATTGATGATACTGACATATTTGCTATTTATCTGCTCCAAACTGGTAGGTATTTAAACCTTAAGAGATATAAATGGGATATAGGCCCCCTGTTAAGTCCTGGAAACATCAAGTTCAAGATGAAGAGGAAAATGACAGGCATACTGGATTGTCATCCTGAAAGTCAGTCCTTGGGCTTTTGAGACACAGAGCCTTGCTCAGCATGTTTAAAAGGAAGGGAAGACAATGTTTGACATGACATGCTAGGCATATTGTGAATACTGGAATCTTCTTTGCCTGATTTCTGGCATCACTAAAGCTTCTGATTTTCATATATATATATATATATATATATATATTCATATATGAGTATTCACATACATATTAATATATATAAATGAAATGTTTTATATATGTATGTATATATTTTAATGTGATATGAAAATAAGCCACACATAACTTAATAACTACAGAATGGACATGCAAAAAAATAGGAGTTCCTTATCATAAATTCAAGACTGATTTTATCATAAAGAATATTTTCTTTCCCTGGCCTGGTGATGTAGGCTTGTAATCTCAGAAATTCAGCAGTCTGAGAAATTCAGCAGGAGGATGGAAAGTTGGAGGCTAGCTTGTGCTATTGAGTGAGTTCAAGGGGTTGTCAGGGAAATTTAATGAGATGCTATCTCAATCAATCAATCAATCAATCAATCATAACTAAAATGAGTTCCAGGAAGTAGCTCAGCAGGCACCAGAATCCAGGGACCAAGGAGAGAATAAACCCCCAAAGATGTTCTGTAATTTCCACATGTGCACCACACACACACACACACACACACACACACACACACACCTCTACAACCATAACAAGGCCCCCCTATTTTATGAATCTTCCTAGGGAAGTGATAATAATGAGAATATTTTGTAAGGAAACAAACTGTACTGGGAAAGGAGATAGACAAATGACCAAATTCAAACTTTCCCTCTGTAACTTTTACAATTTGAATAGCCTCTTCATATATAGCATCCAACAATTTACTGGGCCTGTTGGCACATGACTTTAATCCAAATATTTGAGAGGCCTCTAGAGGCACAGGCAGACAAATCTCTGTGAGTTCAAGGCCAGCTGAAGCTACAAGCTAAAACGCTGTTTCAAAAACAATATATATGTGTATGTATATTTTTATTTATATATATGCATATATATGCACATTTGACAATTTAGGTATTCAAGACTAATACACACACACACACACACACACACACACACACACACACACACACACACACACACACTCCTAATGCTAACACCTCAAGAAAACCAGAATCCCCCTCAATTCTTTGAAAAAGAAAATCATTCAGTTGAACCTGAAATGTTGGAGAATGATTGCTGCTGCTATGTACACGCTCACATGTGGGAAGATTTCCTGTACTCTCTGACCTTGTGTTTCTACTCACTTTTTAGCTGTAGGCTTATTGCCTTTCCCATCTTTTCCTGTTAGGAAGCAGGAAACTGTCCAAATACAGCTCACAGTGTTGGACCAGGTGTGCTTTCACTCACCTATAACCCTGGCCCTCAGGATGCTGAGCAGGAAGACTGTGAACTCATGTCTGGTCTGGGCTATGTGAAGAGACTGTCTCAAGACAAAAAGCAGAAGAGACCACTAGGCATAGTGCTCAAAAGAACAGTTTGAGAAGCTGGCTCCATTTTCGCTTAATAGGCAGAAGTTGTTTTATCAATTGTGTGTTTGTAGAGATGGTAAAAAGACACTCTAGCTGGGCAGTGGTGGCACATGCCTTTGATCCCAGCACTCAGGAGGCAGAGGCAGGCAGATCTCGGTGAGTTCGAGACCAGCCTGGTCTACAAGAGCTACTTCCAGGACAGCCTCCAAAGCCACAGAGAAACCCTGTCTCGAAAAACCAAAAAGAAAAAGAAAAGAAAAGACACTCTATGTGGGCATGTCTTTTTAAGTTTTTTTTTTTAATTAAAATAAAATGGCTTACATATAGTTCCATGTGTGTCTCTGTGTGTGTGCACAATCAGACCACAATTCTGTGGAGTGTGCTCTCTCTCTCTCTCCATCTTCACATGGGATCCGGGAGTGAATCAAGGCGGTCAGGCTTGCAGAGCAAACCCCTTATCTTTACCACAGAGTCACCCATCTTATTAGACTGTGGGCATTCCTTAGACACATTTTCTGATCCCAAAACTGGATTAGAAAAGTTTCCTAAAATTATGTTTGTGCCACTGATTTAGTCACATGGAAGTCATCTCATCGCCCTTCCCTGAAGCTGCTGTCTCTAAAGTGCCATCTCATTGTGCTTTGTATCAGTCAGTGCTGGAGAAATCTTGAATAGCTTATGTAAAGAAAACTTTTTAAATTTTATATTATTTTGAAATTTTGCTTTTGGGGGTTGGGTTATCTTGGTCAACCCAGTGGCTGTGAGAATTCTTTGCAGTCTGTGGGCTGGTGGTGTGCTAATCTCTTGAGTGTCCCCACCCAATTTGCCATGTCAGGCAATCTCTTCGAGGCCTGTTAGGTGGACACGCTGCAGCTTAATGACTTATTTGTACTGTCCTCTGTCGGGAGAAAGAACACCATAGTGCAACTGTTTTGATACTGAATATCAACAAGCAACATTTTGAAATAAAGAACCAGTCCCTCCACCCTCAAAAAAAAAAAAAGTTTCCTAAATATTTTTCAAAGTAGTTATAAAAACCATCAGACATCTCGGGGTGTGGTGGGAGAACACTTTCTAGGACAGCAGCCACTTCCTGGAGAAAGGTCAGGTGAAGGAGCTGGTCATTGTGGTCTTGGGTGGTCTAGACTTCGTTCTCTGTGAGTTAGCCTATGCTACGGTGTCCATTCTAACCTCTCACTCAACCGCACATTGGACCTTTCCAGTATGACATTGCCTAGGACCCCACTCCTCTCTGCTGAGCCATGAACTGCCAGGGCCAAATCAACCGCTCAGCAGCCATCAGGAGTGCCATGGGCTGACTGAATGATGAATCTGTGCACCGCAGAAGGAAACTAATAAGAGCTGTTGCACATAGAAGATGTATTTTCTTTGTTTTGCTGCTCTTTTGTTTGTTTGTTTGTTTTGAGACAGGCTCTCACTTTGTAGCCTACTTTGGCCTCAAGGTCATACATAACCTGCGTGCTTCTGCCTCCTGAGCACTGTGATTGCAAGTGTGTGCCACCATGCCTAGCTTGGATGGCACAGTTTAGAACCGTTAGATCATAATACAAATAAAAATAAAAAAATAAACCCCAGAGTGACTTTGTACTTATGTTACAGTTTCAAATTTAGTTAAAAATTGAAGAATTCTCTAGGGGCAATGAAGTTCCTGCACTGAGGCAAACAGCTTTAATTGCTGAGTCCCTGTTACACCAGGTGGAAGACATCCACTTTGCTCTGAACACAATTTTGTAATAAAAATATGTGTAAAACTGAAGTTATTCCATCTTGTTTGCCATTCATAATTGGTAAGCATTCACTATTATGTAATGTTGGAATGCCTGGACATGAGTGGTGGGGGATGGGTGAGAGACACTGGAGGAGGGGGATTGTGGAGTAGCATGCCAGGGTTGGAGTCCCCCTGCAGTAGAGTGAGGGCATCAGCAGTTTAGAAGGGGAAGTAAGTATCAACTGAACAGCTGATGCTGAGCTCTGCCAGTGACTATCCTGAGTCAGGGAGGGAAGTGTAGAAGCCCGACTTCCCCTCCAGTCTATTCTTTCTACCTTTGACCAGGGTTAGCAGTACTTGGTTTCCCCATTCTGTTGCCCAGTTCCCGAGAAGAGCTCCATCCCTTCCACTCTTCCTTCTGTGGCTTATCTGCTTTGGTCAGGGAGTTCCACAGAGAAGATAGGCAAACAGGGAAACACTATGAGGCCTGTAGAATCAGTCATTTACATCATTTGCACTCACCACAGGCGGAAGAAACCAGCACAGTGCGTGGAGGTCTAAGTTTGTTCTCTTGGGCTCATTTTATTCTGCTGACTTAGAATTGACAGGGAAAACCCCGGCCGTCCTGTGCAAGCACTTTTTTCTTTTTATACTTCCTCTTCAGACAGAGCAGAGCAATTGTAGCTAAGAAATCGAATTCCTTGTTTGTTTGTTTGTTTGTTTTTGTTTTTTTTTTTTTTTCCGAGACAGAGTTTCTCTGTGGCTTTGGAGGCTGTCCTGGAAGTAGCTCTTGTAGACCAGGGTGGTCTTGAACTCACCGAGATCCACCTGCCTCTGCCTCCCAAGTGCTGGGATTAAAGGCCTGTGCCACCAACACCCGGCAGAAATCCAATTCTTTTAGATGTTTTTTAGTCATTTATTTTAATCTTTAAATACCTTGTTCATACAACATCTCATGAAAGTATATAAGAATGACATGCCACCTTGTTTAAACCTTAGCCCATGTCTCCTCTTCACAAATCAGAAGTAGAATTACAATACATTAGGATGGCTATTATCAAAAGCAAAACGAAGCCAGAAAATTCCAAGTACTAGAGAGGATGTGGAGAAAATAAGATTCTGCACTGCTGTGGGGGTGCCTATTGACAACGGCATGATGGTTCTTCAAAAGTTAAGGCTGAGTCGGGTTATGGTGGCGAACGCTTTTAATCCTAGCACTTGGAGGCAGAAGTAGGTGGATCTCCAAGTTTGAGGCTACAGCCTGGTTTATAGAGCAAGTTCCAGGACAGCCAGGGCTACACAGAGAAACACTATCTCAAAAAAGCAAAAGGCAAACAAACAAGTTAAAAATGGGCCAAACACAGCAGAACATGTCTGTAATTCCAGTGTTTTAGAAGCAGAGGCTGGGTGATCACCGGTTCTAGGCCAGTCAGCTTGGTAGTGAGCCTGAAGACAGCCTAGGTTATATAAAGAGACTGTCATAGAAAAGGAAAAGAAAGTAAAGTTGAAAAATGTTAAGACATGATGTAACTTTGACTTTGAGTACATACTCCAGAGAAGTGGAAACCAAGACCATGCTGTCCTTGAACTCATGGCAGTCTTCCCAGCTTCAAGCTCCCTCATGCTGGAAAGAAAGGCATGAGAGATCGTGTCCAATTGGAGATTTTTCCGTACTCATGTTTATCAGCAGTGTTAAAACAGTCAAGAGGTAGAAGTAATTCAAGGATCTTCTGACAGATGAATAACTCATACCTACAAGGAGATTGTGCTTAGTCTCCAAGCAGGGCATTCTGATGCCTGCTATGATGGTGAAAGGAAGTTATAGTCATAATACTCAATGAAATTAGCTGGTCAAGGAGGGTTACACCTGCACGTGGTTCCTAAAGTAGTCAAGGGCATGGAGCAGAAAGTGGAGTGGTGGTTATCAGGGACTGGGGAAACTAGAGGAGCTGGTTAGTGGATTGAGACCTTCAAGGAGGGAGACCAAGAGATGGGGGGGAGGGGGTCCTGAGCCTGAGACCAACTTGGTTAAACTGTGAGACCTTGTGTTCAGACAAAAAGCTGTTTTATTTGGGTAGAGAAGATGAAAAGCTGTTTAAGTGGATGGTAATGATGGCTGCACAACAATGCGATAATTCACATAAAATTTTGTGTTGTGCATATTTTACAACTAACACTAATTTTAAAATAGCTAAGAGGCCTGCACAATGGCTCACGATTGTGCTTGCTGCCAAACCTGATGGCATAAATTCAAGTCTCAGGATCCACATGATAGGAGAGAATCAATTCCCGAAAGTTGTCCCATTACCTCTACACATGTGTCATGCACATGGTTACACACATGTGTGCAGGCACACACACACACACACACACACACACACACATATACACACCACAAATATGATGAAAATTGGGATTGTAGCTGAGGGGAGAACACATGCTCAGTTTGAGCAGAGTTGTAGTTTTAGCCCTCAGCATCTTCCCCCTAAAATTCATAAATAAAGCCCAAATAGAACCTCAAGTTTGATGGCTTCATGTTGTCACTAATGTTAATATAAAAACCCAGCAGATACATTTAGAGGAATTAGAATCAGATGGTGTGGACCACATGGTAGTAGCTTCAGTCACACTCCCTATACCCCTCTCCCAGGCAAAGTTTGAAATAATGCTTGGTGATAGTGAATGGCTGAAGCAGCGCATGTGGGTGAGCAATGTCACCTAGTTGTATTTAAGCCACCAAGAGTGATGGAAGACAAGCCAGGAGAGGTGTTGGCACTATCACTTAACTAAATGGCACAGCCTGAGACTTAAGGTTGATACTTGGTGCCGACCTCGGATGTGTTTAAGGAGCTCTATAGTCTTCGGACCCTGTGGACTCTGAGTAGAAGCTACTCATGCAAGCGACTTTTGACAAATTTTAGATTCTGGCTGTGAGAAAACTTCTATGTTACATGCATTGGCACAAGAGGCCTTCAAAACACACCCTGCAGTATACATCTTCTGACATTGAGGTTACCAGGCCAGTGGTAGCATGGGTTATTAGTAATGAAAGCTGTGATTATTAGGAGACTATTTGGCAATAGGAAATAGCAGTAACCAGGCTTTGATTTCTGCCTCCTCCCCGGGGCCCACACATATAATGATATCTTTTTACACTGTGCTAAAACGGTAGGGAGGGGTGGGCGTGATTATCTCTACTTTATAGACGGTGAAGCTGAAGCCCAGGAGATAATTTGGGTTTGGGACAGTGATTCATTGGCACGGTTGAAGTAGGAAACAGGTTTCTAGGCTCCTAGATCCAGGGCCTTCTGACTGTAAATAGCTTCTGTTCTGTTGATCCTGTTCCACGAGGCCAAGCCCCACAGGTTCCAAACAACAGGAAAGGCTTGCACCCCCATGATCATTCTAAGCCTAGAAACCCCATATTGTGGAATCCCTGGAGAGAAATTAGATGTCAATTCAGTGTTACTTGGAGAATCTGAGATTTTTTGACTGGCATGCTTTACTTTTCCTGACTTCATTTGAAGGAAAAAAGAAAGAGACAATTAGAATTTTGGAACACTCTATTTTCTTGTCATAGAGGCCCGTAGAGGCCCAAGTGAATCTTCTGTGTTGGGGAAAGACCACCCTGTGACCCAGAAATGCGATGTCGCAACATGCAGATGGAGGGTTTCAGAAGTCCTCAGCTGGGGAGCTAAATATGACTGAGACAACAGGATCCCAGAGACAAAGGTCAGACCTATTTTAATCTCTGAGTGAGGCTATTACTCTGAAACAAGGCCCCTCTTGTCTGATTCCCTGCTATTTTCAGGGATTTCACAAGCCCACATCTCTTTCATCTGTGAGAGCAGAGACACATCTCCCCTTTCAAATTTGTTTGGGAGTTAAAATAGTTCCCATCCTCATTCCTCTTAGACTGTTTTCTTACAGCCATAGGATTCTTCAGGCTGGGAGCCTGAGGGATCCCCGGGGTATTTAGTCAGGACAGCTTGGAATGTGAACCCTTAGGGGAAGAACTGGAATGCAGCAGGAAGTGGGGCTGTGGCTGGCTTGCATGGCCCCAGATTGTCTCCAGTCAATAAATAGCCTTGAGTTCAGGTTAGCAAAGGTGACTCCTGGATGAGATGGCCAAAACCCTGCAGAGCTTCAACATGACAGCTGTAGCCATGCTTGTCCCTACTGTCTCTGATATGTGTTTTGCTATAGCATTTGGCAGAATTAGTGTTAATGAAGTACCTTGTTCTCCTAACAGTCTTTACACTTAGTCCTTACTACCCCACTTGGGTTTCTGGGTACTAGCTTTGGTTAGTGTTTATGAGATCTTTCTCTAAGTGGATGTTGCTTTGTAGAAACCTGCTTATCCAGTTTTCATCTATGCTCTTGTGAACTCTGGTGGTTTTTGCCAGTAAGTTCTGTGGGCTGGGAACTGAACTCCGGGTCTCAGGCAAGGGCTCTACCACTGAGCTACTTCTCCAGCCATACTGTGTTTTCAAATTTAATCACTTGTAACTACATTCTCCAGGGAAATTTCTCAAATATCTCTTCTTAATTGACTAACACTTCAGCTTGGTAGGGTCAGAGAAGAGACTGGAAATGTAGCTACTAGCCTTAGTCTCCAGGGG